>NC_056524.1:75780927-75817334 GCF_019175285.1 Sceloporus undulatus | reverse complement strand
ATGTTGTAAGCCGCCCTGATCGGAGGAAGGGCGGCATATAAATAAAATTATTATTATTATTATTATTATTATTATTATTATTATTATTATTATTATTATTATTATTATTATTATTATATCATATCCCAGACAAGAGTAGAGGTGAGGCTTACAATTCCCAGAAAATGCTGCAAGAAGATAGATCTTCCCTTCTCCCTTGTACTCTCTCTGACAATCTGATCTCACACATGCACACAGAGTAATGTGAAGGACAGACCAGTAGTGATATGCCTTTCCAGGAACTGTCTGCTTGCTTATCTGGAGCTGGGCATCCCGCCACACAGTTTCAAAGCAAAGCTGAACAGTTCGTTTCATTGGCTCACTGAAGGACACTCAAACAAGGGACAACCTCTCCATTGTTTCTGAAACTGTAAGGAATTATATATGAACAGTGTTTTGCATGGGATGGGGTGGGGAAGGGAGAGAACTGCTGCTACTCATTTGTACTGGCTTTTCCTGCTAGTCCCCTGCCTCATTCCCCAGTCATACATTCCCCCAGGTAGGGGACAAGTGTGGAAGCAATTTAGAAAGCAGTGGCTTGAGGCTATGAAAATAAAAAGTCAAAGGCTTTTTAAAATATATGTGCAAACTCCAAACAGGAGGCAACAGTGGTAATTTCATGCACTTCAAAGAAAGTGCATATATTGGTCAATGACAGACACGGAGACAAGTTCTTGGGGAATGTCACTTTGGATTTTCTTCCTGATTCTGCCTCCTCCTATTTCATTTAAACATGCTGAAAAGTTTCAGTCTTTTCTCATAGGTTTATACATCCTGAACTTTTTATTCCTTTCATCTTTTCTCAGAACTTGCTGCTTCTATACACAATCTGTTCTGGGGTTTAACTTCCCCCGCCCCCAAACTCTGTAACTTGCTTTATCTTCTGGTTTGTTTATCCAGCCAAAGAATGAATCAGACCCTGAAGTAAGAGGAGGCAAATCCCTGCTGTTATCAAAAACCCTTTATCCACCTCTGTTTCATCAACAGATAAGTGATCATGTGAACAATGGGTGGAGAACAGAGTTCTCTGCAAACACAAGAGACAGGTGAATGGCCCCAGAAAATAATGTTACTCACAACATGGGGGTTCATAACTGATTTTTATACATGCCATCCTTTGTCAGCAAAACCCTATTGCATTTTATATAGGGCAAAAGGGCCACTCTCTATACAAAAGATGACACATAAATGCATGGAATTAATAAGCTGGAAGGGACTGCAAGGTCCATTAAAGGGCTGTACAGACCGCCTCTAGGGTGGCCTCTAGCCACCCCCATCTTTGCTGGATTGGGGCTGCGGCAACCGCATGCTGCAGCCCCAATCTGGCCTTTCTCGGGTGCAAAAAGCAGCCACAAAAAGCAGATCCTTTTTGCACCCTGGTAAGGGCACAATAGCTGCAGTGCCGCAGCTTTAATGTGCTCTTTTGGTGCTGCGTGATGTGGACGCAGCACCAGAGGAATACCATGATGTTGCACGCCATGTGAAATGACGCACAGCATCACAATGCCATGGGAGTGGAGTCAGGGTGTACATCAAGTGGACGCCACACCCTGACTCTGCCTCCAGGCTGGCCTTAATGGCTGGTCTGCACAGGCTATTAATCTAATCCCTTGCCATGCAGGAAACTAAAGCACTCTTCAGAGATGGCTATCCAACCTCTGTTTGAAGACCTCCAAAGAAGAGTCCACTTCCATATGAGGCATTTGTTCCACCACTGTACAGCTCTTGTAGTCAAGAAGTTTTTTCTCTAATATTTAGGTGAAATATATTTTTGAATCCATTGGCCTGTGTTTTATCTCTGGAGCCTCAGAGAACAAGGTTGTTTTATCTTCTACATCCAGATACTAAAAGATGACTCTCATACCCCTCTAATCCTCATAGGCTGTGTTTCCAGACCTTCTGCCATCTTGGTTGCTCTCCTCTGGACACATTTCAGCTTGTAAATATCCTTCTGCCCAGAACTGGACATAGTTTTCCAGGTTAAGTCTGATTACAGCAAAATAGAGTGGATTGCTTTCATATGTGTATATCTTGTCCTTTTAAATTGGATGTATGTCCTTTCAAGTGTGTTTTATCTGATGTGGTGGGTCAGTTAATTATTGTTATTCCCAGCATCGATTCATGGGGAGAGGTGGGGAAGAAATTACTAGTACTACTACTACTACTACTACTGTTATTCCCCTCAGGCTGGACACTACTGTTGACGCAGCCTAGAATTGCATTGATATTTTTGGATGATGTATCACACTGTTGACTCAAGCTTAGCTTGTGGTCTACCCACTTAGATCTTTTTCACATGTACTGCCATGAAGTCAGGTGTCACACATCCTATATTTGTGCATTTCATCTTTCCTGCCTAAATGTAGTACCTTACCTTTATCCCTGTTCATTTTATTCATCTTGGCCCAGCTCTTCAATCCATCCAGGTCATTTTGAATTCTGATCTTGTCCCTTGGGGTATTAGCCACCATCATCCTGAGTATCCCAACAGAGACAGCAATATTCACAAAACATTGGCAGAATATCTCAGTCTACCAGGACAGTTCATCTCTGAGTTTCCAAGACAGATTTAAATAAGAAAGAGGTGAACAAGATTTCATCAGAAGGTTTAACTCTATCTCTTATAGCCTGAATAAGGACAAAGGGTTTTTTAAATCACAATTTTCATTATCCTCCCACCCCTGCAATACCTGAACTGTAGAATAACTGTATGTGTGAATATCATATCTATGTATAGGATATACTTGTCACTTCCAAAAACTGCATGTTAAGCAATGACTGCTGAGATAATTTGTAATTTTTACATTTCTTTTTCCTGTTATCCTCACTTCCTGCCCGCAGCATATATATATATATAAATATCTGCCTACTCTGGCAACATTCCATGCACCTGTTAGAGTAGGCTACTGTTCAAGGAGGCTTATGTCAAGTAAAACATGATCTCTTCAAGGTGCAATAAATCTGTTGGTTTGCCCCCACACAATGAGTAAAAAGATATGAGTTTAAAAAGCTCCTGTGGAAGAATAAGGACACACACTTGCCCATGGAGGCTGAAATGACGGTTGCAGAAGAAGGTATTAACGTCCCACCAGTTGTTCATTAATATAACAAAGCGGGGAGGCTTGTTTATCTCTAAGCGATTGTTGTTATGAATGGTGACTTTGATTTTCTTAAGTTTTATAGAGAATTGTCACAGAGTATACATCTTTTACATTTAATTACCTTGTATTTGCATCCACCCCCACCCCCATGTTGTTATGTGCCTTGTGTCATTTCTGTTTTATGGTGACCTTACGACAAAGGCAAACCTATCATGGGGTTTTCTTGGCAAGATTTGTCCATACAGATTTTGTCATTGCTTTTCTCTGAGGACTTTATCACATGGGGACCTATGTGCTTCCATCCCGAAAATGGTTAAAGTGTTGGCATCCCAGAAAAGCAAGCCAAATCACTAATGTTTATCACACACAGAGCACATCAAGGGGTTCAAAACACATTACTTAGACAAGAAAGTGTATCAAAAGAGAATTTGGGTTTCAAATGGATGAGGACAAATCCCCATTGCTAGCTTGGAAATAACTTTTTTGCACATGCTCCAAACTGTCATTTCCACAAGTGCACTCACACATGCTCCAGAGGGGGAAGGGAAACCAGGGAGGAAAACCTTCTTTGCCCCAGAAGCTGTTTCAGAGGAAGGCAGGCTTAGGTTTCCCTTTGCAAATTCCCATAAAACCACAAACACACACACACACGAGAGAAAGAGGAGGCGGCTGCTCCATATACCTGCTTGATTCCAGCAAGAGCTGAAACTCCCAGATGCCCTCCTTTTCCAGGACATGACCTCCATTTCTCCCTCCTGTACAGGAGGAATTCCAAAACATCCTCTCCCTCTGCCTTCTCTCACCAGCTGTTCCCTGCTGAAGGAAGGAGAGAGCAGCCGCACGAGGGAAAGAGGAGTGTATGTTGTTTGTTGTGTGTGTGTATCCCTTTAAGAACAAGGCTTTTTCCTTCTCCTTGACACAGCAAGGAACCTTGGGAAATCTATGAACAGGGAAGATCGGGGACTTGGTTTTCAGACTGCTGCAATTACGTGAAGAGAGTGAATTCGCAAATGAAATGGAAATGCAAATACAGTATGGTAGTTTTGCAAAAATGCTTATTTCCTGATTCACCTCACTTTCTGTCTAGAATCTGACCGGTTTGTGTACAGCATCGTCTGAAAAGTGACTGCAAAATTTTGCCCCTTATGCCCTAGATGACCCTGCATTGTGACCAGTTTAACTTTCCAATTTTCCCTGTGTGAAAAAGTCCTGAGACTCAGAAAATGTGACTTACCCAAGTGAGTTTCCACAAACAAGCAGGAATTAGAACCCCGGTCTCCTGGAGTCCTAGTCCAACATTCAAATCACTACAACTGTGTCTACCTTCATGCAAATATCTGCCCACTGAAGATAATCCTTCATGCATTTTAGATTCACACAACCTGGGGAATTTTAGGTATAATATTTTAAAAAGGGAGGTCTGCTTATTTTAATGTGCATAGAGCCTTTTGTAGGCTCTATTCACATTATTCTGGGCTCAAAGAAGAAGGGACACACATCTGGGCACTGTGGATGTGTGATAGCCACAGAACAGAAGCAGAAGCACAAAAAATATGGATGTCCTGCAACAAACGAGTCTAAATGGTCCATTAGGTTCATAGCAGAAGCCATTGTCTGGACCAGACTTAAATGTCTCTGAATGTGTTAAAATGAAATTTGGTTTGTCATTGCATTTTCTGAAAGAAGAAGCGTCAAAGTGAGCACAATATGACAGCTGAAGAATGAGCAGAGCTGAATTAATGGAAAACAACAGTTTTCTCAGCAGAAGCTAAGACAGTGTGACTCAGGCTGATCTTTCCTTCCCCTATAGCATCAGATGTTGACTCATACTTTATTTTAGCCATCCTTGTTCACATTCTGCAAGCAATCCCTGTGCAGCAGTAGTGATAACCAAATATTCACAAAGACACTCAATATTTGCATATCATTTTGAACTTGATATTCAGAACTCATTTTAGCAAGGAAAGTTCTTAGAATGGAAGGGGAAGTGTGGGCAAGGTGAAGGGTGTGTGTGTATGTGTGTGTGTGGCTTCAGATCATCTGTCATTTATCGTGAATTTCACAGAGCTTTCTTAGGCAGGGAAGGTAAAGGGTAGTGGGGGCTTCTGAGCAAAGAGAGAGAAATGCTATTACATTGTCTTTGAATTCTAGAGGAACAGTACATTTCTTTAGTTCCCTGAAATAGAGCACTTCCTGAAACTGCATCAGGTATTTTGTCCTAGCAGTAGCGGCTGGAGATTACACAGGAGTTCTTTCCCTGTTGAACTTTTTTCCAATTGGTAGAGAAATGAAAATTTTCTCTTTTTGGATTACTGTTTCCAGAATCTCGTCTCTAGTCATTCTAGCTAGGAGATTCTGGAAGCTGTAATCCAAAAAGTCACTTTACCAAAATTTGAGGAGGGAGATCCTTTGGGGAGGAAAATTCTCCAGACCCTCTGCCATCTGAATTCAGGCAATCTGCAGGTTGGAAATTCTCTGTCCCTTTTCTAGGCCTTTTTAAAAAGAAGCAGCTCTCTTCGCCAGCTTTGTTTCAATGTTTGTCAGGCAATCCACTTTGAACACTTATCATACTGACATGAGAAAGATATTAAGACCATATCTTCAGGGATGCCTTAGCAACTAAATTCTTGAAATAAGTAGTTTTGCAGTTTTGTCCTGAAGACTGTTGGT
Source organism: Sceloporus undulatus (assembly GCF_019175285.1). Classification (NCBI taxonomy): domain Eukaryota; kingdom Metazoa; phylum Chordata; class Lepidosauria; order Squamata; family Phrynosomatidae; genus Sceloporus; species Sceloporus undulatus. Next base: position 75,811,524 of record NC_056524.1, on the reverse strand, counting down.
AGTCCCAACCCAAGCAGACCATTGAATTAACTGTTGAATTGTGATCCAATATCAATGTACATTATATTGGATCAGTGGATCTGTTCTAGTTAAGACTAGCAAACAGATTTAGGCTACATGGCATATGTTGTGGCAGTTAGATTTACTGTACATTGCATGAAACAATGGGATACAGGGGTGAGGGAGCCCATATCTTGTATCATGTTCGAATGTAAAACAAATCTGGGAGAAATTAACTTTGTTGTTGTTGTGTGCCTTCAAGTCATTTCTGATTTATGGCAATCCTATCACAGGGGTTTCATGGCAAGATTTGGTCACAGGAGATTCGCCATTGCCTTCCCCTGAGGCTGAGAGCATGTGGCTTGCCCAAGGTCACCCAGTAATTTTATGGCCAAGCTGGGAACTGAACCCTGGTCTCCAGAGCCGTACGCAGTCCAACATTCAAACCGCTATGCCTTGTTGGTTATCCAAAAATTAGTAGGAAGATTTTTTAAAGTATTTTTAAAAAATATTTTATATAAATATAACAGCTTCTCTCAAACTGGTGCTCTTCAGATGAATTCATCTAGATCAGTGATTCCCAAACTTTGGTTGTCTAGGTGTTTGGGACTTCAACTCCCAGAAGTCCTAGCTGCCATGCCCAACAGTTAGGAATTCTGGGAGTTGAACACCAAAACATCTTGAGGACAAATGTTTGGGAACCACTGAGCTAGATTATTTGTTTGGGGATTCTGCAGCTGACACATCTGGAGGGCATTTTGTTGGAGAAGTCTGATAGGTAGGAATAGGCAAGGAATTTTGTGTGTTTGGATTGCGCTAACCAGTTAGACTACACAGAAATAACAAAATGCAGTTTCAGTTTCTAACCTTCAGCTTTCTGTCCTGTTGGTTCACACATTAAATGATTACTTTACACTCAATGACCTGCAAATGAATGTATAAACTAGTTCAAGCAATGTTACAGCCAATAAGTGAAGATTATAGTTGTGCCAGCTTTACCAGAATGGATATGGCTTGAAGATCTAGCTATCACTGAAACACAGGCAAACTGCAGCATCTGTTTCTGTGTGCAAACGCATTCAAATTCAGTGAGCATTATTCCCATGCAAGCATACCATGAGCTGCTAAAGATCTTAGAGACAAGCCAGGATATAAATCTTAATTTGAAAAAGAGTTAATCAATTGTATTATTGGGCTGACAGGTCCCATGTGACTTTCTAGTTCTCCCTCAAGATTCCCGGAAATGTTCAAAATATCCAGATGTTTCCTTCTAACTCACATGCACTGGGTGTGTCACAGTTCTGTACCAGCAAAGAACGGACTCTCTTGCCTCCTTAATTGGTAATTTAATTAGACATTCCAGAGGCAGCTACCACCCAGATCTAGTTAGCGAAAAGGGAAATGAATCAATTTGCAACCAGATGGGACCACACTCAAAGGAGAATCCGGCATTAGAGTAATAACCTCCTTAAGTAGACAAATGCTGGAGAATGCTCTAACCACTGAACAGACTACCAACAACTGGGAAGCAAACAGAGGTTTTGCAGATTTTGCCACCTTCCAACCTGCCTCAGGCTCCTGTACTTAGAAGACTTATCCATCAAAGAGATTCCAGGGAAGGATTCATTCCCTAGGAGCTTGCCTTGGGCTCTGTACAGATGACAGCTTTTCAGAAACTTGGAAATAGTATTGTAGGGCTATCCTTGGCAAATATATACATATTATTTTTAACGTAATTGCTTCCTGCTCTAGTTATTGTGGCTGATCAAGCATATTTTGGTGGCAAATTTTCACAGTACTGCAGGTGGTATCTAAAGAAATTGGAACCAATGGCCTGATACAAAGTGGATTGTTTACTGCAGTAAACATAGGTATTGGATCCAGCTAGAGTAGATCCAATGAGAAAGCAGAGTAGAATAAATGAGAACTAGGCAACTCAATGCTTATGTAGGTTCTAGTGATTCCCTGAGCCTACACTAATTGTTACTAATAATTAGATTTATGCCAAAGGTATCTTTTGGGCGGATTATCAGTGATCCTGGCCAATAGGAGGGAATGTATAGTTCATTTGGGGGGCACTGTGGGTTGTTTTTTTTCCTGGAATGGGATTGCCAGGGTTCAGTGGGAGCTCCGGGGCCAATTTTACCTTGAACTTGTGAGAAAAGTACCCCATTCCTGCTCAGTCCAAGAGCTGCTGTGCCATGGCTGTTCAAATCCTACATTGACAGAGCTTAGAAATGTTAGCATGCTTTGCTATATTGATGTGAAACTGAGCTCTTGGTCTTTTTCAAAGAAAGAAAAGCTGGTAGCCTCAGGAACTGAACATCATTCTATACTATGAATATAGTAATTTGAGTTCAGCGTGATAAAGTGCCAAGATGTTTTCATTAGCTGGGACTACAACATCCTTGAGGCCTAAATGTCCTAAATGCACCAGATCCTGTCTCATCTTGGAAGCTAAGCAGGGTTGGCCCCTGGTTAGTACTTGGATGAGAGACTACCAACACATACAAGGTGATGTAGGCTATATTTCATAGAAAGGAATTGCCTAAAAAAAATATGAAATTCATTGGGTCACCTTAAGTCAACAGGCAACTTGAAGGCACGCAAACACATATGTCATCCTATGCCTTTCCCCCATTCATGGAAGCTTCCCTGTTCCCTCTGAGCTTAGCTGTAATCCTCACAGTTGTCCTATTATGAAATACCCTCGGGTAGCCCAAAGTATTTTGTGGATGGCCTAACCTTGAAAGGACAATGGGGACCCACTCATTTTGTAAAAGACCTGCTCCTGATGCAGATATGATCTGCAGAAAGTGTTCGGCTATAAGGACTATAATAATGAGTGCCTATATTTAAGTACTGACCAGTACATTACTGCAGTAGATCCCCCACAAAAATCTAGGGGAACAGAACTAAGATGATTAACAAACTTGATAACAGCACTATAATTATTCTCAGAAATTAAAGTTCCTCCCCCTCCCCCATTTTTATATCCTCATTACATATTGTTATGTGCTGTCAGGCTGACTCAAACCAGGCTTGGTGTCACCCGGTGAAGGGTGTGTGCTGCTGGGGGGCAGTGGTGGCCCCTCCTGCCTCCTGCACTCACTTGCTCAACCTTCCACTTGCCCAGAGCTTCTAGAGTTCAGCCAAGCAAGTGAGGCTGTTGGAGGGGATGGAAGGAGCACCTTCATCATTGCTGGGGCTTCCTCATGAGGAGGGAGCCCAGTGGCAGCAAAGCCAGGAGAGGTGTGTTTGCTCTCCTCCTCCCACATCTTCTCTCACTTGCCAGCTGGCCAGAGCCAGAAAGGGCTGCCAGGCAACAGTGGCCTACCCTGCCATCCCTCTGCTCTCTCCTGTTGCCTCAACTGCTTGTCTGCCTTTACCCACCCAGGCCAGCCAAGGGCACTGCCTGGCAAGTGAGGCAGCAGGAGGGGATGGAAGACATGTGCTTTGCCCCTCTTCCTCTTCCACTGTCTTGACTTCTTCTTTGCAGAGAGTCAAGACAGTGGTGAAGAGAAGGCAGGCAAAGTAGCAGCACTGGTGGCACAGTAGTTAAATGCCTGTACTGCAGTCACTTACATACCACAAGATTGTGAGTTCAGTGCCAGCCAGGGGCTCCGGGTTGACTCAGCCTGGCATCCTTCTGTAGGTCACTACAGCTTCTTGGGGCAATTAGCTTACACTTTCTAAACTGCTTAGTACACTAGTAAGCAGTATAGAAATGTACTTGCTATTGCTATTGTTATCCAACAGCAGGAGAAAGGACTTACTGGCTGTCACCCCTCTTCTGGGGTGTCATTGGATGCAGGCCACACACCTTGCACTTCCTAGTGACATCACTGATTCCAAGTAATGATAACCTACTCATAGGACTTTCTTGGCAACATTTCATTGGAGGAGGCTTGCCATTGCCTTCCTCTAAGGCTGAGAGCAAGTCAGTAGCCCAAAATTTCCCTTGAGGTTTCTAGGACTGTGTAGGGATTCGAACTTTTGTCTCCTGGAGTCCAAGTCCAATACTCAAACTTCTACACACACCTAGTCAATGGAGTGCCATTATTATTATTATTATTATTACTACTACTACTACTACTATATTTATTTATAAGCTGCCTTTTCCCCAAAACTGGCTTACAGTATTTAAAAACAAATACTATTAAAAACATACAAAAGTGATACATTAAAACATAATTAAATTATTACAATAGTAAAACAGATTGCATGTTAATAGAATAAAATACCATAAAAATAGATAAAAGTGATTAAAACTTTAAATCAATGCAACCAGACTGTTCTTTGAAAACTTGGGTGCGTTACAGACCGCCCCTTTGGGGCGGCCTGTAGGTGCGCCTTTCCCCGGTGTATCGGGGCCTCAGCGGCCAGAACGGCAGCCACTGAGGCCCCGATCCGCCGCTTTCCGGGCCGCAGGGAAGTGGCAAAAGTCAAAAGGCAACAGCAGCGGGGACTCCCAGAAAGGGGCCACTCAGCCCCTTTCTGATTTGCACCACTGGTGCAGCCTTCACACGGCTGCACCAGCGACACAAACCAGGAAGGAGCTCCATTTCGGAGCTCCTTCCTGCTCTGCTGAAAGGGCGCATTAAGCACCCTTGTGCAGAGTGATGGCGTCACGTCCGCGCCACCTCATTTGGAGGCGGCGCGTTCGTGACGCCATCATGGCGGTGGCCGTGTGGAACGGCCGCTGCCATTTTGTGTGCACGGAGCGCATACTAGGGTTAGGGGGGTGCGGAAACATAGCAGTCTGTAACCTGCCATGATGTTTTAAATGTTTTAAATGGCTCTCTGAACAGGAAGGTCTTTGCTGGCAGAAGAACAACAAAGAAGGGGCCTTTCTGATCTCTCTAGAAAGGGAGTTCCAGAGTCTAGGGGCAGCTACCAAGAAGGCTGTCTCTCGCGTCCCTACCAACTGTGCTTGTGATGGTGGTGGGACTGAGAGAAAGGCCTCTCCTGATGAATCACAGTCCTGTCTGTCAAATAGGCTTCTAGCCTGGAAGAACACCTCAAAGACTCTTTGGCTTGTCATCACTCCACAGGTCCTAGCAACTGCAGTCTAGAGTCTGTAGTCTGTTTCTCCTTCTGCAGCTTCCTGAGCTGCAACATCCTGAGCCTTCTCTGGGACTTCAGGTCCCCTTCAGCTTCATTGCATTCCATATCTTTATATGTAGGGACATCTTATATTAAATCATATAGCCATCTTGTTCATCTGGACCTTCATCCTAATATTCAAACAATTATCCATGACAGAATACAGTCTCGTCTGTTGCTTTCAAGCAAATAATGAGCAAACATTAGCAATATTAATAATATCTAATTTGTGGCTCAGACTTAGCTTTTTTATTCTCTCCTGATACCTGCTCAGTCTCACAGTTATCCAATCAAAAGCCTTAAATATTATCTCTGTGTCCAGTACACTATTGATTCTTGTCTAGTGTACACCATGCTTTTAGAATACTCCACACTATTAGGTGTCATCTAATGTACCAACTTCTGGGTACCTTCTGTTAATTCTTTGTACTGTACTTTATATTTACATAGTGAATCATTGTTTAAGGCAAGAGGGCTGAATATGTCTAAACAAAAAAAAAAGTGTAACACTAAAATTTTATGACAGGGAAATGTCATTGTGCAGCATGGGCTCCTGTATTTCACTGATGATTTATTTGGGAGTGCTCTTGATTAGGAGATGCAGGTGACAACATATGTTCTGTCATTTTCTTTTCTGTCCAGTAGTAAATTAGGCCAGTCTGGTCTTGTTGACCAGTCTGGTCATGTTGATTTGTGTTTATCTTCCTTCACAGAATTTGGATGGTAAATATTGTGGTTTGAGCAATGTGTTACATAAAACCTTAAGTTGTGAGTCAATGTTCTCATCATTACTATATTTAAATTAGATTGAATGTCTATTTGAGAAATTTTTATTGCTTAAATACAAGCTTGTTAAAATATGCAAATTATTCCAGTTCACCAATGGCAATGTCTACATGCATACTTGCATTAAGAACATAGAGCAGGTACACGCCAGCAAAAATAAATGTTTCTATTTTGCGCAAGCATTTGACAAGTTGATTAAGTTTTAAAGTCATAACATACTACCTAAAGGGATGCCTTGATGTCATGAATGTATAATATGCCAGGTCTGAAGGAGCCAATTACACCAGGCATTTGTATATAGTTACTCCATAACAAGGTAATATTATTTCAGTGCACGCTGATCATTTTTAGTTTTTAAAAGCTGTTTCTTGGTCTGTTAACTTACACTTTTCAAACTAATGTAGCTTCCCACTGTAATTTTGTTAATGTAATGTAAAATAGAAGGGACTTGTTTTTTCATTTTTCAGGGGAATCTCAAGCAATAACCATGCATGAAACATCTCTTAGTGGGTTATTATTATTATTGAAGAAAGGATGTTGTCAGAGAATAAAAACAATAGCACAATACATATTCATTTGCAACATAATTATTAAAATGGTTTTGTTAATTTTATATTGTTGTAATTAAATCCCTACTATTTAGCATTTTGGTCATATATCAAGTGTGACATTTGGCAAGCAATTAGGACATAACATTAGCATTCCCATTTGTTGATTTATTCTTTTAAGTAGTTTCCAATTTAGGGCGACCATAAGGCAAATCTGTCATGGGGTTTTCTTGGCAAGATTTGCTCATAGGAGGTTTGCCATTGTCTTTCCCTGAGGCTGAGAGCATGTGATTTGCCCAAGGTCATCCAGTGGATTTCATGACCAACTTGGGAATTGCACTCTGGTCCCCAGAGTCATAGGCACTTATTTCTTGGGCAAATAAGCTGGTTTACCTCTTCGGGTTTAAATTCTGGATCCAGGATTCTCCTTGATGTTATTTTTTGAAGTCGGAAACTCCCCAACTTTGAAAAAGTGCTGGCTGAGTGAGGCTTCCACCCGGGATACTTCTGGGCGGCGGCATCCCAGCTAGATCGGTGGTGATTTAGTTATGGTAACATCCAGGGACATGCCTGATCCAGAATTGAAGCTGGAAGGGGTAAGACGGTTTATTTGCCCAAGCTATAAGCTCCATAGTCTCACACTCAAACCACTACGCCACACTGACTCCCAGCAAAGTAAAAATAAAATATTCTTACTGTTCTTAATAACTTTTCATGAAACCACTGTGGTGGTGACGATTATGATAGAAACCTGACTGACTGGCCACCCACTGATCTATATTAGCAGAAATTTAAAGCTGTTTATGATCTTGGAAGCTAAGCAGGCTCAGGTCTGGTATTAAATATAGGAAAACCACCAAAGAACACAATGTGCTGTAGGCTATGCTTCAGAGGCAGGAATTAGCCAAACCACCTCTGCGTATTCCTTGCCTAAGAAAACTCTATGGAATTCATGGGGTCATCATAAATTGACAGGTGACACACGCATGTACATCTTCAAGAGTAAGATTCTACAGTATCAATTTTAGGTCCCAGAGAAAGCTAGAAAAGTAGAATGTTCAGTGGAAGCAGAAGGAATTACAACCGCAGCTAAGACACTGGCAGGTTGCAGGAGAGACCCCAAAAGGCCAAAAAGAGGATGCGTGTTGCAGTTGTCCCCATGTGACCTTTTGATAAGATATGGGATTTGTCCTGTGAATCAGCGAAGCACCAGTTGTTAAATAGGCAGCAGTTGGAACAAAAGAGATGAGAAGATAAGAATTTACTAGATGAGAAGAAGTTTCCATTTAGTCCAGCATCAGTGGACTAAATGCTTCTGAAAAACCCACAAGAAGAATATTTCTTTCAGAAATATGTGAAAACCCTCTAAAATATTGGGAACAAAAATATATTTATAAAAAGGTGCCGCTAGTAAGCGAAATACAGGTTACTGATATATAACCTCATTCCCCAAGGGATTTCTATTGTATGTTTGTTCATATACAACTTGGAGTTGTCAACATTAGATGAAAAAGGAAATACCACACACTTTGCTGAACAGCATAACAGCATGATTAGATATTTTCTCTGGAACCATATCCCTATGCATACTGAGCCAGACTAGCATGGCTAATGTTAGGAAGGATCGAATTTGGGGAATTATACGAGAGGCATGTCCTAACAACGCATGCAGCGGGGTCATGTCCCTATGGTATACCAGAGGTCATCTAGTCCAACCCCAAGAGACAGAGACTCTGATGCCAATGGAGGTGTAATTAAAATATGAACATTTATTAAAGCCACACAACCAAAAGGGATCACACACGCACACACACATTCAATGCTAAAGCAAGGGAGAGGTGAGTTCGGGAGTAAAGGAAAAAAGGATAGAGGCACTGTTTGGATATTTACCTTCGAAGCCTTCTCCAAGACGTTGGATGTGAGGGGATGCTGGATGGTGAGACACGGCCGTGGGGGTGGGAAAGAAAGCGGCGGCCGTGGTGGCTAGGAGCTGAGTTCTGGCAGGCAAAGCTAACTAGAGGCCCGAAAAGACAGTGAGTTTGGCTTCGCTCAAGTGATTGCAGCAGAGCACAAGGCTCCAGGAACACAAGCTCGGAGCGGAATGCTCTACAAGCAAGGAACTCAGGCTTGGAACTGAATCTACAAGCCCAGGATCAGGCTCGGAACTCAATGCTCGACAAGCCCACTGAAGGGCGAAAAGTGGGGTCCTTATATACTGCTAAACATAACCTCAGGCTATGGCAGCCTGGCGGACAAAAGGCTTGATGACTTATCTTTGTCTAAGCTGAAACTTACACAATGGATACACAAAGCATAGGTCTGCCACTTATTCAGGAGGGGACAAATATCTAGATGGCTGAGCCGTTAAGTTAATCACTGGCTCATTAAGGAGGGAGCCATAGCTATTGTCCTCCTTGTCTTAGGTAACTTGCGAATCCGGTCTAGCAACTCCCAAAACTGCTGCTGAAAGGTTTAAATCTACCTTTCTTCCTGTGACCATGCCTAGCGAGGCGGCTGGCTACGTGGTCTGCTCGCTTTTGGGATAATGGCTGCTAGCAATGGGGTCAGTCAGGGGTCATGGCTTCAGATCGCATGGCACCCAAAATTTATATAAAACCATACTCGGTAACACTATGTAGATTATCCCATGCCAAATCCGTGCCAGAATAGACATGGGTTGTAACCATGATTGATTGATCTTATAGCACTGCCCCGTGCTGGAGCAGTAGGCAACCCATATCCAACCAGGGCTTCTTGCACAGCTTTTCAAGAACAAGATTTTCCCATTCTTGAAAAGCTTCTGGAAAAGCCTGGGTTGGATACAGGCTGCCCACTACTTGGACATGGGGCAGTGTGATAAGATCCATCGGTGATGGTTACAACTCACTTTTCCAGCGATGAGGCGGAGACATCTTCATGTGGGTTGTTCCTTCCTTATCGCTCCAGAGGCAGAAAATTAAATGTGATGCCTCCAGGGGACAAACCCCCTTTGTTCCTGCCTTTGCTCCATGTAGGCTAATCTAAGCTGCACTCTTTGTTTAACTTTCTTTTTCTCACTCTTTGGCACTTTAAAAAAAACCCACACTTTCCATCTTTCCCTGTCTCTCTCTTTCTCTCTCTCTTTTTTCACGTTCTCTTTCTGCTTGCCTTCCCTCCTCTACAATGGCTGGAGGAAGCTAAAATGAGGACAACCCAGGCATGTCTGAGGGGAAAAACTCACCACCGCCCCCATTGTCCTCTGGTGTTGGGGAACTGACACTCATGAGGCCAGCAGTCCTAAAAGGAATAGCAGATAATTGGGAAGCAGTAATCCTCTTTCAGAGAGAGGGTTATTTCACCCACACCGCCTAGGCTGGGAACACCACATGGCCAGAGGGACAAAGGCCAAAATGGTGCCCCCAGTAGGCAAAGGGGGAAAGGCAAGCACCCCAGCAAGGAGGCCGCGGAGGGGGGGGGAGACAGGAAAGAGGGGGAAGGTCAAACCTCTCTACTCAGACAAAGAGGAGGGGGGGGGATCAAGAGTCAGCCTCAGAACTTGAAGAAGGAGTGTTGTCAGGGGAGGAGGAGGAAATCCCAGAGTAGGGAACCCCTACCTCATCCAAACTTTTTAAGGCCGAGGACTTTGTTCTTTTATTGCATAAATCACATGGATTTGGCATGCAATAGTCTCCATGGTCTTTGAATTTCTTCACACACATGGTACTACACCCCAAGCCCTAGTCATGTTTCTTGCCCTTTCACACTAAATACTGTATATACTCGAGTATAAGTCGACCTCATGTATAAATCCAGGTCAGGTTTTGGGGCCAAAATTATGGATTCTGACATGACCTGTGGATTCTTACATGACCCATGAGGGGGAAACAGTCCACCCTCCCTTCTTCTCTCCAGCATGGCTGTCCCCACATTGACCTGTGTATACGTCGACCTAAGTTTTTGGAGTCAAATTTGGGACATAAAGTTCTCAATTTATATCTGTGCTATAACCACTTTAACTGGCATGGCTGCAACCTATGAAATCCTGGATTTTGTAGTTTGGTGAGTCTCAAGAGCTGCCTGGTGCAGAATTCTAAATCTCCCTCCCTAAAAGTCAAATCCCAGGATTTCATGGAATGTTGCCCTGGTAGTTTAAGTAGAATCATAGTGATATAGTTGTGTAGTGTGAAAGGCCCCTGAATGTGTTACTGAGTGTGTTATCAAAAGAAGATGTCATAATGATGGTGGCCAGTTGTATTGAACTGTAACCTGAGCTTTGAAAAGTTTTTTTTTCGGGGGGGGGGGAGAACTACATTTTGAATTGCCTAGCCCAAATATGGCTTCTTTTCTTGATTACTAGACTCTAGCAAGACAACAAAACCAAGTGATGTGGGATCACATCCCCAGTGACTTAATCAGCTGCCATTACCAGGGATTCCAGGATGACATTTGCCAGACAAGAACCAAAGAAAGCCAAGTTGAAGGAATTATGTAGCCAAGGCCATGCAGGCTAAAGAATCTGGGGAGCTGTAGTTCCCCAAATTATTTTTTCCAAGCTCTGACTATAATTCTCATAATTTCTAGTAAGAATGACCATTATAGATCTACACATCTGGAGGGCACTAGGCTGGAGGGGGGAAGAGGGACTGGCAGAACAATGACATGGCACAGCTTACAAGGCCACACAGTCCTTCACTGCCTCACTTTGGGAACTATTCTGCTGCCTTTCCCACAAGATCTTGTCTTGCTGGCTGACTTTTCTGATGTTGGGCTTAGAGTTAAAAACAAAACCATAGAAAACTCTTTAGATATACATATACTCCAATTGCTTTTCTCAAACTATGGAAGAAAATTAAAGCTATGGTTAGAAAGCCGGAAGAGGGTTTTATAGCACAGAAAAGTCCTTAGCAGAGATAATTTCAGTGTAATTCTAACAAAAGAGTATGGGGAAGGAAGAGTGAATTTACAATGAAAACAAGCAAGGCAAGCGTTACATATTATTTCCCTAGGCTTCTAGATGGAGAAGCATCACCAACTGGCTTCCCACCCACACACCATGCATTTCCATAAAACAGTTCTTGTGGGATGGCCAGGAGGACTGACTCCTGCTTAATTGTGCGTCATCATTACACTGCAAGAGCTCATCCAGACGGGAAGTTTGATTAGTGGTTTTTAATTCTGATGCAGTTTTTCATCCTGATGGCTCTTTTGCCTGACATTAAATTACCTTCCTGCAAATTAAATACAATAAAATTGCTAATAAGCCTATTAGAATATGCTGACGGTGTGGAATCTGTTAGCTGGAAAATAGTGCCCACCCTTCAGTGCTTTTTTTTTTTTTTTTTTTTTGCACAAAACATGCACAAAATTCAAGTGAAGCTAGATGTCTCTCCTGTACACATACTTCTGGACAAATGCAACCAGGTCATCCACTGTACACCACTGTTACTCCACATAGACCCAGTAGAAATACAATTAAATAGTCTTCCTCATTTCAGAGGATTAGAAGAAATGTGCTGATAGAGTTGGACTACCACTCTGGAGTCCAGGGTTTAAATCCCCCTGGGCCATGGAAATCTCCTGGGTGACCTTAAGCAAGTCACACTCTCTCAGCTCAGAGGATGGCAATGGCAAACACTCTCTGAAGAAGCTTGCCAAGAAAACCCCATGACAGGCTTGTCTTAGGGTCTGTGTGTCTGTGAAACAGAGACAGGGAGGGAGGGAGAGAGAGAGATAGACTAGAGCATAGCTCTGCTGAGGTTTGAATTCAAAGGCAATTCCCTTCAAAGTAGAGTTTTCCACTTCCCAGGTGTGTGTTACTGTATGTTTATTCTTCTTGCTTACTGAAAGACACTATTGGGATCGAACAGCCTTCAGAACCTGAGCGAATATACTCAATGGCAAAAGTACTTCTTCTTTTGCTCTTGCCCTGATCATTCTTTCTTGTCCTCTTTTTAGAGCAGAAATACAGACTTGCGCTTCTGAGCTTATTGAGTGCAAAGTACTTTGAAGTGTGTTTGTAGGTTGCAGTAAGCAACACCTGCCTGAGAGGCAGGAAGGAGAAACCAGGGAGTTGTTCACATGATAAAAATAATCCAGGATGAATTTGGGATGAATCTTTGTTATTTACACACATCCCAAATGCACTATATTAAGTTGGGGGGCTGGGACTGGCAAAAAAAACCACTTACCCCAGGATAGTCAATATCGGGCTTCCCCCCCCAAGTTTTTACAAAAGAGTCACTTCACTGGCTGTATGAACAACGATGCAAATAGACCCAAATAGACTCAGGATAAAACTCTCCATTCCTTTAATGGGTTAAAATGTATTTACATATTGACAGCCCACATGATTGAGAAAGCGCCATCCCTTCCCCAATGGAACAGCTGTTGCTGCAGAGAAAAGAGAGATTAAAAGGGGGAGGGAAAAGGGGATGCAGACTCCCCCCCCCGTCTGACTGAGGGGTGCTGGTGGATTCGGGGGCAAGGGAAACGTGCCATCATATGTGAGCAATTGAACTCGCAGAGATGCAGAGCAATGTGGTTCCCAAAAAGACTTGGTTCCATGATATGAATAACAAACCTGGAATGTGTCAGTGAGGTTATTTGCATTATTCCAGTAAAAAAACCCGATGTATGAATGAAGCTCAGGACCCTTTAAGGAATTCCTAGAGCTAGCCCTCACTGCCACGGCTGATCTGTGGCTATTGGAGGCAATGACCATCTTCAGTTCTGTCCACTCTGCACACTCCTTTCCCAATCTGTCTTCTTTCTTTTCTTTTTTAAAAATGTTTTATTATTTTTTAAACAAAACATTGAAAAACCATACAACTCATATCAAATAAAAAACATTCAGAACACATTCAACAATACACATATACATTCATTTAAAACACTTCTCTCCTCTAATGTAAAAAAAAAAAATCTAACCTCAAAGTAAATTAAAATACCCCCTCATCATGCTAGCCCCCAAACGTATCCCTCTTATATAAACATAAAAACCACTAACACAATAAACAATCTACACAAACCACTTAAACATAACTAACACAAACTAAAATGTATTTCCCTTTTAAAAACTTCTTCTGATATTGAAGTTCAGACATGGAGAAGGTAAGAGCCAATGAAGTTTGCACAAAGGCTGGGAGTGGATAGGATCTGACATTGGATATCCACTGCCAAGGATAAATATCTCTTTCCATCCTTAGAGGAAGAAATCCAATCTATTATATGTAGGTCTCCCAGGGACAACAGGATTCCATTTTTATTATTTCATAATCTTTTCTCTCTAGCCCAAAATAAATGTGATTCAGTAAAATGACTTTCAGAAGTTATCACTGTAATTATTGCTTCCTTTGTTTTTAGCCACACATCTTAACTGTGGACTAACAACATTTAGCAATTCCTTAGCTATTCAAAAAGTTAATGAACTGGGAGTGAAAACCGGGCCTTCTGTTTAACTTGCAAAGCAAGGAGTCTCTGTGGTAATCAGAGGAAGGCAGTATATGTGCCTTTCTCCCTTCCATAAAGACAAGCTAATTGGAAAACAATCATTTTTGTAGTGGGGAAAAAGCCTCTATCTGTAATAGCCAGCGATATAATCCTCTTATATAACAGGTCGAATAATAATGTATAATCAAGGTGCTTAACATCATTTGTAAAATTCCCCTCCATTAATGACATTTTAATTACATTATTAGATGTAGGTCTAGGGAACGTATGTCCAAACTACATGCCATTAATATTCCTAAAATAACCAAGAATAACAGAATGGAAGTTGTAAATAATATTTTATTGAGCGGCTTAGCTAATCAGATGTCTTAAATGATATCTACTTGAGCATCACTGCTAGGTATACATAAATATTTTCAGTATTGTTCTAAATGACATGATGGGAGAATATTAACACAAGGAAATCATCAATACAGTTATTTTTTATATTATGTTATTGCTGTTGTTGTGTGCCCTCAAGCTGTTTTTGACCCTGTCATGGAGTTCTCATGGCAAGGTTTATTTACAGGTGGTTTGCTTTTGCCTTCCTATGAGGCTGAGAGTGTTACCCACTGCTAGATTGCTGAGATGGCACCCACAAATATATAATAGAGTAATTTTAATAACTCAAATAAAAGTATACCTTGCTTGGGGCAATGTTCAGTCTGGGATCTTACCTTCTATTTATTGACTCCAAATCATACAGAACACACACACACACACTCATACACACAAGAATAAACAAGCAAAGGTGGGAGAAATAGTGACTTTGAGGGTTGCTAAGAGGAGATACTACCTTTCTGGAAGAATAGCTCCGATCTGGGGGCATCCAGGATGGAGATGGCTCAATAGCCCCAGTGGCAAGTGGGGGTGATTGGCTTATTGAGGACTCTAGCAGAAGTTGGACAGAGGTTTTGTCCTGCTCTAAACTAGACCAAATTGTTAATTCAAAAACACCTACGTTTATGCTCAAAATCATGTCCCAAGACAGTATTCTTGGAATGAATATATTACTTTATTGCTAAAGGGCTTTCTCAGAGGAGAAGGATGGTTAGGATATGCAGTAACAACTGGACAATTGCTGTAAATGTTCTCAACAGTCCCCCAGTCTAGCTCACTAAACTGATTCTAATCTTGACCTTCTTCCAGGCTGGGCTATCCGATTCGACCTGGCAAAGCTGGTTTCATGGGCTGAGGAACATTTCTTTGGGCTACTTGCCTAAAACATCCCTTCTGATATTATCTTGATATCCAGGTCATAGAGAGGTGAACGAGGGCTAGTTCTTGGGTTACATCACCACCACCACCACCACTACCCAGAAACAGAAATTTGGTGCATTGTGGAGAATTTACAGGTTCCACGTTATACTGCCCAATATTTTGGTGCCAAACTAAAAAACATGCAGTGGTTAGGGGTTGGTGAGCATTGCCTCACAAAACATTTAACAATCAGGGTACAAGCAATGCCTATCCACCATACCACATATACCCATTCCATCATACACACACATACATCCATTCATATCAAAATAGTTACATGAAATGGTAATGGACACACAAAATCAATGCAGATTTCAAAGGCAGTAAGTAAAACATATACATACAGTGGGACCTCAGTAACTGCAGACTTGCGATCCATGAATCTGAGTATACACAGATGGCAAGACCCTTGGTATATGGCCACCATTGTAAAGTCTTTCAGACTGTGCTCTGAACAGCAAAAAGGTCAGGATACTGAAGAAGAGGAAGAGTTCAGCGGTTAGGGTGCAAGTTGTAATAATTTTGGAACGTTGTCATTGACCTGTTGTGTAGTATGGTCCCTGGCAAGAGTTGACTTGCCCAAGGTCACCCTGTGGCTTTCCTGGGCTAAGTGGGGATTCAAACCATGGTCTCCAGAGTCATAGTCCAATGCTCAAACCACTTTCTTGTTGTGTGCCTTCAGGTCATTTCTGATTTACAGTGATCCTATCACAGGATAGTAAAATTCAAGCTCAAATGTGATTTTGCTGACTGGAATTAATTAACTCTCTGTTAGATTATCACCGGTGTCTTTTAATATTACTGTAAACCAATACAGTTTGCAAACATCTCGTTTGAACTTTACCAAACTCTTGGATATCACTCTTCTGTGAACATAGCATTTAGCAGATACTGCTTCCATACTGTATTTTCAAACACCAGGCTCCTCCAAACAGACTGCCCAATGGTCTTGGGAAATGTTAGGGCATTCTCACTTAGGATTTGAACCTTGTAACAATTATTTCTACTCCTGCATCCATTTGTCCCCTGAGGCTTTGAACCTTGTTTGTTGCTAGTTGTGGTGATTTTAGTGCTATTCCCAGTCTGCCTATTTTTGTTCAGCCTCTCTTTTCTTTCCCTTGAGGTGTGGTTGAGGGATGATGTGGGCATGATTTCCCAACATCCCCACTTCAATGAGCTCAATACCTCCTTCTGATGCTTATTCCCTAGCATGCACATTTCCTATCTGTAGTCTATGTGCTCAGGCCTTATGCTTCCTTCTTACCTGCCTGCATCATCCATGAAATAAAAACCAGGAGCTGGGGCTGATTATCCCAGTTAGGGTGGTAAAACCCCAGGTAATAACAGCAATGTTCAACAAGCTATTCTGACACAATCTCAAACTTTAGCTACCTTGCTATAAGTCCTGTCCTGATCTGAGGTATGGCAGGATGGAACTGGGAAGGTGGGACTGGTCCTCCCTCTCAGGGTGGTAAGTCCTATCTGTGAAGCACAAGGGAGGAGCCAGACCCAGCAGGAAGGATTGCCTCCACACACTTCAGGAAAATGGAACAACATTGATACTGACAGTGACGGTTATTTTCCATTCATTTCATTCCTTTGGGGACATGTTTATAGGAATTTCTTTGTTGTTGGAATAGGAATGCTCCAAAGGTTTTGATTTTCTGAAGTGGCCTTATGATTTCAAAGGCAAATTTCCTTCCTCCTTTATTTTTTTAAACTTAATACTGTAGTACAAAAGTAACATTTCACTGATGCACTGATGCTCTACAAGACTGTACTGTACCTCTGAAAAAAAATTTTTAGTAAGGAGGAGAAGGGAAGGATAAAGGCAAACCTCAGTTAACAAGGCTTCTGACAAAGAAGCTCCTTTTCACTAACTCAGCACTCCAATTTTTTTTTCATTGTCTAGTTGGAAAATTTTTGCTGATGTTGTTGTGGTTGTTGTTGTTATAATTATTATATTTATTTATAGCCTGCTTTCCACTCCCCCCAAAAATTGGAACTCAAAGCAGCTTACGATTTAAAAGAACAATACAATTAAAACATTAAAAAGGAAGCATTAAAACAGAATTAAACCATTACAGTATTACAACACATCCCTCATCAAAAGACTAAAATGCTGTTTAAAAAGATAAAAACACTTAAAAGCAGTACACTTAAAACAGTACAATGCCCCTGGCCCATTTTAAAAAGACTTTCTGTTTTAAAAGCCTACCTGGATAAAAATGTTTTAGCCTGCCAACATAAGTACAACATGGAGTTATTGGGAAGGGACTTCCAGAGTTTAGGGGCAGCCAACAAGAAGGACCTCTCTCATGTCCCCACCAACTGTGCTTGTGATGGTGATGGGACTGAGAGAAGAGTCTCTCCTGATTACCTCAGAGCCCCAACTGGCTCATACAGGGAGATCTGCCAAATAGTCCTGACCTGAGCCATATAGGGTTTAGTAGGTCATAACCAGCACTTTGAATCATGCCTGGAAACAAACCATCAGCCAGAGGAGGTGTTTCAACACAAGCATTGTGTGATCTCTGTAACCTGTGGACCAGCTGAAGTTTCCAAACACTCTTCAAAGGCAGCCCCAAGTAGAGCATGTTACAGTCATCCAAACAGGATGTAACTAAGGCATGTACAATTGTGGCCAGATCTGACACCCCAAGGATTGTTAGGATTGCCACTGGGAGGATGGTGAAGGAGAGCTGGAGTTTTGGTGTTGGGTTGCAGTAGCATGTCTGCGGTAAACAATGAGAAATAATGGGATTGTGCTCTAGCTTACTATAGCTGTGTGCACCTGCCTACAATGGTCATGGTAAACAGCAGCTGCCTCCAGAATCCCTTACTGAGAAGGTATCAAAACAGAGAGCAAGGGGGGAACAGATAGGCCTTATCAGCTCTCCCTAAGCATGTTAAAGAAGTAGGGTTGCCATAATGGAGGACCTCGAAACCGGGACAAATGTAGGACAAGGTTTGAAAATGTAGGACATTTTTTTTTAAATTTGTAGCGACAAGGTTAAAATTGAGAATTTTTTTTAAATCCTGGCTGGAAATTTAAAAAAGTCCTAATTTTTAAACCTTGTCCTCCCCCTCCTCCTCCCGGCTGAGAGGAGCCCAGGCGGCTCCCAGGCCGAGAGGGCGGGGGGAAGCCTGGCATCGCGGCGATCGCCACGTGCCAGGCTTTCCCCTCCTCCTCCCGGCCTGAGAGGAAGCCTAGGCCGGCTCCCAGCCCAGAAAGAGGCGGAGGCTGCTCCTCATCGCGGCGATCGCCGCGGTGGGAAGCGGCCTGCTCCTCCTCCTGGCCTGGGAAGAAGCCTCGGCCGGCTCCAGGCCGGAAGGGAGGCAGGGGCCGCCCCTCATCGCGGCGATCGCCGCAAGTGGAGGTCCGCTCCTCCTCCGGTCTGGAGGAAGCCTCAGCTGGCTCCCAGGCTGGGAAAGAGGCAGGGGCCGCTCCTCATAGCGGCGATCGCCGCGGGGGAAGCGGCCTCCTCCTCCTCCCTGGCCTCGCGGAGGCCTTGAGGAGACCCCGCGGCCAGAGCTCGACCGCGGAGCCGCCTCAAAGGCCTCGCTGGGGCCCGGGAAGGAGCGTCTCCGCGCTGGCTCCAACCGCGGAGAGCCTTCCCAGGCCTCAGCAAGGCCTTGGAGCCGCCGCGGGGCTGAGGTGCCGCGGTGGGCAGGGCCTCCCGGTTTGGGCGCCAACCCGGCCGGGACCGGGTTGGCCCCTCCCAAACCGGGATGTCCCGCCCCCGCCGGGATATGGCAACCTACAAAGAAGGATAGCCTATATGTTTGGCACCAACATTGAATAATAAGAAAAGTGGGAGGCTGATGAAAGTGCTCTGTGGATGAACTGGAAATAGCCTACATGTAATGGAAATAACCTACATTTAATCCCAGGAATCACACTTGTATTAACTTGTAATGCCCAGGTTGGTGATTCTTCATGGTACATCCCTAATGACATCCCCCATATTCAAACGGAACTGTCTCCAAGCATCAAGTACAAGTGGCATAAAATGTCTTAGGCCCCATACTGCAGGCCAAAATAAAGCTTTCAGGTCACTTTGGAGGTTACAGTGGTACCCCGGGATACAATGCGCCGGGTTACGAATTTTCGGGATACGAAAAAATCCCATAGGGATTTATTGCTTCGGCTTACGAAGGTTTCTTCGGGTTACGAAAAAACCGCGGCGCTATTTTCCGCCCACGGAAGGCAGCGAGGAGCTATTTTCCATTAGCGCCTATGGGAATTCGGCTACGAAGTATTTCGGGTTAACGAAAATAACCGCGGACGAATTAATTTCGTAACCCGGGTGACCACTGTATGCTTGTTAAACGTTGCATGCGTCCTAGACTCCAGAAGCCTCGCCAAAACCCTTGATCCAGTCCTAAGGACTGCAGCACAGCTTTGGCACAGCTTCCAGACTCTTAAGATGATGCCTCATTTAAACAGCCTAACTGCAAGTTACCTGAAGCAGTTTTATTTTGGCAGTCGTATGGGGCCTTAGTTTCTAATGTTTGGGAGAGCAGGCATAGTGCAGATTTCATACAATGTGGGGGGCTAAATATTGCTATGGTAAGCACAGGTCTGAGGGAATATCCTCCAAAACTAAATAACAACATCAACAGGGGAAGGTAGGGTTAAAGGCACATCCATAACTGTTTCCGATCCCATTAATGATCAAGCATCCCCGCCAGTTCTAATGTGAGGACCCTATCACATGGCGTAAAACCCCGGCTACCTTCCTAAATTCAGTGCTACTTCGGGAATCAGCCAGGTCCTATTACACAGAAATCACCACTGAATAAGCTGCCTGGGTCCGTCCCAGATGCAGCTGTTCTTGAAGTTGTTTCAGCAGCCTTTTAGAAGTCAGAAGTACAGGTTGCTTACCTGTAACGGTGTTTTCGAGTGGTCATCTGCGAATACAACAAAGGTTTCATGCGCCTGCGCAGTGCTGCTCGGAAACCTACTGGAATCACTGTGCAGAGCTCATCTGCACAAATTGCAACTTTTGGCGGTAACTCCGCCACACCCGTTATAGGCCCCTGCCTTCCCGCTCTTCCCCAGTTCCGCAATTTTTCCGCCCAGCAGGCGATGGAAAGAGAGCCAATTTGAGCAGGACACGAGGGGACGGAGGTGGGATTGTATGTATTCGCAGATGACCACTCGAAGAAACACCGTTACAGGTAAGCACTTTACTTCTCTTCTGGTCTCTGCCGAATCCTACAAATGGGTTTAGACTGACAAGCTAAGGTATACGGCGGAGGGAGTGTCTGAAACCAAAGCTATGGTGAACCAAAGGTTATTTATTACAATAAAACACTTGAACCTAAAGGAGTCAGTTTTTGTTCATGCACAGATCAATAGCAATAATTGTGCTAAACCTGAGAAGGGAACAGAGTCATGCAAGACCGTCCCATAGAATTTGTGCAAACCAACATATGACAATGTAAACAGTTAACTGTATAAACACACAACATCAGTGATGCAATCAATGCAATCTGAAACCAACACAGCCCTCCCGAAGTGCGTCTCGGATGTCCCTGGGTCCAACCTATAGTGTTTAATAAAGGTTAGAGGTTGGGAACCAAACAGCTGCCTTGCAGACATCCTCCAGAGGGATCCCAGAAAGGAAATGCAGAGGATGCTGCCATCGCCCTTGTGGAGTGGGACCGCACCCTGCCAGGGAGCGGTTTGCCCAGAAGTTCATAAGCAGAGGTGGATGGTGCTAGCCACCCATTTGGAGAACCTCTGCGTTAGACACAGGCAACCCCTTCTTGGTTCCGAGTAACATTGAAAAAAGTCTCTCGGACCGACTGAAGGCAGCAGTTCTGTCCAGTAAACGCAACGCCCTCTGAAATCAAGAGAGTGCAAGCGTCGCTCCTCATCCGAGTCGGATCGGATGCCAGAGTGGGCAACCATGTCCTGGCACATGTGAAAGTAGACACCACCTTAGGAAGGAAGGTAATGTCTGTACGGAGGACCACCTTGTCCTTGGGAAACCTCAGGAATGGCTGGTCCCTCCGTAAGGCACAGAGTTCGCCCCACGGCGGGCAGAGTGATGGCCACAAGGAAAGCGGTTTTCCAGGTCGGTAACTCTCAAGTCCGCTGTGGCCATTGGTTCAAAGGCTTGGATTGGAGGGCGGACAGTACCGTCTCCAAATTCCAAGCCGGCGTGTTTGTAGCAACACAGGAGGATATAGGTTTGCACAACTTTAGGAACCCTTTCACCAAAGGGTCCTTGAAAAAAGACACCTCCCCCCGAACTGATATTTGGCACAGATGGCAGACAAATAGCATTTGATGGATGTGAGGGCCAGCCCCCATCAAAAGCGCCATCAAAAAACTCCAGCACCACTGGAGTGGACAACTGTGCAGGGAGACAACCTTTTGGTCTAGGAAGAGGCAAAAATCTCCTCCATTTCAGGGCATAAGCGGCTTGGTGGAGGTTTTCTGGCAGCCAGGATCACCGTCCTCACGACTCGGCAGGTGGTTAGGGCCGGATCCTCCAGGCCACCAGCGGCAGGTTCTCGATGTCCGGGTGGAGAATTCGTCCGTCTGGATGGAGAGCAGGTCCGGAAGTGGGTCGAGACGGAGGAAGATCTCCCGGAGAGGTGTAGAAGGGATGCGAACCACCGTTGTCTCGGCCACCACGGGGTGATCAGGATCGCCTGGGAACGGTCCGTTGTCATCTTGGGACACCACCCTGATGATGAGAGGAACGGAGGGAAAGCGTAGAGGAGCTCCCCGTCCAGAGGAAAGCGAATGCGTCTCCGAGGGATCCGTCGAATCGCTTTCTGGAGCAGAACTGGGACAGTGGCTGTTCCATCTGGTCGTGAAAGATCGATCCGGGGGGTTCCCCACCGATCGAAGGGAAGCTGACGCCTCGGATGAAGCCTCCACTCGTGGCACACCGTTGGAGATCTGCTGAGGCGGTCTGCCAGGTGTTGTCCTCTCCGGAAGGTGAATCGCCTGGAGGAGGACGCGTCTCTGAATGCACCAGTCCCAGATGCGGAGAGTGAGGTCGAGCAGGGTCCTGACTGGTGCCACCTTGTTGTTGATGTAGTACATCACGGTTGTGTTGTTCCTGAGGAGGACCACTCTCCCTGCAAGAGCGTACTCGAAACGCCCTCAAGCCTTCTCCACTGCGAGCATCTCTAAGGCGTTGATGTGGAGAGTTTGTCTGGTGCGGACCACCGGTCCTTGACAACAAGGTCGAGAGGTGGGACACCCATCCCTCCAGGGATGCATCGGTTGTCAGCGTCATTGTGCTTGGGCTGATGGAAAGGCATCCCGTTACAGACGTTGGAGCTGTTCTCCACCATCTGGGGACGGCTATAGGTCTGGGTACCGTGAGCCACTTGACTGGTCCTCTAGCGGAGAGAAGACGGAGAGGAACGGATTGGAGCGGACGAAGACGCAGTTTTGCCCAGGGGGTGACGAATGTCGTCGATGCCATGTGGCCCAGGGCGACTTGGACATCTCTGGCCTTACCCTTCTGTGGGCGATACAAGGCCTGAGGGATGCCGTCAGGGCCCGAAAGCGGTCCGGAGGGAAAAAATGCTAGGCAGTTCTCGGAGTCCAGGATTGGCCCCAATGAACTTGACCTGTCTGGTCGGCGTGAAGTGGGACTTTCCCTGACCACCAGCCCGAGGGAGTCGAAGAGCTGCAGGGCGAATGAGACTGCCTCCTGTAACTCGTCCTGAGATTCGGCTGCGAAAAGCCAATCGTCCAGGTAAGGGAAAACCATGAAGCCTTTTGATGAAGGTATGACACCAATGGAGCCAGCACTTCGTGAAGACGTGGGGCCTTGGCCAAGCCGAACGGAAGACGTTGTAGTGTACGAGGCGAGCCGACACGAAGGCGAGGAATCTCCTGGGGACTCCCGGATCCGAGTGGAAATAGGCATCTTCAGGTCGACCGTCGCGAAACACAGGCCCTGGTGGAGGAGAGGCAGAATGGAGGCCAAGTTACCATTCGGGAAGCGACGATAGTCCAAAAACAAGTTCACTTGTCTCAAGTCCAAGATGGGTCTGATGCCCCCATCCGTTTAGTACGGTGAAGTACCTGGAAAAAAGGCCCGAGGATGTGGTCGGGCGGTAAAAGGAGATGCTCCTTAGCAAGCAATGTGCGCACTTCGTCGAGAAGGGTGTTCCGAGGGGGGAGTGACATGAGGCTCCAGTTGAGGGAGCTCTTGGAAAATCGAGGGCATAACCCCTAGGACGATGTTAGAACCCACGAGTCCGATGTTATAGAGGCCCAGATGTTAGCATAGGCCTCAAAATGTCCAGAAAAAAGATGGGTGAGGAAGGGACGAAGCGCGCTGCGTCCTTCAGCTCTCTTCTTCCCCTGGTCTGTCTCCTGCGGCGGGACTTGGGTACCGGGGGGGAAGTGCGACGGCCAGGAGGAGGAGGAAGACTGCGAAGGGAAGCGCTGTCTCGAGAGCTTGTTTTGGGGCTGTCGATCCCGGGAGAAGGTCCCTTGTGACTGACCTTGCGGCTGCCACGGCGCTGCGCTTCGAAGGAGAGAAGCCGGTGCTGAGGACATGCCGTGCTTTTTGGCCGCCGCCTTCATCCTGAACTTGCGGTTGAGCGGTCGTCCAGTCTCGGCGTGGAAGAGGCAGTCCCGTCAAGGGGCATGTCCTCCGATGGCCCTCTGACGTGGATGAGATCGGAGGCCCTCAGCCATGCGTGGCGCCGAAGAGCCATGGCTGCAGAATGGATCTTCCGAGCAGTCCACCATGTTCCGGAAGTGGTGATTAGCCAGTTCCGATGGAGTGAGCCTCGTCTTTGATCTCCACAGCTGCTCTGGATGTCATCGCGGAGTCCGGAACCAGGGAGGAGATCCGTTCCATGAGGGGTCTGGATGTAGGCCCCCATGCAGGCGGTGTAATTAGCGGCCTTGATCCCAAGAGCCGATGCCGAATAAGCTTTTTGGCCAGTCCGTCTACCTTTTTGCTCTCTGTCAACAGGGGAGGTGGCCTGCTTCGGACGACAAGCTGTGCTGGGCACCTTCAACAATGGCCGAGTTTTTGGACCTGGGGTGTTTGCCAACCAGGAGCAAACTCGCCGGAGCGACCTTAGAGCGCCTGGACCTTGCGGGAGGGTGCCGATAGGGTGGCCGGAGAGTTCCAAGACTCTTAACGAGGTCTGGAGAGAAGGTAGGAGAGGCAGACTGGTGGAGTGGGAACTCGTCCATGTACCCGACGCTCCACCGGGTTCCTCAGCGTCGTCTTCAGGGATGCGAGTGGATGTCGAGGGCCCATTGACATCCTGACCACGTGTTTTTAAAGGCCCTGACGTCGTCCGACGCGAAGCGGTCGGGGTTATGCATCCTTTGAGGGGAGGCAACCCGAGAGACATCATCGTCCGAGGGCGCCTCTGAAGGCGGCAAACGGTTCGTCCTCAGATCCAGATCGAAGAAGAGGATCATTCAACCTGACTGGGATCTTGGGCGGGCAAAGTCTACTGAGGACCGGGAGCGCCTGCGGGTTGCGGACGGCGATCTCTCAAGTCTACGAGGTGGAGACGGCGACCTGTCCAGTTACGGGATGGAGAAGTATCTCTCGTAGATCGATGTTTGGGGACCAACTTGGCGTTCGGCACGGTCTGATGGATGGGGGGTTCACCTGGTGAACTCCCTCATGCCCTGTCTCGGACGGACATGTAAGTAGCGGCGTGATTGCACGTCGAAAAGAGATCCGGAGTCTCCTGTGAGGGGCAAATCGTCTTCATATCAGTTACGGGATGGGAAGGAGATCGCTGCCCCAGGGAGCGAGGGGGTAACGGCATCCCTGTTACGTGGTGAAGTCCGATGGCGGGGAGGTAGGGCCGTGACCGAGGTTCCCTGGTCCACCGACGTTGGCTCCTGGCATGGAGCTGGCGAGGCGGAGGGCGGACCCGTCTGGGGGGAGCGCTCTTTGTCCTTTGGTCTCTCCTTGGAGGACTTAGCCTTTTTAGGGGCGAATCACGATCAGCCTTGTCACGGTGCCTCTCTTCCCGGCCTAGGAGTCTCATCCAAAGGGAAGAAAGGGTTGTCCGGGAGATCCGAGAGTACAGGGGCCGCCGCTGATGAGGAAGGCCCCGGTCCCTTGGTGCCTTGGAGGATGAGGCGAGGCGAGATTGATCGTCTGGTTTGGGAGCCTCCTTCGAACGGGGGCCCTCCGCTCCCTCCTTCGGCTTGGAGGCCCGTTCGGTTACCCTCAGTCCCCGATGGTTATGGGGGGCGTTGAGGGTTTGTCGGTGGCACTGGGCGGTTTAAGGCCACGGGCCACATCGGCGGTGGTGGAGGGGTCCCGGCGGGACAGACCACGCTGGGGAAGTGGCTCTTCCGATCCCACGCTTGAGACACTTGCTCGCGAGGATGCAGGGGGGGCCCCAGAAGTGGGACTGAAGAGGACCGCAACCCCCTTTCTTGCAGCTTTCCAGGGCAATCGCCGAAGTAAGGCGGACTCACGGTTTTCGCGGCCTGGGAGAGAGAGGATCTGCAGAGTGCGCAGGCTTTGGGTCGTGGCTCGGACCAAGGCGAGGCAGCGTGGAGCGGGTCCTGAACGGGCATCTTGCCCTTGCAAATGTCGCACTCTTAAAAGCGGCAAGGCATCTCAAAGTCGAAGGAGTCCGAAGGTCCGAATTTACCAGGGGCGGGAGACAAAGAAATGGTCAGAAAAACAGTCCGAGTCAAAAACGAAAGTGATTCCAAGCAAGCTAAAGAGCGCGAAGTTCCCTGAAGCAGCTAGCGCGGCGGAAAAAAGGAACTGGGGAAAGAGCGGAAGGCAGGGCCTATAACGGGTGGGCGGAGTTAACGCCAAAAAGTTGCAAATTTGTGCAGAGTGAGCTCTGCACAGATGATTCCAGTAGGTTCCGACAGGCAGCACTGCGCAGCGCAGTTGAAACCATTTGTAGATTGCAAGACGAAAAGAAGAACTTTTATTTCGAAAAAGGGGCCACCAAGTGGTTACAGGACCCAGGCTGCATCCCAAATGGACTGGCGTGATTCAAGCAGGCAATTTCTGTGTGATAGGAAGGCTGTCAAATTAGCACCTCAATTGGGAAAGGTAAGATGGGGTTTTAACCCCATGTGATAGGGTCCTGATTTTAAAAAACCCTGCACAGAGGTTGTTCAGTACTAGGTGTACTTCTTCCTATTTTTTTTAACAGAAGAGGAATAAGAAATAAGCAATACATTTTGCTTTATCAGATTTTTTGCCACTTTGCTGTGCCTTGAGTCCTTTTGACTATACACTGATAAATTTTATGTCCCCCCTCTATTCTGAATCTCATTAACTGTAAAATTAACTTTTAAAATGGTGCAATGCCATCCAATTTTGCTGGTTTGTGCTGGCAGTTGCAGCAGTTTACTGACTGTGAAAGTACTTTTTGCAAAACTGTTCTTGTAAGACTTTGGCTAGAATCAGCTGTTAGCTAGCGGCTGACCTAAACTGCGTAATTCCACTGGAGCTTCACATCTAATGATAACTTGTTTCAGAGAGAGTGCAACAATTATTACTGAAATGTTGTTTTCTGACTATTACGCTATGTTTTGCCATATGCCTCACAATTTGCTGCCAGCTATATATGTCAATAGAACCTGGAATAAAATCTTTTCCAATACAATGAAGTTACAAGACAAACTTGGAGCACAAGAAAACACCAGATTAAAAAAACCCTTAGTATTCTGTTTCAGTAGAAACATGAATTGCCACTCTAATACTTAAGTGCTAAGGGAGGGCACCCATATTTTAATATACCAAGGCTTTTCTTACATTTGTTTAATTCCCATGTCTGTGACCACGACCATAGAGAAGTCTAAGTTCTGGGAGAGGAGGTGGGTTTCAAAGCAGCAAGAAACTAAGGATGTAGTCTCTTTTCAAGAACGCACCAGGTTATTTATGTGAAGTATAAAGTTAGACGTAGACAATATACCTACATCTTCCCCAGCGTAGATATATTGGATATACAACCTGTAACACCCCAGTCAGCATGGCATTAGTAAGCTACATATAGGGATATTAAAAATAATGATCACCGTCATATATATCTACATTTTTAAAAAAATCTTTAACATTCCTGACTTCCTGACTTCCAGCATGTATGAGAGTGTAAATGACTTAAGCTCTCAAACTTTTGGGATTTGTGTTTACTGTCATTAATGAAGAACATGTGCAGACAAAACAAGCTGTCTTCTTAATCTGATCAGATGTGAGGGCCTCTACTTCTCTGTCCATTTCTGGGTTTGCACTGGAACTGAGATGCAAACTTATTACTGGCTAGCATGTATGTTTAAATTTTAACATCTCTCCTACTTTCACTCCTGAGTCAATATTACAATGAAAATCCAGACTACAAGTATTTCAGCAAAATTTGTAAGGAGGTTGGCTTGTTTGTCATTAGGTGAGCTGACTGAGAGCTGAGGAGAAATGGTGGGAAGACAGAGCTTGTGTTCCAATCAACGGAGATTTCAGGGTCCAAGCTGAAACCTAAGGATAACTCATGTGATATGTTTGAGGAAGTGTGCCTGATCAGAAGGATGATGGCACAAAGGGTATGTCTTAGTAATACATTAAGCATCATTCATAGATGCACATAAATATGTCAATTCAAATAAAAAAAAAACACAGTCTAACTCATGACAAAAAATTGTGTATGCACAATTTTCAAGGTAGCATTCTTGCCCCAGATTCCTCTCTGCATCCTGAGCATGGAGAAGGAGGTCCAGGTCTGAGTTCTGCGAACCCCAAGAGGAAGTTGTTGCTATCCTTCATCTCAGATTTTTTAAGAAAAATTCAGCCAACTAATGCAATGGAAAATGTCACTTCCAAATTCCGAAAATAGTTAGAAAACATGTGTCATGACATCACCATTTTTGCATTTTGTCCTCGCCTTCCTCCTCTCGGTGGTAGCTGTACAAGGAAAACTATGACATGAGATCAAAGCGTAATACATGAGGTTCATCAGCTAGAGATGCTCGGGATCATGGAGAAGTGGAAGATATGCCTCTTGTTTTTCAGTGGTCAACTTGAATTTGTCAAATACATAGTGTGAACTTCCGCACACATGTTTTAACTTAATTTTTAGTTGCTTTTTAGACATTGGGCTCTGGAGGATCAGGAAGGAAAGGATAAAGGGAAAAGGTGAGGAAAAGTGAGAAAAAGACATAAGAGATTAATAAAAAACATATTGTTTGCATCTAATCTTACCTATGTGTCCTCTATTAGATACAGATAACAAAACACTATGAAAACATTCTAGAATTTGTTTTTAAATCAGAACTCATAAATTCCTATTGCAAGTATGACCTAAGCCGATCTGTTCTAGATCCTTGTAGGACATTTTAGTGGCTGATCCAGGTGGTAGGTAGAGCTGGACCCACACTGCTGGACAGCCCATTGCTTGTAGGTAAATAGAGAACTGCTGCATAAGATAGTACTGTGTATACCTTGATATGAACATTAAAAGTATGCCACCAAGAGTCAAAATTGCGATGACTCAGTCTCTGAACAGAACAGATTTTTGGAAAGATTCCAGGATTCCAACAAAAACCAGAATCCTCTTACAAGCCCCTCCCCCCCTAACATTGAGCAAGCCTTCTCCGTGTCTCTGTCCCCTATGCCACATTGGCTGCCACCAGAGATTGTAAGGGAATGCAGAAACACAATAATGTCATGGCAGAGAGGTTGGTGTTGCGACATGTTATGGAATATGATCAGGGCTATATAGCAGAGGACTTGTTAATTCATTCTGCTGCCTGAGCAAAAGACAAGATGGTGATGATACACACACCTCAAATCCTCATATAGAAGCCAATGGATTGGCAGGACAATCTTTAGTTCTGCAGTAAGACAGGTTCATCCATTTCACTGACAGCAAAGACAGTAGGCTAATCCATGGGTATAGTGCAGGCCATGTGGCATGCATAGCTCTTCTTCTAAACAGAGCCCACCCACACCCCCACCCCAGAAATTGAAAGGAGAACTAGATGTATGATTTTCCATTGTCTCAGTAGAAAACGTGCTCACCAGTAAATGTCTGAGTTTACACTAGGTTTTACCCTGATAATTACAGCCTCTTTGCTAGGGATTGTATGAGGACATGTCTCCTCTGCCTAATATTATTAGGACAGCAATATGAAACACAAGGCCCTTCATCTTTCTAACATCAGTCTTCCTCCAGACCAAGTGAAGATGGCCACAGACTGGGTTGCCGTACTTTGGACCTATTTTGGCTTTCTGAACAATGGCGCAGTAATGACTTGGGGCTCTTTCACAACCAGAATTAAAGGGCTATGAATCCAATTAAATCCATAGTTAGTTATGAATCCTGGATTTGCAGTTTAGGAAGGAATACTTAATACGCCCTTAGATATGCCCTTTATTGACATTTTTGGTCACACCCTTAGATACGCCTTTATTATTTCTCAGCCAGAGAGTTCTAGTGCCTCACTAAACTACAGAAATGCAAAAGGAGTAACCATGATCATTAAAGTGGCAATCATTGCAATAATTGGGTAAGTGGAGGAACCTCTTCCAGACAACTGAATGAAAGACATGGACTAACCTGCAAGGAGGCCCAAGAGGCATCTCATCTGTCCAACACAGGGCAGGCGATCTCTTTCAAGGTTAAATTTAATTTCAGAAAAGTTTAGGGGGCTGCAATCTGGTAATAAGCAAGGCCAAAGAGAAAAATTGGAACCAAAGTATCAATAAATCATGTGCTGCATGATTATAAGCAATTTCATGCCACTTTTACTGCTCCTGCTGGTGGATTTCTAGTATTGTAGTTTAGGAACTCCTTAGAATTTCCCTGCTAGAGAGTGCTAGTGTGATAGCTCTGCAAAATTGTGCACTAAAGCTATTGAGCTGGGATTCTCTGTACAGTACATTTATAAGACTACAAATCCAGAATTCCTCAGATGGACGTGTAACAGTTGTGCAAAAACTATAACTGTGCAGTGTGAATATACCCACCTTTAGCTTAAAGGTTATAGTCAGGACCTACGAAGTTTTTTTAACCTAAAAATAGAGGAAAGCCCATTCAAAAGCTAGGAAATTGCCAAAAATGGTGTCATGGAAGGAGGGAATGGCCATAGAGAGGTCAGATTTGGACCCACAGAGCCCCTGGAACAGTTTGTAATGGGAGGGGCTCAATGTTGGCAGGTATTTGTTTGTTTTGTTGCTTGTTTTATATGCTGCCTTTAACCCAGAGTGGGACCTAAACGGCTCACAGAAGGTTGTTCTGTGTAGTTGGTTGTTATTGATTTAGTCTACTTGCAAGAGAGGGAAAATATTCGCCAGTCATTATTGTTCAAAAACTAAATATGAGGAGCATACAAGACATATTTAGCAGTGTCCCCACATTTCAGCAGCGTCTTGCAATAAGATGCAACCATATATTGCAGGCAAACTAGAAAATGCTGCATATTATTCTTAGCTCTTAA
>NC_056524.1:75505922-75780902 GCF_019175285.1 Sceloporus undulatus | reverse complement strand
GTATGCTGTTTAAACGTTGCATGCGTCCTAAGACTCCAGAAGCCTCGCCAAACCCTTGATCCAGTCCTAAGGACTGCAGCACAGCTTTGGCACAGCTTCCAGACTCTTAAGATGCATGCATCATTTAAACAGCCTAACTGCAAAGTTACCTGAAGCAGTTTTATTTTGGCAGTCTGTATGGGGCCTTAGTTTCTAATGTTTGGGGAGAGCAGGCATTAGTGCAGATTTCATACTGTGGAGGGGGCTAAATATTGCTATGGTAAGCACAGGTCTGAGGGGAATATCCTCCAAAACTAAATAACAACATCAACAGGGGAAGGTAGGGTTAAAGTGCACATCCATAACTGTTTCCGATCCCATTAATGATCAAGCATCCCCGCCAGTCTAATGTGAGGACCCTATCACATGGCGTTAAAACCCCGGCTTACCTTTCCTAAATTCAGTGCTACTTCGGGAAGCAGCCAGGTCCTATTACACAGAAATCACCACTGAATAGCTGCCTGGGTCCGTCCCAGATGCAGCCTGTGTCTTGTAAGTTGTTTCAGCAGCCATTTTTAGAAGTCAGAACTTTCATTTTCGAAAAGGGGCCACCAAAGTGGCTTACAGGACCCAGGCTGCATCCCAAATGGACCTGGGCAGTGATTCAGCAGCAATTTCTGTGTGATAGGACCTGGCTGCCTCCCAAATTAGCACTCAATTTGGGAAAGGTAAGATGGGGTTTTAACCCCATGTGATAGGGTCCTGATTTTTAAAAACCCTGCACAGAGTTGTTCAGTACTAGGTGTACTTCTTCCTATTTTTTTTTTTAACAGAAAGAGGAATAAGAAATAAAGCAATACATTTTGCTTTATCAGATTTTTCTGCACTTTGCTTGTGCCTTGAGTCCTTTTGACTATACACTGGATAAATTTTATGTCCCCCCTCTATTCTGAATCTCATTAACTGTAAAATTTAACTTTTAAAATGGTGCAATGCCATCCAATTTTGCTGGTTTGTGCTGGCAGTTGTCAGCAGTTTACTGACTTGTGAAAGTACTTTTTGCAAAACTGTTCTTGTAAGTAACTTTGGCTAGAATCAGCTGTTAGCTAGCGGCTGACCTAAACTGCAGTAATTCCACTGGAGCTTCACATTCTAATGATAACTTGTTTCAGAGAGAGTGCAACAATTATTACTTGAAATGTTGTTTTCTGCTATTAACGCTATGTTTTGCCATATGCCTCACAATTTGCTGCCAGCTATTATATGTCAATAGAACCTGGAAATAAATCTTTTCCAATACAATGAAGTTAGCAAGACAAACTTGGAGCACAAGAAAACACCAGATTAAAAAAAACCCTCAGTATTTCTGCAGTAGAAACATGAATTGCCACTCTAATACTTAAGTGCTAAGGAGAGGGGCACCCATATTTTAATATACCAAGGCTTTTCTTACATTGTTTTTACTTTTCCCATGTCTGTGACCACAGACCATAGAGAAGTTTCTAAGTTCTGGGAGAGGAGGTGGGTTTCAAAGCAGCAAAGAAACTAAGGATGTTGTCTACTTTTCAAGAACGCACCAGGTTATTTAATGTTGAAGTAATAAAGTTAGACGTAGACAATATACCTACATCTTCCCCAGCGTAGATATATTGGAATACAAACCTGTTTAACCCCAGTCAGCATGGTCATTAGTATAAGCTATCATATTAGGTATTGTTAAAATTAATTTATCACCGTCATATATTTATATCTACATTTAAAAAAAAATATTTTAACATTTCCTGACTTCCAGCATGTATGAGAGTGTAAATGACTTAAGCTCTCATAACTTTTGGGATTTGTGTTTACTGTCATTAATGAATGAACATGTGCAGACAAAAACAGCTGTCTTCTTAATCTGATCAGTTGTGAGGGCCTCTAGACTTCCTCTGTCCATTTCTGGGTTTCATTTCCACTGGAATTGAGATGCAAACTTTATTACTGGCTAGCATGTATGTTTAAATTTTAACATCTCTCCTACTTTCACTCCTGAGTCAATATATACAAATGAAACATTCCAGACTACAAGGTATTTCAGCAAAATTATGTAAGGAGGTTAGGCTTGTTTGTCATTAGGTGAGCTGACTGAGAGCTGAGGAGCAGAAAATGGTGATGGAAGACAGAGCTGTGTGTTCCAATCACAGGGAGATTTCAGGGTCCAAGCCTGAAACCTAAGGATAACTCATGTGATATGTTTGAGGAAGTGTGCCCTGATCAGAAGGATGATGGCACAAAGGGTAATGTTATTAAGCATAATACATTAAGCATCATTCATAGCTGCACATAATATGTAATTCAAATTAAAAAAAACACAGTCTAACTCATGACAAAAATATGTGTATGCACAATTTTCAAGGTAGCATTCTTGCCCCAAGATTCCTCCTCTGCATCCTGAGCAATGGAGAAGGAGGTCCAGGCTCTGAGTTCTGCGAACCCCTAAGAGGAAGTGTGTTGCTATCCTTCATCTCAGATTTTTTAAGAAAAATTCAGCCAAACTAATGCAATGGAAAATGTCACTTCCAAATCCAAAAATCTAGTTAGAAAACATGTGTCATGACATCACCATTTTTGCATTTTGTCCTCCCCTTCCTCCTCTCAGGTGGTAGCTGTAGCAAGGAAAACTATGACAGTGAGATCAAAGCGTAATACATGAGGTTCATTCAGCTAGAGATTGCTCTGGGATCATGGAGAAGTGGAAGATATGCCTCTTGTTTTTCAGTGGTCAACTTGAATTTGTCATAATACATAGTTTGAACTTCCGCACCATGTTTTACCCTTAATTTTTAGTTTGCTTTTCAGACATTGGGCTCTGGAGGATCAAGGAAGAAAGGATAAAAGGGAAAAGGGTGGAGAAAAGTGAGAAAAGAGACATAAGAGATTAATAAAGAAACATATTGTTTGCATCTAAATCTTACCTATAGTGTCCTCCTTATTAGATACAAGATACAAAACACTATGAAAACATTCTAGAATTTGTTTTTAAATCAGAACTCATAAATCCTATTCCAAGTCATGACCTAAAGCCAGGATCTGTTCTAGATCCATTGTAGGACATTTTAGTGGCTGATCCAGGTGGTAGGTAGAGCTGGACCCACACTGCTGGACAGCCCATTGCTTTGTAGGTAAATAGAGAACTGCTGCATAAGATAGTACTGTGTACTCCTTGATATGAACATTAAAAGTATGCCACCAAGAGTCAAAATTGTGATGACTCCAGTCTCTGAACAGAACAGATCTTTTGGAAAGATTCCAGGATTCCAACAAAACCAGAATCCTCTTACAAGCCCCTCCCCCCATAACATTGAGCAAGCCTTCTCCGTGTCTCTGTCCCCTATGCCACATTGGCTGCCACCAGAGATTGTAAGGGAATGCAGAACACAATAATGTCATGGCAGAGAGGTTGAGTGTTGCGACATGTTATGGAAATATGATCAGGGCTATATAGCAGAGGACTTGTCTAATTCATTCTGCTGCCTGAGGCAAAAGACAAGATGGTGATGATACACACACCTCAAATCCTCATATAGAAGCCGACTGGATTGGCAGGACAATCTTTAGTTCTGGCAGTAAGACAGGTTCATCCATTTCACTGTACAGCAAAGACAGTAGGCTAATCCATGGGTATAGTGCAGGCCATGTGGCATGCATAGCTCTTTCTTCTAAACAGAGACCCCCCCCCCCAGAAATGTGGAAGGAGAACTAGATGTATGATTTTCATTGTCTCAGTAGAAAACGTGCTCACCAGTATAACTGGTCTGAGCTTTTACACTAGGTTTTACCCTGATAATTACAGCCTCTTTGCTAGGGGATTGTATGAGGACACTGTCTCACTCTGCCTAATATTATAGGACAGCAATATGAAGACACAGCCCTTCATCTTTCATAACATCAGTCTTCTCTCCAGACCAAGATGAGATGGCCACAGACTGGTTGCCATATCTTTGGACCTATTTGAGCTTTCTCAACAATGGGCGCAGTAATGACTTGGGGCTCTTTCACACCACAGAATTAAAGGGCTATGATCCAATTAAAATGCCATAGTTCCCTCTTATGGAATCCTGGATTTGCAGTTTAGGAAGGAATACTTAGATACGCCCTTAGATATGCCCTTTATTGACATTTTTGGTACACCCTTAGATACGCACTTTATTATTTCTCAGCCAGAGAGTTCTAGTGCCTCACTAAACTACAGAAATGCAAAGGATGGAACCATGGTCATTAAAGTGGCATCATTGCACTATAATTGGGTAAAGTGGAAGGAACCTCTTTCCCAGACAACTGAATGAAAAGACATGGACTAAACCTGCAAGGAGGCCCAAGGAGGCATCTCATCTGTCCAACACAAGGGCAGGCGATCTCTTTCAAGGGTTAAATTTAATTTCAGAAAAGTTCTAGGGGGCTGCAATCTGGTAATAATCAAGGCCAAAGAGAAAAAATTGGAACCAAAGTATCAATAAATCATGTGCTGCATGATTATAGCAATTTCATGCCACTTTAACTGCTCCTGCTGGTGGATTTCTAGTATTTGTAGTTTAGGAAACTCCTTAGAATTCCCTGCTAGAGAGTGCTAGTGTGATAGCTCTGCAAAATTGTGCACTAAAGCTATTGAGCTGGGAATTCTATGTACTTTATAAGACTACAAATCCCAGAATTCCATCAGATGGAGCTGTAACAGTTGTGCAAAACAACTATAACTGTGCAGTACCCACACTTTAGCTTAAAGGTCTTATAGTCAGGACCTACGAAGTTTTTTAACCTTTTAAAAATAGAGGAAAGCCCATTCAAAAGCTAGGAAATTGCCAAATAATGGTGTCATGGAAGGAGGGAATGGCCATAGAGAAGGTCAGATTTGGACCCAGCAGAGCCCCTGGAACAGTTTGTAATGTGGAGGGGCTCAATGTTGGCAGGTATTTGTTTGTTTTGTTTGCTTGTTTTATATGCTGCCTTTAACCCAGAGTGGGACCTAAAGTGGCTCACAGAAGGTTGTTCTGTGTAGGTTGGTTGTTATTGATTTAGTCTACTTGCAAGAGGAGGGAAAATATTTTCGCCAGTCATTATTGTTCAAAAATCCTTAAATATGAGGAGTCATACAAGTACAGTATATTTAGCAGTGTCCTCCACGTGTTCAGGGCAGCTGTCTTGCAAGTAAGTCTGCATACCATATATTGCAGGCAAACTATGAAAATGCTGCATTATTATTTCTTAGCTCTTAATCATTTAGTATCCTTATAATGGATAATGTCTGAGGAGGGTCAACTACACAGAGGTCTCAGTGATCCAAATTTACCAGATAATTTGGGAGGGGCTATACCCAACCCCTCAGTCTAGCTCCTTTTCCTCTTCTGTTCTGAGGTCTACGGACTCCAGGATGGCCAAGTTAAAGTTCTTTTACTTAATGTTGCCCACCCCTGCTCTAGTAGCTATGAGAGGCACTGGTTTACCACTTAGTCCCATCTATCTGTCTGTCTATCTATCTATCTATCTATCTATCTATCTATCTATCTATCTATCTATCATCTCAGGAAACAGTGGAAGTATCAAGAATCATGTGGTGCTTTCTTAAAGTCCTCACAGTTTGCTACAAAATTCACTTTTCTTACCCTCTCAAAGTTGCAATCCTCTTACCGTGACATAAATTACCAAAGCGCATCTTTGTGATCTTAGCCTGCAAAACCTGAGCGCCCAGGTGAAAATTTACTATAATCAATTAGCTTGGATACCATGGCTAGAATCCTGTTGGGCAGTTACAAATGTGTAACCTAGATGTACACACTGAACAGCCATTGTGATGGATGAAGGTCTGTAGATTAGGATGCACTGGCTGACGGTCCTATCCTCACCTCTTTGTATGAATAATCTCAAGTGCAAGAGGGAATTGTGACAGGGTTCTGCTTCTGTTCCACACACTAGAGATTGCTCATGGGAAGGGTGGGAACATCAGTCAGCTGCTTCCTGAGTGACAGGGGAACAGAGACACACACACACACACACACACACACACACACACTGATCGTAGTGGCTGCTGGCTGGTAAATGGGTATTGAAGGGATTGGGATGAGACTCACTGCGTAGCACTGTAACTATAGTGATTATGGATTCATAACTCCCCAACAGGATTTGGGTGCACTATCTCAACTTCGGTGGTTCCTCAACTGCAGAAATAAAAATGTCTTGAACCAATCTCATATGGTTGTTCTGAGAGTAGGTAACCTAAAACTTACCATGCATTTTTAAAAAAAGGATTGTGTTTAAAAAAAAATGGTGACTCAGATTTTGATTTGCATCCAGAATAAAAAAACTTGTTTGCCAAGAATCAAGCCAATAAGCTTTCAAGCTGCTGAGATATTAAATGCACCAAACAGAATGAATAATAGAAATGCTGGCAGGCTTTTAATTATTAGTGGATGTGTGGGGCACTAATATAATTTCAGAAGGAAAGTTCTGCCTTGCCATGCTTTTTTACTAATAAACTGATGCAGACTTCATGGATGAAATGTCCTTTCCTGTCCTTCTCCCCTCTCCCTCTCCTTCCCTCCCCCACATTTTGATTTAACTAAGAACAAAAAGAGAGCCCACCCCTGCCGTGTCACTCTATCTATTAATAAGCTTTAAAAAGCAAGATGCTGTGCAAATTGTGGATTTAATACAATTCTTACTTAAGTCTGTGGTTGTTTCCTATTGACTACAGAGTGTGCGCTGGATTGCATTTACGTTTTTGTTTTTTTCTAAAACAATTGGAGGGGATTATTGATTCTGCAGTCACCCAGTCTTCCTCCTTTGTGTACTGGTAGGAGGATTCCTCATTAGGAAGAGCAAGGCTGAAGCAGTGCTTCAGGCTTCCTTACAGCACTGCCTTTGATAGAGCCGGCTGCTGTCCCAACAGAGGATCTTTCTGAGCAGGGCGCAGATGTTCCCATTTTCCAGGGCCAGATGCTCAAGAGACAGATACCAGGCGCAATATAGCCCTCACCCCAGAAATGAGACTGTGGAACATTCCCAATGCTTCTCATTTTTGAGTGACATGAACGAGATCAGAAACTGGGTCTCTTTGTTTTGTAAGGGTGATGATGATGAGGAAGATAATTGCTTGGGATAATTTCTGCCATTCATTTGTTTTTATGCAGGATACGCTCAACAGCTGAAGTTAAATAGGATCTGCAAAATGGCTGACCCCATCATCTCTGGGGCACTGAAAACAAGAAGCTTGTCAAAGGCATGTATTTAATTGGACTCCTGGCTGGCAGATTGACATGTCAACACTTGCTCCCGGCAGCTATTCCTTTGCAGGAAATGCTCTGCCTCCATTTGCTATTCTATTATATCTTTATGTCCCATGCTACTGACTTGCTGCTGCCTCTTGAAGGCTGATGAAATTGTTCCCAAGTTCTAGTACACCCCATGCACCCATTCTTTTAATCAATGCAGTATGGTTGCTTTAAAAAATGAAGAAGAAAAAGAAAAATATTGTACCATTGAATCCAACTTGCTGTTCACACTGCCCATTCTTGTTAATAAATGGTACCCGCATGGAGCATTGGTGTTTACCTCCCATTCACCCACCTTGAACGCATTGTATGGCAAACTCTGGTCAGGACTTGGTGCAGGAATGCTGTTAACCCACACTCTCTCAAGGCTAACAGTAACCTGGTGCCTCGGGATACGAAATGATCAGGTTACGAACTTTCCGGGATACGAAAAAGTTGATTGGGAAAAACTGTTTCGGGTTACGAAATATTTCGGGTTCACGAATTCTTTCGTGCGAAATTCAAATGCTGCAAAGTGCAGCTATTGGCTTTCCCAGTGCTAACGGAAATCCTTCTCTTAGCTAAGGGGGCTGGGTTAGGGGTTAGCTTTGGCGCGAATTTTGAATTTCGTTAGCAGTATTGATTGGCTTGAGAAATCAAGCTGATCATCTGGATGGCTACCGAAATTGGGGGGGTGGCTGGCATCAGAAACAAAAGCCGGCCTCCCATTGATCTGCCCCCTTGTCTGGCCTTGTGGACTGGTGAGAAGAGTTTCTTCTGAGCTCTAACTCGTGTTCCATGGAGGTTGGACTTTTTCTGGCTTTCTGCCTTTGGACTTGTTCTGGCTTGTACTGTACTCGGATCAAGACCTGCCATCAGGAATTTCTCTACAGTAGGTGTACATGGATTCACCTTCTTCTTGTGGGGGGACAGTGTGACCATGCTTTTGCTGTGGGGGGTGGGTGCTTGCTCATGTTTCACAGTGTGGGGTGGAGTTTTGCATGTTGGCCTTGGCTCCAGGGGCCACAGAGTGTGACCATAGGGTTCATTTTCAGATTTGGGGATCTGGGCTTCAGGTGGTGGGGTGCTTGCTCATGGCTGTGATGTTTTCAAAGTGTGGGGGAGAGTTTTGTGTTTGGCCTTGGCTCCATGTGGGCCCAGACGTTGACCATAGGGTTGCATTTTCAGATTGGGGATAGCTTCAGGTGGGGGGTGCTTGCTCATGGCTGTGAGTTTCAAGTGTGGGGTGAGTTTTGCATGTTTGGCCTTGGCTCCATGTGGGCCACAGAGTGTGACCATAGGTTGCATTTTCAGATTTGGGATTCTGGCTTCAGGTGGTGGGGTTGCTGCTCATGGCTGTGATGTTTCAAATGTGGGGGGAGAGTTTTGCATGTTTGGCCTGGCTCCATGTGGGCCACAGCGTGTCACCTTGGGTTTGCATTTTCAGATTTGGGGGTTTGGCCTTTGGGTTCGGTTCTGGTGCTTTGGCCATGGCTGTGATGATTTGAGAGTGTGGGGGTGAGTTTGCAAGTTTGGCCTTGGCTCCATGTGGCCACAGAGTGTCACCGGGTTTGCATTTTTAGATTTGGGGGTTTGGCCTTTGGTTTCGGTTCTGGGTGCTTTGGCCAGGCTGTGATGATTTGAGAGGTGGGTGTGCGTTTTGCAAGTTTGCCTTGGCTCCATGTGGGCCACAGAGTGTCACCTGGGTTTGCATTTTAGATTTGGGGTGGTGTTGGTTTTGGCCTTTGGGTTTCGTTCTGGGGTGCCTTTGGCCCTGGCTGTGATGATTTGAGTGTGTGGGGTGTGAGTTTTTGCAAGTTTGCCTTGGCTCCATGTGGGCCCGAGAGTGTACCTTGGGTTTGCATTTTTAGATTTGGGGGTTTGGCCTTGGTTTCGTTCTGGGGTGCTTGGCCATGGCTGATGATTTGAGAGTGTGGGGTGTGAGTTTGCAAGTTTGGCCTCTGGCTCCATGTGGCCAAGAGGTCCTGGGTTTGCATTTTAGATTTGGGGGTTTTGGCCCTTGGGTTTCGGTTCGGGGTCTTTGGCCACTGGCTGTGATGATTTGAGGTGGGGGTGTGAGTTTTGCCAGTTTGCCTGGCTCCATGTGGGCCCGAGAGTGTGCATCTGGGTTGCATTTTCAGCTTTGAGGGGTTTGGCCTTTGGTTTCGGTTCTGGGGGCTTTGGTCATGGCCTGTGATGATTTGAGGTGTGGGGTGTGAGTTTTGCCAGTTTGGCCTTGGCTCCATGTGGCCAGAGAGTGTGACCTGGGGTGGGGGTTTTTCCAATTTGGCTTTTGCTCAGTGCCTGTCCTTTGTCCTTTTTAGGCTTGAGCTATGGCTCCAAAGAACCACAGATAAAAGCGGCGTGACACAAGAAGCGGGCCTCCCCTGTCCTTGGAGGACAAGAAGGAACATCATCGCAACGCATGAGAGGGCGTGCGCTTGGTGACATTGCCAAGGAGTATGGAAGAAACCCTTCGACAATTGGCACTGTCCAAGCAGAAGAGGCATCCGAAGCTTGTGGCTCCTGCGAAAGGCGTGACTACGATTGCCAAGCAGAGGACACCAAAGCACCGGAGAGAGAGGGCCTGCTGCTCCGCATTAAAAGAAAAGGAGCGAGCCGGGGACACTGTGACCACCTCGGTTAATCTGTGAGAAGGCCACCACCCTTTTTGAAGACCTGGCCAGCAAGGAGGCAGGCGAAGGAACTTTCCCAGGAGGAGCCACGCCACCCCGGACATTCAAAGCCTCACGTGGCTGTTTGAAAGGTTCAAAAGGAGGACCGGGATCCACTCTGTCGTCCGTCACGGCGAGGCTCCAGCGCAGACCACCAGGCGCCGAAGCATTTGTCATCAGTTCAAGGCCATGATGGAGGAGGAAGGCTACGTCCCGCAGCAAGTGTTCAATTGCGAGAGCCGGGCCTCTTCGGAAAGAATGCCTCGCCGCACCTACCCACCCAGGAGGAGAGGAAGATTGCCAGGCCACAAGCCATGAAGGACCGCTTCACACTTGCACTTGTGTGCGAATGCCAGCGGGGACTGTAAGATCAAGCCCCTGTTGGTCTACCACTCGAAAAATCCAAGGGCCTTCAAGGCACACAACATTCAAAAGACAGGTTGCCAGTGATGTGGCGTTCCATGGCCCGCGCATGGGTCACACGCCTCCTTTTCGTGGAGTGGATCAACAGTGTCTCACCCCGACTGTGAAGCGGTACCTGGAGGAAGAGGATTTGCCCTTGAAGTGCCTCCTCCTCTTGACAATGCTCCCTGCGCACCGCCGGCCTGGAAAAGGACATCCTTGCACGCGTTCTCCTTCTCAAGGTCCAGTTCTGCCGCCCAACACGACCTCCCCTTGCAACCCATGGACCCAGCAGGTCATTGCCAACTTCAAAAAGATCTACACCAACACCTCTTCAAGCTGTTTTGAGTAACCGGGAGCACACAGCTGACCCTGCGCGGAGTTCTGGAAGCACGCATTTTGAATCGTCGTGTGCTTGAAGATGGTGGACTTGGCCTGGCAGAGACACCAGGCGCAACCTGATTGCTGCGTGGAGGAAGCTGTGCCTGATGCTTCTTCCTTGGACGGGTCACAGACCGAGGGTACTGAGC
This sequence comes from Sceloporus undulatus, assembly GCF_019175285.1. Taxonomy (NCBI): domain Eukaryota; kingdom Metazoa; phylum Chordata; class Lepidosauria; order Squamata; family Phrynosomatidae; genus Sceloporus; species Sceloporus undulatus. The sequence goes on along the minus strand of NC_056524.1, from coordinate 75,770,033 downwards.
CAGGTGAAGAAGAGGTGACTGAGATGTCTCACGCAAGGTCCCTGGGACTTGACCGTGGACGACGACGGACGTGGAGGACTCATTGAGGAGCACAGTGAGGACCTGACAACAGAGGACCTGAAGGCCTTGCGGCCATGCAACACTCGGCCTGGATGAGACGTGCTCCATTTTGACAGGGGCCAGGAGAGGAGGAGGCGCGGGGGCATTTTGCCAACGGCAGAAATGAAAGACATTTGGGCAATTCCACAATGTGTCTTCTTATGTTGAGAAGCATCACCCTGAGAAGGTGTTGACCAGCCATGCCATTGCCACATTTGATAATGTCTGCCTTAGCCATTTTAGGAAACCTGCTTAAGGCCCGGCAAAAGCAGACATCCTTGGACCAGTTCTTCACAAAAGAGGGAGACCGTCATCCAAGAAGGGCAAAGGTGCTCAGACCCTTAAAAAACCAAACCACAAATTTTTAAAAATTGTTGTTAAAATGTTAACTTTGTTAAATTTAAATTGGTTAACTTTGTTAAATTGGTTGAATTGGTTAAATTGGTTGAATTGGTTAATTGGTTGAATTGGTTTTTACATTGGTGATGTTACAATTGTGATGGTTGTCTGGGTTTAATTTGGGTGTTTTGGCTGCCCCTCTCCTTCCTCCTCCTCTCCTCTGCCTCACTTGAGATGCCAGGACCAGCAAAGATAAGTCAAAAACTTTTTTTTTTCTATCCTTTACAAACCTTTAGAATGGACCTCCAGTCATTCTTAAGCTCTTTAGTGCCTCAGGCAACTTTGCATTAAATTGTTATTGTGGGTACTTAGTTAATAGCCTCTATTGTACCTTGTTTTGACTTGCCGTTCAGTCTGGGTCATAGAACGCATTAGTTATTTTCAATGGAAAAAGTGTTTCGGGTTACGAATTTTCGGGTTACGAAAGGAATGGCGGAACGAATTAATTTCGTAACCCGAGGGTCGCAGTGTACTATAGTGAAAGAGCATTTCCTTCACTGACCTGAAAATAATAGGAAGATGTGGAATCATGTCTGAGTAAGGGATACCATTTGTATCAAGAATGTGCAACAGTGTGGCCCTTCAAAGGTTGGATTACAACATCCATGGTTCCTCACCAATCGATTCTATGCTGCTAGGGATGATGAGAGTGGCAGTCTAATAACAATTGGAGAACAGGCCACACATTCCACATTCCTGATTTACATGCTGCAAAGAAGGACAACATATCCTAATGGTGTTAAGATATTACTTGCTTCTGAATAGTCAGTCCTGACTAGGTAAAGTCATCCCATCAGCTGGATTTACCAATGTGTGACTCACAATTCAACAGCCAGATTGAATGGGCCTACTTTAGTTGAGGCTCACCAAACTGGAGTCCAGCACAATAATGAAGACTAGCAATGGTGGCAGCCATCAGTTCTGCAAAAATTTTGTTGTTGTGCACCTTCATGTTGTTTCCAACTTATGGCTACCCTGAAGCAAACCTATCACAGGGTTTTCTTTGCAATAAGTATTCAGAGGTTTTTCCCTTTTGTCTTCTCCTGAGGCCAAGAGAGTATGACTTGCCCAAATCACCTAGTGGGTTTCCATGACTGAGTGAGTATTCTAACCTTGGTCTCCAGAGTCCTAGTCTAACACTCAAACTGCTTCACCATGCTGGCTCCAGGAACACCATTTAGGTCTATACTAATGGAAAGGAACACATCATGTCCATCACAGTTATAGCTTTTCCCCTGGTTGTGCGGCACCATTTTCCCCCACAGCTTTGTTTAAACAATGGTAACATGCAAGCAGTATGTTTGGTGTTTAAATTAATGAAACAAATACATAAGTGTTCATGTTGTAGGTAGTCATATCCCTTCTAGTGATGATCAGAGGCAGCATCTGCTGCCAGTTATTCTAAGATAGCTGCTGTTTTCATGGACAGATTCTAAACCCAAGAAGATTATTCGCACTGCGTTCTGAGACGTTCCATATCATCCACGTGATGAAAACGTTCCTGGAACGGTATTACCGCATTAGAATCAAAACGTGATCAGAACGTGATCAGAACGGAAGTTTACCGCACTGCGATTCCTTTTTTTGAAACCGTTCTCAGAACGGTTTGCTGTATTAAGTTTTTGGGCTGTCTTCTGATGACGTCGCCACTCGTGGTTGGACGGCTCGGGGGGCGCTGCCCCCAGGAAAGAGGGAAAAGGGAGGCTTGGGCCATGGAGCTCGCTCTCCTGAGTCCCTTGGCTTACTGAAATCCCTCACCTCCCTTCCCCATAGGAATCAATCCAAAAACGGAGCTTAAAAGAGCAGTGAGCCCTATGGGTCTTCATCTGGGGGGGCAGAGGATGCTTGGCTATGGGGTTGTCCTGCCATCTCTCCCTCTTCCTCTTTCCCCATAGGAATCAATCCAAAAACGGAGCTTTAAAGAGCACTGAGCCCTATGGGTCTTCATCTGGGGGGAGCAGAGGATGCTTGGCTATGGGGTTGTCCTGCCCATCTCTCTCTCTCCCCTTTCCCCATAGAAAGAATCCAAAAACGGAGTTATAAATCTCTCCCCAGAGCAGACCTCACTGAGAAGTCTCCTCCGAAGATTCTCTTGGGAGGGAAGAAGGCAAGCGCCCCCCCCCCATCTTGTCTTCCCTCCGAAGGGAGTCTGAGGTCTCTTGGGAGGGAAAGAAGGCAAGCCCCTATAAAAACGCTGGGGCTTCATATGCTGGCATATGTTGAAGAAAATAGGATAAACACCTATGTAACGATGGGCCAAGGGCAGAGTCCCCTCCTTGCGCCTGGGCATTAAGGGAGCTCCACGGAGGTCCTTCAAGCGGAGGGAAGAGGAGGGGACTGGACCAAGGCAGAGCCCCGGCAGCCATTGCAGCCTTTAAACCGGTTAGAAAAGAAGAGTCCTCTGCTGTCATCCCATTTCCCCTTTTTGGCAGCTTGACACCCTTTTGCTCCTTGTGTGCATGTAATGTGTGCCTTCAGGTTGTGAGCTTCCCTCCCCGCTTAACTCTTGTCTGGCTCTTTGCTATGGAATTCGGGAGTTGTTTGCTTGCTTTTCTGTTGTGCTCCAAACAGAGGAGCTTTTGTGGGTTCCCTCCTGGATGGAGGAGAAGGTCCCTGGGCATCCCTGCCTCCTGCACTGTGACAGCACAGGAGCCCCACTGGACATGACACTAGAGCGCCCCCCCCCAGAAAGCAGCCAGACCCTCTCCTCTTGCTCTCTGCCCTGGTCCCCTTTCCTTGAGGGAAGGAGGAGCTCCATGGAGGTCCCTTCAAGCCGAAGGAAAGCAAGTTGCCAGGGAGGGGACTGGGCCAAGGGCAGAGCCCCGGCAGCCATAGCAGCTCTTTAAACCGGTTAGAAAAGAAGAGTCCTCTGCTTCATCCCATTCCCTTTTGGCAGCTTGACACCCTTTTGCTCCTGTGTGTGTTGCATGTAATGTGTGCCTTCAGTTGTGAGCTTCCCTCCCCGCTTTAACTCTTGTCTGGCTCTTTGCTATGGATTCTGGGAGTTGTTTGCTTGCTTTCTGTGGTGCTCCAAACAGAGGAGCTTTTGTGGGTTCCCTCCTGGAGGGAAGGAGGAGAAGGTCCTGGGCATCCCTGGCTCCTGCATTGTGACAGCACAGGAGCCCCACTGGACATACACTAGAGACCCCCGGAGAAGCAGCCAGACCCTCTCCCTCTTGCTCTCTGCTCTGGTCTCTCCTTCCCTCTCTTTCCCTTGCTTTCCTGTTCTCTTCCTTGTCCCACCTTTCCTCCCTTTTTCCTCCCTTCCCTCCCTCCTTCTTCCCCCCTCACACACACACACCTTCCCTCATGCAGTCGCTCGCCTGCCTGCCTCTCCCTGCTTGTCATTCTTCAGCCATCAGGAGACGGAGGAAGAGGGAACGGTTTGAGAACGGATAAGAATACCGCACACATTCTCTTGAGAACGTTTTCATCACGTTTCAGCTCTCTGGGAACACATTCAGAAACACATCAAATCCGTTCCCTCCTGGAACACATTTGGAACACTTAAGCGTTCTGAGAAACCCGATTGGAACACATACGTGCGGTATCTCAAATGCGTTCCGTTCTCATCACGTGATGAGAACGTTCTCAGAACGCAGTGCGATAACTCTTCCAAGTGTAAATATTACAGATAAGCAGAGTTCCAGTTATTCCTAACCTAAAAAGGGAACATCCCTATCAGCACATTACAAACAGTTTAACCACATTTTTCAACAATAATTAATACTTAACTTATTCCATGGCCAAAATATATGATTTCATAGCCAATTGTAAGTACGATTAGCACATTATTATATATAGCATATAGTTCATGTGCCAACAGCATACAGTTCATAACGTTTAAGCCTCTGGACATGGTTTTTATCATATATTGACACCCAAGCAAGGAAACAGAAATTGAGCAAAAATTAATAAATGGTGGCAGTGATGCATTTGACCATCATCTGCATTTGATTTCAAGCTTCTTTTTTTTAAAGCAGATTTCTAGTGCTTGTAGTAGCAGAGCTGTGGAGCCAATGTGTAGTCAATATTCTTCCCAATTGTTTTGTGAGAAACAAGCCTGTAACTGCTTTCCTGTCTATTAGCAAATGAATGATGTTGTAAACCTAGGATTGACATTTGTGATCCATTTTCTCTCGGTTCCAATTTCCAGTCACTAGCGTCATGTTAACATGGTGGAGGACGTTTGCTTTTGAAGTCAGTCTAGCTAAACTGCATAGGAAACAATGGGACCACTAGAAATCAACAACACGATGCACCTAAGTAGAATAAACCTGCCATTACAATTAGATTTAAGCTTGAATGGGTGGGAATTGTTTGTCCCAAAAATTATTTAAAAACAAATAAAACAGTATTTTGGGGGGGAAAACAGTTTTAAAACATGCACATACAATTAAACAGTCCAAAATGCTAAAAAATGATTTTGGAAACAGAGAACCAAAGACCAACAGTCCGTTCCAGAGTAAGATCATACCTGACATCTGTTACTGTTGTTGATGAACGCCTAGTGCCTCTGCTCTGGTATGTTAATACATTGTTCTAATAATTTACAATAATTTACATATACAAATGGTTTTTTTAATAATTGCATACATTTCAATTGTATTTTATTATTAACTGAATAGGGAGGGGTAGGGGGGGTAGGTTATAATGTTATTATATGGTGTTGAATTAATATTGTATTTTATTGGTTTATTTTACTATAAGCCACTTCGATCGTTCAAAGGAGCGGGATATAAAATTATTATTATTATTATTATTATTATTATTATTATTATTATACAGAACAGGTTTTGGCTACCTACCAAAGTTCAAAAGAGATACAGCTAGTCTTACTTCCCTTAGAAGCAAATGCCACAGCCAAGATCCTGCTACTAAGAAATATGGTATAAAGGCATATAGTGCAAAAGGAGGGCATATACATCAAAAAAAATAATTTTTATCTGTGATAAATATATGGCATGTATACACGCAATGGCATTCATTTCAAAATGGAAAAGAAAGGACAAAGTAGTCTTGTGGTACTTTTCTGACTAACTAATATATTTCATTTTAGATTAGTTAGTAGGATCATACATACAGGTGCATTTTGAAATCTTTGTTGTTGAATCAAATTTTAAAAATTTATCCCACTTTTAAAACTCATTGGGCCGTGGCGTGGGTTGAAAAAAGGAGAAGAAAACACAAGCTGGAGGCCTTTAAAGAGAATATGAATTCTTATTTAATATTGAAAACCAACTGCACAGTGATTAAAGGCCAGGTATGGGTCGTGGGGGATTTTCTTAAACTTCCTGTGACATTTATTTTTTGGTAAAATATCAATATTTAATGTCATGCTGATTAGCTTCACTCTAGTTGCTAAGCAATGCAATGTATTTGAATGGGACGGAGGAATACATTCATATAAGCTTTTGTATAAACACTGCCACACCTTTCTCGTCAGGAATGCAACTCAAAGTCTGTCACATCAGTTCCTGTGATGCAACATATTTACTCCAAGAGATGATTTGCTGAAAAAGCTACGAAAGATGTCTATGATCGCAGACAGAGCAGTTCCCAAAGTCTAGCAGAACAATACCAACAAAGGTTTGTTTCTGTTTCAAACAACCTATAACCCATACAGTTCTGGTGAAAAACAATAAAACCCAGAAGGGACAAAGAAAATCCAAATGTTGAAATTTTCAGAATTCTTATGTGATGAAATATTAAAATGCTTAAAAATAAGTATTTTTAAAATATTTGACAAGGATATGGAAGTATTCTGCAAATGCTCCTTTATACTGTATTAGCTAATCCTCCAGGTCAACCAAACATACATATTCTTAATTCTTTTTTTCCTTTCTAGTCTTCTTTTTTCTTTATTTTTAGAATAACCAGTGTAGAGAGTGGAAGGGCTATCCAAGCATATGAATAGACATAAGGGGTGGCATGGGTTTCAGAGTTATACTGCTTGTACTAACCAGAGGTTTTCCACCAAAGATTGGAATGAAAATGCTAATACCAGTTTCAGTTGGTAAGTTTTTATAACTAAAAACATTGTGGCAGGTGGAGCCAAGGCAGCAAGCCGCAAAGCTGTGAAAAGCAAAGAACAAGAGAGAGAGAGGCAAGCACAAAGAGGATGCCTACAATACACTGTCTATGTGTTATGTTGAAGGAGAGAGTAAAGGAGGTGGATGTGGGCAAGTAGATTTGAGTGAGAGCGAAGGAAAAGAGACAGACAGGCACATGGAGAAAGAAGGAAAGAAAAAAGACCAAATGCACAGTGATGGTTGGATGTGGGGAAAAAGAAAAAGAAAACGGAGAAAAACAAATACAATTTTATGCCTCAGCAAAACCAGCCGGAGCAACATCTAAGACCCAGTATGGCGTACTGGTTTAAGTGTTGGACTATGACTCTGGAGACCAGGGTTTGATTCCCAGCTTGGCCATAAAACCCACTGGGTGTCCTTGGGCATGTCACATGCTCTCAGCCTCAGGGGAAAGCAATGGCAAACCTTCTCTCAACAAATCTTGCCAAGAAAAACCCATAATAGGGTCACCTAAAGTCAGAAATTACTTGAAGCAACACAACAACAAAACCTGGGTTCCTATTTCTCAAGGTCTGAATCCTTGCAGAACTCTAACATGACACAGTGAAGGATCAGGCAAAGACTAAGCTCTGTTATGTGCACATGGTCACCTCCTCTGGAGAAAGTGAAGTCTATGTAGGAGAAAGGCAATATTGGGTCCCATTTACCTTTTAAATCACTGCTGAACCAAATCATGGATTCGGTTCCAGCAGCAAGCATGGCTGCCACTATGTTTGTGCCGGGTCAGGCCTGCGGGGGGACAGCTGCAAGAGCCCTGCAAGGGACCTGGCCTTCCGTACTGTCAGCAGCCTCCTTCCCGCACATAGCCCAGCCTTTTTCTCCTTTCCTGCCTCAGGCCTACCTTAGAAAGAGGCAGGAAGGCCTACTGGAGGATCAGGGCTGGATCTGCTGCCAGCCGCGGTCGGCTTGCCTCCGTCCTTCCCGTGGCGGCAACAGCGGTGGCTGTCGGGGCTCATTGGATGTGCCTTGTTGAGAATAAATCGATTCAGCCCAAAAAGGTATGGGAAAACCCAGCTCCTTTTTGGCACAGGTTAAACGGGGGGAAACTATGCCCTCCCTTAGGAATTGATTCCAAATTGATTCCCAAGTGGAAACCATAGTGGTTTAAACCAGATTGTGATTCGACACGATCTGGTTTAAACCATAGTGGGAATGCACCCTTCGTTTTTTCTCCATTTTCCTTTTGCCATTTCCCCAACATGTTCATGGACCAGGTGTCAAAAATATCACAGTACACTGTTATAGCACTATTATTCCACTTTAACTGCCATGGCTGCCTCCTTTGGAATCGTGGGATTTGCAGTTTGTGAGGGGCATTTAGAATTCAAAGGACTTTATCACACGGGGACCTATGTGCTTCCATCCCGAAAGTGGTTAAAATGTTGGCATCCCAGAAAAGCAAACCAATTTGCTAATGCTTATGACACACAGAGCACAACAAGGGGAAGAAAGCGGGTCGACAGCATATTTGGGTTTCAGACGGATGAAGACAAATCCCCATTGCTAGCTTGGAAATAACTTTTTTGCACATGCTCCAAACTGTCATTTCCACAAGTGCACACACACTCACACACACGTTCCAGAGAGGGAAGGGAAACCAGGGAGGAAAATCATCTCTGCCCCAGAAGCTGTTTTAGAGGAAGGAAGGCTGAGGTTTCCCTTTGCAAACTCCCATAAAACCACAAATACACACACACACTAGAGAGAAAGAAGAGGCGGCTGCTCCATAAACCTGCCTGATTCCAGTAAGGGCTGAAACTCCCAGATGCCCTCCTTTTCCAGGTCATGTCCTTCATTTCTCCCTCCTGTACAGGAGGAATTCCAAAATGTCCTCTCCCTCTGCCTTCTCTCACCAGCTGTTCCCTGCTGCAGGAAGGGGAGAGCAGCCTCACAAGGGAAAGAGGGGGGGGGGGTGTTGTGTTTGTGTATCCCTTTAAGAACAAGTCTTTCTTCCTCTCCTTGGCACAGTAAGGAACCCTGGGAAATGTGGGAACAGGGAGGATCGGGGACTTGGTTTTCAGACAGCTGCTATTATATGAAGAGAGTGAATTAGCAAATGAAATGGAAATGCAAATATGGTAGATTTGCAAAAATGCTTATTTCCTGATTCACCTCACTTTCTGTCTAGAATCTGACCGGTTTGTGTACAGCATCATCTGAAAAGCGACTACGAAATTGTCCCTAATGCCCTGGATGACCCTGCATTGTGACCAGTTTAACCTTCCAATTTTCCCTGTGTGAACAAGTCCTCAGATAGAGTGCTCTTAAGCCACACTAAACTACAAACCCTAGAATTCCACATGAAGCAGCCAAAGGGGTTATAATGTAATAATAGTGCCATAACAGTGTATTATGATTTTGACCAGACATGCAGAATTGCTCTTAGGAAACAGGACACCAGAAACAATATCAACAGCAAAAGAAGAATGCTACAGTTCCTCATAAATAAATATTCCCCCCAAAAGCAAACAAACCCAATTTGGAAGTTTTAAAAAGAAAAGTATTTTTCCTAAAGAACACAGCTGTAACTAAATTCATCTGGAAGGAGAAAAGGTCTAGGGACATATCAGGTTTTCAGTTCTTTTTGTTTTGATTTTAATTGTACATTCCCAGTGTTTGCATCAAAATTCTTTCTTGAAATATCGTGGGTTTCCTTCTCTCCCCCTTCTCTTGTGTTCTTCCTCATCCCAACATTTCAACTGATTTTCACCAATTTCCATTCAGCTTTCTTTTTTATTATTAGGAGTTATAGAAGTTTATCACACAGAGGTTTTTGCAGCATTTTGCAGCTCAGTTCTGGGGTGACTGCGTGTCCAACGATGTGAATTCACACGATAACGTGATGTGTTATCACACACAATTCCTTTCCATGGGGGCTCCTTCCGTGGCGCTTCCGCAGTGATTTCAAAGTAACTCCTCATTTTGATGAATTCGGAAAAAAGTTAATTCACAGAATTTGCTTCCAAGCTCACTTCGATTTCACTCCGAATTGGTCTGGTGTGGAATGCAATTTTGCTTCTGCTCTGGTACACCACCGCAAACCCCCCGGGTTGCAAATTTCCCATGATGTGGCTCTGCAATTTCCCCCAATTTCCTTTTGGTGGTCCTTTCACTTTCAGGACAACTTTCAGGGCAACTCATTTTTTGGGAATATATATATGTGTGTGTGTGTATGTGCATCAATGTGAATATACAGATATGTCTGTCTGTCTATCTATCTATCTATGTCTGTGTTGAAATTGCTGAAATGGAAGGGAAAATAAAGGGGGATGAAGAAGACACAGAAATATTCACGAGGCAAATATTCACGCAATCACGCAATTACGCAAAAAAGGGAACAAGAACTTGCGCTCCTTTTCACCCCAGAAACGTACAAGGTCACGATGCGTTCAGACCCCCACTGAGCATGCGGAAGAGTGCCGATTTGAATCGTTGAATCCCATTGGTGTGGTAATACAATGTGCACTCACTTGGCTTTGCTTGAATCCACATCACGTGACTTGCCTTGGATTTGATTCCCCCTCGATTCGGAAAGGCAACGGAAGGGCAACCAGGTGTGATAAAACATTCACATTATAACATGAATTCACATAGCTGAACCAGGCATCACCCCGGATCTGAGCTGCAAAAACCTCCATATGATAAACACCATAGTCAAATACTAAAGTGCTTTAGAAGTATTAGACTAGTTAAACATTAGGTTTATTTTATTTTGGTTCAAACATTCCTTTTTCCCTTGCTTGAGCTCTCTTGAATCTATGTACAGTCAGCCTTCCACATTTCTGGCTTTGACTTTTGTGGATTTGATTATTCATGGATGTGATTAATATGTTCTCTCTAGGAATTTGTAGGTCCTCCAATACAACTCTATGGTCAACATCTGCCCAAACTCACTCTGGAGATGCTAGAGATTCCTAGGAAGAATACTTCTCTAGGCAATTGTGGGTCCTTCGGTGCAGTCCTATGGCAAACTTTTATTTTAGATTGTAAGCCTGAGCGTAGGGAACTGCCTGATTTACCACTTGTAAGCTGCTCTGAGAGCCTTTGTGGCTGAAGAGCAGGGTATAAATACTCCAAATAAATAAATGCTAAGCAGAAAATGTGGATGTGATATAGTCAGGGAAGGATTAAACATTCCTGGTTGGTTATTTTTTAGCCATCAACAGATATTTTTTAGTTATAAGAGTTACCATCCATATAACAAAGAATGTGTTTTGGTGTTTTGAATGTGCCGGGAATGTCAAGTAACTCATCCAATGGCTTAAAAGCCATACAGGCAAGAAGGCTGCAAGAAATAAAATCTGTCAATATGCAACACTCCAATAAAACCAGTAACTTACATACATGATAGATAGATAGATACCTAAAATTATTGTTCCACCTTGGCAGAGGAGCTTACCTTTGTGTACACAGCCATACTTATTTGCTTTTTTGGCGCATACTGAGCTAAAGAAGTTGTAGCATAAGCTTTTATAGACTTGGTCTACTGCATCTAGCATCCTCAGATGCGCCTGGCAGTACTTGGTTATTAGAATAATGATGAGGAAATGTGAAGAAGGATTTAGAGAAGACCTGTCCTGTTCCACAGATTAAAGAGAGCCTGCTAGACTGTGAGACTGAGGCCTCAAGGCTTAAACACCAGTGAGATTTTATAACTGAAAAGGGTTCTGAGATCATCACACTTTATTAATTGAAAAATAAATAAAAATAAAATCCCCATCATAATGAGAGCTTGTAATGTGCATGTGATTTAAAATTTAGAGGGAGAAGGTTGAATTCAACTTAATGTGACTCTAGAGAAGGAAATTCTGTCACTGTGAGATGACACAAGCTACAGCCCTCTTTCAAATAACTCATTCCCCATGATCTATTTTTTGCACAAGATGGAAATAATGATGCCGCCCCTTTTCTATATTCAGCAGTTCTGCTCTCATGCAGGAAATCAATAATGACAAGGTTGAAACAGAATGCAAAATAGGTATGGCAAAACATCATTGACTTCTCTAGATCCTGCACCTTCAGAGCTAATGGGAGTTTAGTCTTTGACACCAAACACAGCAGAATTTGCCACTTAATAATATATGCAGTGTCACTGTCAAAACACTCAATTAAGATGCAGAGTTAAAACATAACTTAAAAAAACTGAAATACAGAAAAGTAAAGTTGAGTAATTCTCAGGCTTGGTGGTCAGAATGTTAGCCTGAATGCTGAACCAAAGCATGTGAACCTAAAGTAAATCAACACTTCTATAGTAAGGTTTAATCACTACCCATTAATAGGATGTCATGTTTAACATCCACAAGCTATTAGGTAATAAAGTGCCCGTTCCCGCTATGAAATAGAGCAAATTGCCGATCGGTGTAAATGACCTCATTCCTATTTGAAACCAGTTTCTGCTGTAATGTGACCAAATCCTGTCGTGATAAAGCGAGGCAAAGACAAAAAACTTGGTTTTTCCAGAGAGTAGTTTCTATGCGGTTCTTTTTAGAAGAATTGATTCTGAAGCAAGTTCAGTAAGTGGGAACGACAAATCAGAACTGATTAATTCTGGAGGGGAGGGACGAATGGCAGAGGGCTGTTTAACATCCTTCCTCAGATTTTGACAGATTCACCATTCCCCCCCCAACCCTGTCAGGGCTGCCTTTGTGCTTGTTGTGCGACCAATGGGTGCATGTTAAGTTTGTTTTTTTAAATAAAATTCATAGAAAATTCTATTCATTGATGTTGCAACTCCTTGCAAAGGCAAGTAGTTACAAAACCAACAAATCGAATTTTCCATGAATTTATTTTAAAAAAAAGACTTCTGCCATGCTTGGATCGGGTGATCCAGGGATGGCAGGTATTTGGATGGGACCCGTGGGAGGGGTCTCCCTCCTCCCTGCCATGCTTGGGTCAGGCGATCCAAGGGTGGCAGGGGTCTGGATGAGACCTGCTTATGTCACTGATGATGTACAGATGATTGACATGCATTTTTAGGCAGTGCAAACTAGTGGGGATGACAATCGTGCCCCCAAAAAGCGATTCCACAGGGATAATGAAAAGATCAATTTTTATAGTGGGAACTGGAGATTTTTTTTGGAATCGTTTAACAGCACAGAGCGAAGCCAAATTGGAAATCGGGTTAAACTGCAAGTGGGAATGAGCCCATAGTGGCAACTGATGCTTCCCATGTCAGTAGGCTGCAGAATCTACCCCATGTTTTAGTCCAAACCTTAAATTAGCTATCCAGAGTTCAGATCCTAATTTGAGGCTAAGGTTCAGCTAGCTCCTTAATATTCACATTAAAAATTGGAGTGGATTTACTAGTATGGAAGCCACCAGGCCCCACTGACAGTAAAACACCTACCGTTGCCAATGTATTTACTGGGAGATGTGGCTCAAATGGTACAGCACCCATTTGTATGCAGAAATTCCTAGGTCATGCCCCAGGGCTGGGAAAGGTTTCAGTCCAAAAACCCACAAAGGTGTTGTAGGTAAAAGGAGATATTGCTGTGTAGATATTATCAAGCCAGACTATAGACCAGCTGTATCACTACGGTATTTTTTCATAAAAATATCCCTGTAGTTGGTTATAAGCAGAAAAACATTTTTTGTAAGCCCAGCTTGTTCTGTATCAATATACATACAAGACTCAGCCTTTATGCTAATGTATTTTTGAATGTTCTAATATGCATATGCTCCAGTCAGAGTTGTCATTATTACCCAATTGCAATGCTATTTTGAATCACATGGTTTCACCTGCATGTTGTTTTAGTTGCTGCTCATGTTTTTATAATCACTGATTTTGTCAAATTATTAAGGATTCTGTATGGACAGGTACAAGAGGAGGTCCTTGGTGGAGTGATACCATGAGTTGCTGCACTGGATGACACCAGCCCTAGTAATGCCACTGCTGCAGACCTAAAAGCAGATTTCTATGTTTCTACCGAATCCACAGTATCTACATCATAGCTAAGCAAAACTTGAAGCAGGTTGTTAAATCACCCTAAATCCTAGCAAATTCTGCTTTACCAGCAGTATATGTTTGACGTACTAATGAGAACCTCCTTTGAAAGTTAACAATATTCTTTCTTTAACTGATTCTTTAATTGGGGCCTAGTTTGGAGCTAAGATAAAAGGAAAACAAAAGCACAGTTTTGTACACATTTATTTTCCTATACAGTAATTTTTAAAAAGGTTGTAACTTATGATTACAGAAAAAAGGAATCCTCTTTTAAACCAAAACTTGATTGGGAAAATGGATAGTCAGTACGCAATCGGTACATCCAATCACCCCAGCCTGTCTGGATAGTCAGCTTCCAATATGAAATGTATTGCTTTACAATCACCCGTGGGACAAGAGATGGGTAATAGTGAGTTTCTTAGACAGAAGGTGGATTTGTGCATGAGTTGATGTGCTTGTGTCCATATTTTAATGCCTGCTTAACTTGCACATTTGGAAACAAATAAATTTTGACAAAAGCACTATTAAATCTCAGTACTCCTTCCTCCAAAAGAATTTGTACAATCTGCTCTTGCTTTATGCCCCTTCCCACGTAAAGCAAAAAGTGCATATGCTCAAGCCCCATTGGATAGGATGGGGCTTGGGCTCGCCATCTAGCCATGGGTATACGCCATGGGTGCGCGCACGCCACTTTTTATTGCTGGGTTGCTTCAGTGTAAGCTGAAAGCCAGCTATAATGAGCCCGCGTGTGGTGTGGGCTCACTGTATAACAGGATTTGAAATTACAGAGTTTTAACCTCCTTTTAGTCAGGAGATCATTTATTGTTGTTGTTGTTATGTGCCTTCTAGGCATTTCTGACTTATGGCAACTCTAAGGTGACCATATCATGGAGTTTTCTTGGCTAGTCTTTTCGGGGGGGCGAGGGTTTTTTTTTTGTCATTGCATCCTCTGAGGCTGAGAGGGTGTAACTTTCCCAATGTCACCCCCTGGGTTTACAAGGCCAAGCCAAGATTCAAACACCGGTCTCCAGAGTCCTAGTCCAACACTCAAATCACTATAGATATGTGATATAAGGGAAATAATAGTGCCATTGTATTAGCCATTATAATCCATTACAGATAGGCCAGTAAGGAAGGAATGAGGAAGGTGTGTTCCCAGGACCATTTTTGCAGTTACAACAGCTCATCATGCTAAAAAAATAAAATAAAAAACCAACTCCTTTTTACATCATGATTTGAAAAAAGGCATTTCCTGGAATAAAATGGCTATGGGTGGGATGGTGAAAATGTCACAAAACTGCCCCTTTTAGCAAAATAAAAGTTCCCAAGAAAGTTTTTAAAAATTCAGGGCTTTGTTATAGCAGTTCTGCAGTAAGATCCCTGTGAAAGAAGGCTGCATACCAGCCAGGGTAAGGAAGTGAGCCGGACTAAAGACTATGGTGGATGGTGCTGGAGCCAACCATGAATGCAACCACAGTTCTCTCACTTTTTGCAACCCCTTCTCCTTTCTCTTTTATTTTCTTGTTGACAGTCCCTCCACCCTGACGTTCATCTATCCAGTAGGCTGCCAGGAGAAGGATAAATCACTTTTGCTTTTGCCAGAGGTCTGAAACTGATTAGTTGCAGAAGGTTTTGGAAATTAGTCTCAGGGCTGCATGAAATTAGGCCAATGCAGCATAAAGGCTATCTGGGAAAGTAGGAATGTGGAACAATAACATTTCTTCAGTATACCTAAAGAAAATACTATTTTTTTTCAAAAGATAATAACAGAACACCCCTGATTCTTATATGATAAAGGGATTTTGTGCAAGGGACTTATCTAAATCCTTTCTACCTACCTTCCAAGGCTGAATAAATTGCACATTTTGTAGAAGGCCATCTGCTACCAAGACCCACAGAATTGCAACAGCTTCAGTTTGTAGCATATCTAAAATAAAAATTAATCTCCTGTGTTATTTTATATATCAAGGAGAATTACGTGAAAATGACACAGAATTGAAAATATCAATGTGTGGTTCTTCCTAGATTTCCACAGTTCCCTTACACAAATAAAATAGCTTATTGTTGGATATTTTTTGTAAACCAATGAGAAAATGCAACTCAACAGATTCTTTTCTCAGCCAATGGTTCTATATGGATTGTGCCTGGGGAAAGAAAATAAGATTTCAATGCAGTAGCATATGGGTGAGTTTCTAGTACCTTCCATTATGGCCCAGTACAGGACAATAAGTTTAGCTTATTCTGGTATGTCAGCAGGAAGAAGAGAAGCAAGATGCCATTCTAGATGTTGCTGTATTATGTCTCTGGTCCTTCCTTTCTGAATCCACAGGTGAAGGTGGTTATTTCTATTTTTTGTTTTGTTTCAGCAGCTCTTTAAGAATGGATTGCTAGCACAGCCCTACTGAGCATAGGCTGAATTCCTTTTCCCAGGTATTTCTTTTTACTGACCAGATTCTTGGCGCATCCCTGTCTTGTCTGGCTTCAATTTGTCTGTCCTTATCCAGACCATTATAGATGCCAAGCACTGGTTGAGCGCAGAAACAGCTTTCTTGGAACTAGGATAAAAGAGCTGAGTATAATCAACATACTAGTGATATCTGACTCCCAAAGGCCAGAAAACCTCTCCCAACAGTTTCATTTATGTGTTAAATAGAAGCAAGACAGAACTCGGGGAACTTCCATAGGCCAATGGCCCCGAACTCATGAGTCAAACAGAAAACCCCCAGCACCATCCTCTGAGAACACGTCTCCAGGAAAGAATGGACCTAATATAGAAAAATACCTCCAACCCCATCCCATGAGTTGACCTAGATACCATGGTTCATTATATCAAAAGCTGCCAAGAGGTCCAGCAGAACCAACAGGGAGATACTCTTCCTGTCCAGTCCTCGGTGTACATTGCCAAGCAAGGGAAGAAAAGCAGTCTCCATCCCAAAACTAGTCCTGAAACTGAAATGGATCCAGAAAAGGCTGAAATGGATCCAGAAAATCTGCCTCATCCAAGAATCCTTGGTTGGGAAGCTGCCACATAATATAGTAAAAGAACCAAAAATGGAATGTTGTGCTTCTTAGTTATCCAATATAGTAGGATACAAGGAAGCTTTTCCCCCCTAGAAGAGGTCTTACAACAACTCCTTCACATATGTTTGTAATGTCTGCAAACCATCCTGGGATTCCATGTGGATAGGGTGGAAAATCTCTCAGACTTTAAAGCAGTGGTTCCCAACCTGTGGGTCGGGACCCCTTTGGGGGGGGTCGAATGACCCTTTCATGGGGGTCACCTAAGACCATTGGAAAATATCTATTTAATGACAGTTATGAAGTAGCAATTAAAATAATTTCATGGGTTTGGGTCACCACAACATGAGGAACTGTATTAAAGGGTCACGGCATTAGGAAGGTTGGGAACCACTGCTTTAAAGGCTCTATCTAAAGTGCTGTACCCTACTCCCTCAATAGGTTCAGCACTCTGGGTAGCTCTTTTAAAGTTTGGAATAAATTCCAGAGTGGATTTACTGCCTCACTGACATTGGACTTACAACCTGCCACTGGACTGTATTTAGATGGACTACTTTATTTTACAGCAAATCTTTTCCAGTCTCTGATTCTTAAGTACTGCTGAGTGGTGAGGAATAAATCTATTATTTTGCAGGGACTTCCTAAGAAGGCAACAACTTGGATAACAGAAACCTGATGCTAGAATTACTTTATAGACTGTAATGCTTGGAACCCCTGCCAACATTTCTGCCTCTAGAAGAGAAATCAAGAGAAATCTGGATCAAAAACTTTGTGCTTCTTGCTGTTATTTTTACATGAGCACCCATTATGTGCTCACAGGATACAAAAATGTACAATTATTCTTGGAAACACTTGGCATTATTGGTCTTCAGCACAAGAGATATTGTTGAGTGATAATTAAGCAAACTTCCATTACACCAATTTCATTGTATATTATATGATGAACAGTTGGTAACATTTTAGACTTTAGCTTGTGAAAACCTTTGGCTACGTAAATACTATTAGCATATGTTTAGCTCTGTACAGACTGTTGCATAACACCACAAATGGATGGTTGTAGTGGCATCGTAGAAGGCTATGTATTATGTAGTGATGGAATATGCATTAAAGGCAGTCACATGCCAATTCTTCATGCACTCACAGGATTCTGTATGGACTAAGGATTTTCTAATGGCAATCATACACTGAGAAAGCCACATGGTTTGGACCCATTCTTTTTGTGAGGTATTGAGAATTTTCTATCAGAGAGCTGTCATGCTTCAGAAAACTACAAATCACAGGATTCTGTAGTATGCAGCCATGGCAATGGAAGTATTATTAAAGTGATCAAAGCTGTCATACTACTTTGAATTCAGAGACATAGCTGTGTTAGTCTGGAATATCAGTATGAAAAGGGATCTTGTGGCATCTTTGAGACTAACTGAGTGAAAGACGCTGTAGTAGTATGTTGACAAGCTGAAACATGGCCAGAGGAGAATGACCAAAATGGTGAAAGGTTTGGAAACCAAACCCTTTGAGGACTGTCTTGGGGAGCTGGGTACATTTAGCCTGGAGAAGAAAAGGTTAGAAGGTGATATGATAGCCCTCTTTAAATATTTGAAGGGATATCATATTGAAGATGGAGTAAGCTTGTTTTCTGCTGCTCCAGAGAATAGGACCCAGAGCAATGGATTCAAACTGCAAGAAAGAGATTCCACCTCAACATTAGGAAGAACTTCCTGATAATAACAGCTGTATGACAGTGGATTATCCTGCCTTGGAGTGTAGTGGAATCTCCTTCTTTTTGGAGGTCTTTAAACAGAGGCTGGATGCCCATCTGTCAGAGGTGCTTTGATTGTGTATTCCTTCATGGCAGGGGGTTATACTGGATGGCCCTTGAGGTCTCTTCCAACTCTGATTCTATGATTCTAAGCAAATGAAACTAATTATCACACCCAAGATGCTAGCCTACATTTTGATCTTCTTCAGTTCAGTCATGCCCTTCTTGCATATTATTTCAAGATTAGCTAAATGTATTTGAAACATGGAGGTTTGCCGATAGTTTCCCAAGTTGCTTTTAGCACTGGTAATAGATATTTGAAAAAAGCTGCCAGACAAACAGGCAGAGCAATGAGTGTTTTGAAGAAAATTAATCGATAATATGGTCCTTTTCCATAGTCACACGTGGTAAATGGAGTAAAACGAATGGGATAAGTTGTAGAAACCATTCAAGACGTTTTATCTGAATATGTATGGATCACTAATAATTTATCTAATTAGTAATATCTATTACAAATCAATTTCAGTTCACTTTTAAAATGTAAAGTGACTTGCAGCCTTTTATTTCTCATCTATACAGCAACCTGTCAGATAAATGATAGCTTCTCCTTTCCCAAGGCAGACGCAATGAAGCTCAGAGACAGTAACCTGCCCAAGGCCGCCAAGCAGATCTATGACTGACCAGGGATTAATTTCATTCTTGGCAAGGTTAGTCAATATCACTGTTCAAAGCTCAAGTATTATAAATCTTGCAATCATTTTTTTCCTTCCAGGCCTGCTGACTAGTTGCTTCTAGCTAGATTATCCTAGGAGATCTGAAAGTTGTGCACATAGAAACAAGGCTTGAGGCATAGACTCAGTGAAAATCTATTTTAAAAGCGGAAGGTTTTCTATCTGTGTTGAAGATTCAGGGTTTTTAATAAAGAAAATGAAAGCTATGTAAACGTAATTTCATAAGTATGTCTAACCAGGTTTTGGATCATCCAGTAGTCAAAAGTGGTTTAAATAATTCATTCCTGCGACTGGTTATGGTGTTTAAAAAGTAGCGCGTGGCTGTAGTATGTTACTTTTGTCTGTTATTGGGGAGTAGGTGCAATCCTTTGGACTGACAACAGAGTAGCACAAAACACGAAAACATCCTGTCAGAATGTCCCTTCAAATGGTCTTAAAAAGCAGTGATGAATAACTAGAAACACTTGCACCAGGGAATTTGTCAAACCTAAGAGAACTGCAAACAAAGGAAATGGTTTATTTCTTTTAAAGCAGCGCGGAATATATATCCTTCCAGAGGCAATGAAACATCCCCTGCTTTTAACAAACTCCCAGACTTTTCATTCATTAATTCTCTCATTCAGTCCTTGGTTGTTTTTCTGGACTATAACTCCCAGAATCCCCAGCTGATATGGTCATAGGCAAGCTGGCTTGAAATTCTGGAGTTTAAATAAAAAGTAACTTTTCCAAGCCAATTCTTTATCTTGAATACATGATCTCTTTGTAAAAAGTTAAGTTCAAGCTGCCAAGTGTTACAATGTACAAACTATCCTGGGCTGACTTGCTTTGCATAAAATGACAAAGGAGAGTGAGTGCCAGTCATCTATCCTATCCTTTGCTTGGACACCCAACTTGCCTTTGCCTTGAATTGCTATGGAAAATCTTGTATTACAGGAGGATGCTTCCAGAGTATACACTCCTGTTTATAACCACCTCTATTTAGCTAAGAAAAAGCAAAGGAATACACCTGGCGCATCGTTTTTTTCTGGAGAGACTTTGGAAACATTAATTCTTCATGAAAGATTTGAGTCCATGCTCACTTGTACCCCAAATCACAGTTTGTGATTGAACTTTATTATCTCCCATGCCTGGCTGGAATTCTAGCATGAATTCCCATCATTTCAGGTACTTTATCTGTACAGACACCTCCCAGATCCTCACTCAGTAAATTGTTACTTGGTAGACAAAGCTAAAAACTTTCCAGCATTGCTTTACTGGGGAAGGAGGCCCTGAGTGCTTTTCGTGGAAAAATTCACAGGAAGGGCTGGCAGAGGTCTCTGAAACCTGAAAGTGATACAACTGCCAGTCAGCAAGATGGACAGTATCTGACTACATATAAACAGCTTTCTGTGTCCTTACATTTTATGTCATTTGCAAAACCAGTCTGAAAACCCAGGGCCAATATTAAAAGGCAAGGAGACACAACAAGTTATGCTGGAAAAGATTGGCATTGAGGCTGATTGTGTTGTTCTTTTAAATTGTGAGTCACTTTGAATCCCAGAAATTAAGATGGTGATGAGGAGGAGGAGGAGGATGGGACTCTGAGGCCTAGTCTTGTCCTTTCCCCTGTCAATAGGGATGGTTGTGACTGAGGCATTCACAAAACCACTCTAACTATATTCCAAGCCCATGGAGGCTGGCATATTACACCAGTGTATCCTAGCTCGGTTGAGGCTTGAGAGGGAGCGCAAGGAGGAGGAACACAGGCCCTCCAGGAGACTCAGGGAGAAGCTAAGGAACTTCTGGGTCCATAGCTTTATGGACCCTTAAAGGGCCTCCCTCTCTCTCTTCACTTCAGAGCCGTTAAAAAATAACCGCCGCAGTCGCACCAGCGGCTCCTCCTCTTAGCGATGCTATTGGTCTATATGCCGCCTTCGCGATCCCTCGGACTCTCATTGGCCCATCGTCCTGCCAATCACGTCGGAAGCCCTCCGCCTCTTTAGGCAAACCGTCGCAAACGTCAAACCGATCTTTCCTATTTTAATTGGTCGGATTTCCTGTCAACGCATTGAGATGGGCCCGCTCCTTCTTCTCGAGACGACCCATCTGCGCATGCTCCCCGAATAGAAACTTAAAAAAAAAACAACCCACTTTCTCATAGGTTTGGAAAAGAGCCGAGTGATCTCCTACGTCGCGAGTGGCTAACGGTGCTGTCACTCAAGCCAAAGCCTCCGCCCTCCGTTCCCGTGGAGTCCCGTGATCCTCTGAAGCAGACTGGCCGCGTGCTTCGCCTCTGACGCCGCTATTGGTCGCAAGGCCTTGCCACTCCAAATGTAGTCCCGCCTTTTTTCGCGAGCGCCGCTTTCTGATTGGCTAGTGCGATTGTCAGTTGGTGCTAAAGAGGCGGGCGTAGGCTTGGGCCTGGAGACCAGCTGGTTTATACTTCCTCTTTCTCCGCTCCAGAGTCTATTGAGGCGGAGGTTGCTGAGGGGGAGCCATGGGGAAGAAGCAGCGGCAGCAACGGTGGGGCTGCGTGGCGCTCTGGCTGGCTTCGGCGCTGGTGGCGGGTAAGGAAGGCTCCGCAGTCGCTGGAATGGCCGCCGCCATTAGGGATTCCTCCTGGACATGAATGTAGGACGCGTCCTGGGAAAGGAGGACGCCTGGCCACCCTGGAGGACGAAGGGCTTGGGTTTCCAGGTGTTGGGATGCCTTTGCCTCTGGGCTTAGCGGTTTCACAGGGGTTCGTAAGCTTCCCTCTGGAATCTCGGTCTCCCATCCAAGTCCTAGCCAGGGCTGGCCCTGCTTAGCTTCCAAGGGGGCTTCTCTATCTCTAGGCCCCCAATGGGCCCCTCGCCTTTCTCCCTCAGCCCCCAGCAGCCCTCAGTAAGGAGCCATGGGACTTGGAAGCCCACATTTGTGGTTTCAGTTTGTATTTATAACGTGTTATTATGATCATATAATTCATTTGTATTCTGCCACCTTTCCCCGAGGGAATCAAGGCGGATTACAACACTATATATATGTATATATATATCTTTATTAATATTAACCTACATACAATAATATAAGAAAACCTTTACATAATATTCCAGATATAGATATAGATATGGTATATATCACATTAGATATCCATTCTTTACTGCCTTATCTAAATCTATTTCATATCAAACCATTTTATATTGATTAGACCAGTAATTTTTTTAAAAAAACCCTCATTAAATTCTTATTAATATCTCCATCCTTCTTCAGTGAAAGAACTTGATAGATTAACAGCATTAATAAACAAACAAAATATAAGTTATAGTTCAACTTGTAACTGTTTTAACTCTTAATTGTTTTCAACATTTTTATATTTATGTATTTTGATATTGTTACATTTTACTACTACTACTACTACGTTTTATTTACAAAACGCCATAAATTTGCACAGCGCTGTACATAGAACAGATAAAATAGATAAGACTAATGAAACCTGCCAGTGGCGTACAATCTAAAAATGACAGACACATATAACAGTAGATAGTAATATAAGATAATAAAATAAACCAACAGCAGGTTAAAAACATGGGGAACCGCAGCAGGTATTTAGGCCAGATCAGATGTGTGTGTTGTGTGCCTTCAAGCCCTTTCCGACTTACGGCGACCCTGTCACAGGGTTTTCTTGGCAAGGTTTATTCAGAGCTTGCCATTGCCATCCCCTGAGGCTGAGAGAGTGTGACTTGCCCAAGGTCACCCATTAGGTTTCATGACTGAGCATGGACCCTGCTCTCCAAGTCATAGGTCCAAAACACACTTCAGAAATAATATGGTTTGAGACCGCTTTAACTGCCCTGACTCAGTGCTAAGGAATCCTGGGAACTGTAGTTTATTGTGGCACCAGAGCTCTCTGACAGAGAAAGCTAAATGTCTCACAGAACTACAGTTCCTAGGATTCCCTAGCATTGATCCAGAGCAGTTAAAGTGGTTTCAAACTGGATTATTTTTGCAGTGTGTTTTGGACCATAGTCCAACGCTCAGACCACCACACAACTCTTGCTCTCTAATAGGTTTGGTAACTCAAGGAAGGAAGAGACTTTGGGGATATAATGAAATGCGAGGGAGCATCCCCCACTTCTGACATGTGTTCAGA
Source organism: Sceloporus undulatus (assembly GCF_019175285.1). Taxonomy (NCBI): domain Eukaryota; kingdom Metazoa; phylum Chordata; class Lepidosauria; order Squamata; family Phrynosomatidae; genus Sceloporus; species Sceloporus undulatus. The sequence continues at coordinate 75,746,884 of NC_056524.1, read as the reverse complement.
TTGTGAGGGAGCTATGAATAGGAAAGGGCTTCTTTTCTCCCTGATGCACCATTTTCCTCGTGTGATCAGAGTAGTCTTCAGAAGAGCAAACCTTGAGAAGAATTGCCAAGGTTCCTGGATATTTTGTACAGTCGGCCCTCCTTATCCATGGACCCAAGCACCCACACTTTGAAAATATTAAAAAAATATATAAATTCTAAAAAGAAAACCTTGATTTTACCATGTTATATAAGGGACATCATTTTGCTGTCCATTGTATTTAATGGGACTTGAGCATCCATCCACAGGGGTCCTGGAACTAAACTCCAGCAAATACCAAGGGCCCACTGTATTAGTCTGCTGCAGCAGAAACAGCCCAAGTCTTACAACCCCTTCAGGGACAACTACTTTTATTTGACGTAAGATTTTGTGGACATGCAAATTAAATGTAGCATTGGAATGTTACTTAGAAAGTTGTGACAGGTATGGTTTACAATGGACCTGGGTACAATGGAGAGTTTATTTTCCCATATCCGTTAACTGTTAATCATATTCTCTCTGCCTCATCCACTGTATCCCTCGTACTACTATATCAGGGGTAGGCAACCCTTTTGAGCCGGGGGCCGGGTTGCTGTCCCTCAGACAACTGGGGGGCCGAAGCCAAAAAATAAATAATTAAATTTTTAATAAATAAATAAACCAGGGCAAATGTTAGACAAAAAATTCAAATGGAGGACACTTTTTAAAAATATGGAGGACACGCTAAAATTTACTGATTTTTTAAAAAAATGTTAATATAAATGCATGTTTCGGAGGCTTCTATAGACAATTGCCCCCCTTGCCCGCTGCTTGCTCCCCTTGCCTGCCGCTTGCCCCCCCTTGCCCGCCTCCTCCTGATAGGCCAAAGGCTCTGGCGGCAATCAGTAGCAGGACCAGGCTGGGGCCGGTCCCAAAGCCTTGCTGGGCTGCATCCAGCCCGCGGGCTGCAGGTTGCCTACCCCTGGTTTAGACTCACCCAATGGCTTCTGGGACCCCTTCCAACTCTGAGTCTATATGTATGTGATTTGAGTATACTGCAGAATGTACTGAGCGCTGCACATAGTAGTAGATTCTGCCGTTTTAAGATTCTAGCAGTCACAATTGGTATTCCTGAAAATCTTGATTTTTGTCTTAACAAAACAAACATCTTATCCTCACACTTTTGCTGCATATCCAAAACTATGCATAACATGCAGATGTAAATATGTTTTGTTTTGTTTTTTGCGTGGGGGACGCATCTACTGTGTTTTCTCTTGCCCTTTGGTCATCTAGTCACATTTGTCTAGCGACCTCACATTATTATTTTGCTCCTTCTCAAAATTATATAAAACCTTAAATGTAAAATCAAGGTTAATCCTTAAAAAGAACAAGTCTGTGCTAAGCACAAAATTTATGCCAATCAATTTACTTTATTTTAATAAAGAATATATAACTCTAGCACAAACATGCATGAAGTCATGAGTGTGTGTATTCTAAAGTCTAAAAAAGTGAAAGATTTGAAAAATCCATCGTGGCAAGAGACTACAAAACTGGAGATTTAGAGATTTTTCTAGAGAATGGCTGGAAAAAAATAGTTGGACAGTTCAGTGGGTGTTCATTGTGACTCTGAATCACCACAAGTTCGTGCTGTTCATATTGCAAGATAGGGAAGAGGGAGTCTTAGTTTCAAGTACAATACGTAAATTCAGATATTTGAGTTCATAGCTGCGTGGGTAACACAACAAAAACAAACAGAAATGCTCACTCCAAAGTAATAAATACTGTACTTCCCAGATTTTTTTCCTGAAAGGAAAATTCTCTCTTTTTAAAGAATCTTAAAGTTCAATATAATATTGAAGAACTGTATTTTCCTTGAAAATTGTCAAGTTTAAAAATCCTCTTGAGACTAATAGTCAACTGTTAATGAGGTTGATTAGTAATAGCTTTCCCAGTCTTAAAATAGGAGAAAGGAAGTGTCTGTAAGAAAAGACTGTAGGATTTTTAACCCTGCAAACCTTGAATCACTATTTTGTCCTACACTGACATGGTTTGGCAGGTAGACAGTGTTTACCCATACACTTCTGTTAGTGTAAACTAGTTTTATTGGCTGGCACAGATTTACTGTCAATACTCATTGTGTTTACACATAACTTTGAATGCAGGTTAAAACTGACTCCAAGGTTAAAAGAGTCAGAATAACTGAATGAAAATAATGTAGTAGAAGAATTATAGCTGCTGGAGGTTTTTGTCTGTTTCTAGTATACTTGATTGTGAATACAAGGGTAAGAATTAACTTGGTGTGTGTGTGTATCAGTATACATTGTAATTGCACAAGTTATAACAACACTATCCAAGTAAATAGAATAAACAGACCTGTTTTAAGACAATAATGTGCATGGTCTAGGAGTTGGGATTTCCATGATTAATATTTCTTTTGTGGAGCTTAGTCTATAAGTGGAGTTAGATGGCAAGTTTATATATTCTTTATGAATAGTGTTGTCATAACGTGTGCATTTACACTGTGGTTTAGCCCTCATATCCATTATCACTTACATAGTGGAGTGGATTCTGGTGTTTTCTCTTTTATAGTTCCTAGTCACACTGCCTGGTTTTAGTGGTGCTCTGTTGTATCTCAAGAGTGCATAGATTAGGATTAAATAACTGGAGGCCTTGAGACTGATGTAGGCCCACTAAGTGGTGTAATTTAGCCCACCAGATGTTAATTCACCATCCATAAAGAGCTGCCTTACTCTGGGCCCATCCATGTTTCTATTCTCTGTTCTGCCTGCTAAGGGTTCTTCAGGATCTTGGGGAATGAGCTTTTTCAGCCCTGAGATCCTTGTTACTGGAGACATAAGGAACTGAGCCTGAAACCTGCATTTAAATGTAACTTCTGAGCTATGGACCTTCTCCTCTAGTAGCATCTAGTAACAAGGCACTTTAAAGGGTTGGGATTGGGTGCTGACCCATTAGCTGTCACTTCTCAAAGTGAAGAAATATCCAATCTGGCACTGGCTGTTTTAGGGCAGAAAAAAGGGAGAGACTTTCTTTTGACTTCACCTACTGTGTATGTGTAACATTTGTGTATAATGTTTATGAGCTGAAATTCTCTGTATATAGTCAGCCCTCCATACTGTATCTGTAGATTCAACCATCTACAGTTTGAAAATATTTTTTAAAAATCCCCCAAAACAAACCTTGATTTTACCATTTTGTATAAGGGATACCATTTTGCTATGCCATTGTATATAATGGGACTTGGGCATCCATGGATATTGGTATCCATGGGGGTCTTGGAACCAGATCTCAGCAGATACCAAGGGCCAACTGTAGTTGTATGTTATACCATGGTAGAATAGACTCCCCCATTTCAAGCTTTAGGTAGAAGCCCTCCCTTCAGCCACCATCTTGAGGGAGAGAGAGGCAGGCTAGCTCCAAAAAGCCAAGTCCTCCCTCCAGGCCTCGGAGGTAGAAAAGACTGCTGGACCTCATCCCCTTCACCACCACCTCTCCCTTCTCATTTTGTGTCGTATCTTTTTAGATTGTAAGCCGGAGGGCAGGGAACTGTCTAATTAAAAAGATTGTATGTACAGTGCTGTGTAAATTTACAGCACTTTATAAATAAAGGTGAATAATAATAATAATAATAAGTACACTTCCTAGCACTCCTCTCTGTGTATTTCAGACAGAAGTCCTGCAGATACAAACTAAGCACAGCAGGCAAAGTAGTTACTGTGTGCCTTCAAGCTGTTTCTGACTTATGACAACCCTATTATGGGGTTTTCTTGGGCAAGATTTGTTAGAAGAGATTTGCCCTTACCTTCCTCTGAGGCTGAGAAAATGGGATTTGCCCAAGGTCACCCAGTGAGTTTCATGGCCAAGCTGGGAATTGAACCCTGGTGTCCAAAGTTGTAGTCCATCACTCAAACTACTCTTCCACACTGGTTCTCCAAAAAATTAGTAAGAGGAATGTTTTAAAATTATTGTTTGTTTTAAAAAAAGTTTTACATAAATATGGCCATTTCACTCAAGCTGGTGCCCTTCAGATATATTCATTTAGATTAATTGTTTGGTGATTCTGGGGCTATACTGCAGCTGACACATCTGGAGAGCATTTTGTTGGAGAAGGCTGATAGAGAGGAACAGGCAAGATTGGGTTAACCAGTTAGACTAAACAGAAGTAACAATACACTTTCAGTTTCTAAACTTCAGCTTTCTGTCCCCACTGTTGGTTCACACATTACATGATTACTTTACACTTGGTGACCTGCAAATGAATGTATGAACTAGCTCAAGCAGTGTTACAGTCATCAAGTGAAGATCATAGTTATACCAGTACAGTAATAGCTTTACCAGCATGGAGGTGGCTTAAGATCTAGCTGTCCTTGAAACACAGGCAGATTTGCTCAAAGTTACCCAGTGGGTTTCCATGGTCAAATGGGAATTTGAACCTGTGTCTTGAGTCCACAGTGTTCTGTGCAAAACAGCATTCTTTGCAATCATGCTGGCCACATGATCACAGAGTAGTCTCTGGCAATGCTGGTTCTTCGCTTAGTAATGGAGATGAGCCCTGCCCCCTATGGTCGGACACAACAACCTTGTCAACAAGGAATACAGTACCTTTACCTTTTACTCAAGCCCTAGTCCAACACTCAAATGACTACATTGGCTGACCAACAGGCAAAGACCAGACTCTAAATCCAATGACTAGACCAAACTATTGTTGACCCATTGCATCAGTTTCTGAATGGTAAATCAATATGCAAATCTTCTTAATTGCTAGTTGGAACTAGTGATATAGGCCATGGGCTACAACTTTCTTGTTGTAGATATGTTTTTCTTCTATTTATAGAGCACTATTTCTTTTTATAATTCATAAATGATATCTATATTTGTTGTCAGAAGTGATACGGCCTATTTTGCTACCTCATCTCTGCTGCATATATACCTATTTGTTTTCCTGTTTCAGGTATTTCTGCTAATGAATTCAGTGTGTTAAGATCTCCTGAGTCAGTTATTTTCCGTGAAGGAAGTTGGCCAATACCCGGAGAGCGGATTCCAGATGTGGCAGCGTTATCCATGGGTTTCTCTATTGAGGATGTATGTAACCAGTGGGTCTCTTAAGTCACAGTACTGATCACCTTTTTTTGAAAATCCCTCTAGGACTAGCCTCTGTTGGCACTCTGTTTTGGGATTTTCAGGCAAACCATGGCATGATTTTATTCTGATTTTTTCTTAAGTCGAGTGTATTTACACAAATGGTGACATTACAGATAATACTGCATTACTTCAATAATATGCATGTTGCTTTTCATCTATAAGTATTCAAAATAGCATGCTCTTTTCATAAGATAATAAACATCTTCCCTATGTTCCCATCATAGATCAAAAATGCCTTTTTATTTGAGTATAGTTTTATCTTACTTTTTAAAGGAAACTAATTCTTCCCCTCCCTCGAATTGTGAACTATTACAGGATCTCTCTTGGCCTGGACTAGCGGTAGGGGATCTCTTCCGGCGTCCTCGAGCAACAGTTTTAGTGACCGTGACAGGGTTGGACAAATTAACACTGCCTAAGAGTGGTATTTCCTACCCGGTTGAGAATGTAAGTACTGTCATGTTTTAAATTCCATTATCTGCTCCAGGGGCCAAAACCTTTATATAGGAAAATGGAAGTTTTCTAATTTTTGCTTACACTTTGCATATGTGAGCTCTGAATCTGTACACATACATGAAATGCAAGGCACTGATTCACTCTTAACAATTTTTTTAGAGTGCAGTGTGATGTTTCTGTTCATTCTTAAGATTTGTGAAGGAGAATGCATTGAATTTTCCTTTCTGTAGCACCAACTATAAGAGTCCATAAGGGCTTTTCCTCAGTCTAACCTGATTATAAGGTATCTTCTATTTTCTCAATTTCTTTGCTTTTGAGGAGGCTCTGTATTCATATAGGTCCTCATTCTGCTCTTCCTACTGACATGCATAAATAGACACATACATAGATAACATGAAGAGCCAGTATAATGAACAGAAAATTCCCCCATTACCTGTCCAATTTGTCTTTTTGTTCTCTGACAAATTATGTCTGTTCTGGAACTAGAGGGAGAGTTGGGTGGGCACATGGGAAGTGTACATGGACCTTGGGTGTACCCTAATGGCTTTTTGCATTCAAGGATGATACAGTAATTACTTTTTATCAAGTTTATGGGAAACAACAATTAATAAATAATAAAATTTATTTGTATCCCGCTTCTCCAAAAAGATCAAAGTGGCTAACAGTAAAGCATCCATAAAGTACAATAAACATATAATAAATGTCTCATTGCTCATTGTATCCCAAACCCTCCCAACCTTCCCACCCACAATAAAATACAATTAAATTATTAGCAATTGTTAAAACAGTTAGTAAAAGCAGGGCAGAGGCAGCGGGCAGTTAATAAATAATTAGTTAAATTGACAGGGATGTTGGAATGTTAAGCTGGGAAGGCCTGCCGGAAGAGATATACAGTGGTACCCCGGGATACGAATTGATCGCGTTACGAAATTTCCGGGATACGAAAAAGTTCCATTGGAAAAAACTGTTCCGGGATATGAAGGTTTTTTCGGGTTACGAAATTTTTTTTGGTGTGTTTCGGCGCTTTTTGGCACGAAATTTAAAAGCCGCGGCTTTCCAGCGCTAGCGGAAAGCCTTTTTTCGGGTTGCGAAATCTTTCGGGTTACGAACGGCGCCGCGGAACGAATTAAATTCGTAACCCGGGGTACCACTGTATCTTGATTGCCTTTTTAAAGCTTTCAAGACAGGTGATATATTGGATCTCCTCTGGCAGGCTATTCCATAACTTGGGAGCGATTAAATCGAGGCTGTCATACTTTGAACACATCATGAGAAGGCAGGATTTATTAGAAAAGACAATGCTAGGAAAGCTGGAGGGCAGTAGAAGGAGACACAACATGGATAGACTCAATCAAGGATACCATAGCCCTGAGCCTGCAGGGCATTAGCAGAATGGTTGAGGACAAAGTGGGTTGGTAGCATCTCAGCTGGGATCAACCCAAAGGCAACTGGCAATAACACCATTGTTGGATGGGGTCATTTATTGTGTATTTATTGAAAACTTCTACAAAATGCTAGCACAAGATGAGAGAAAAGGAAAAGCTAAGAAATCTAAAATTAAACCCAAATATTAATACGGTATACAATAAACCAGAGAGCCAGCACAATGTAGGGCTTGAGTGCTGGATCAGGTCTCTTGGAGAACAGGCTCAGCCATGGAAACCAATTGGGCAAGTCACACAGCCTCAGAGAAAGCCCCTTCTAAACAAATCTTTATATGAAACCCAGAGACAGATTAGAATTCCCATAAACTGGAAATGATTTGAAAGCACACAACAGCAAATACAATAAATCAAAAAGAATAAACTGTATTTGGGTAGTGTAAGCTAAAGTACAGGTATATGAGTCAATGCAGTATCATTCTTTATCTGCATATCGTGAAAGATGTTGGTTATTTCTCTAACTCTGATAGCATTATATAGAACTTTAATATGAGATAGATTAGACTGCAGAAGACTTGACCAGTTACCTGACTCAGAAACATGGGAAACTGCCTTATGCTATCAACTGCCCACGTTTGAAAGTAATGCTTGGAGGCTCCTGATCACTAGATTACATGCAACTGATGTCTGCTGCAAAAGATTGAAGATTTATGTTGTTTATATTGTTTGTGTCATGCAACTGCTCTTTTGTTTTGTATCAGTTCTAGAATTAAAAAAAATTATGCAGTAAAACTTCTACACAGGCAAATACTGTGAAGTTACTATTTTGTACTATTTCATAAATTTAAGCCAGAATTTTTAGTAGCATTTTTTTTAATTGTCCTAGGCGGTTCCTTTCAGTCTGGATGGTGTTGCAAATGCAATTCATACCTTGTTTTCTGAGGAAACCCCCGTAGTTGTACAGCTAGCTCCCAGTGAAGAGGTAAGTGCCAATTCCGTTGTTTAAAACAGAAAACACTGAAATCATGTATTGGTAATAAGCATCATGGTCCTCATGGCCACCAGTGCACCCAGCAATGCAACTTCCTGGGCAGACAAAATATCCTACTTATATTTAAACAATACAGAGGAAAAAGGAGGATATGCTAGAAGGTGATCCTGAAAGAACAGGAAAATCTGCTCAAGTGAGAAGATTTGTGTCTGTGTGTGTTTATATGTGTTTTGAGAAACAAGATAGAATTGAAATTTCAGAATTTCATGTTTGTATTTTGATGCACAGATCTCACCTGCAGAATTTATTCATATTTTAGGGCAACCTACTTCTGTTCTAACATTGTTGCAAAAATGAGTTTAACTGCAACTGTTTTGTGAGTGCTCTACTGACATGGAAGCCATTTTGAAATGAAACCCTTCATACTTGTTCAAAATTCTAAATGTGCCTCCCAGCCCCCAAATGTAAGAGGCAATGTAGCTCACATGCAATACATGCTTTCAAGCAGAGTTTGTGTAAAATGTTTTATGTTAGAAAATAATTGCTTGTTCAGCAAATATGTCTTAGGAAAGTAACCTAGTATTAATTCATTCTCATAATATGCAATGATGGTTGTTTCAGAGGGTATATATGGTTGGAAAGGCAAATTCCGTATTTGAGGATCTTTCTGTCACGCTCCGGCAGCTTCGGAATAGATTATTCCAAGAGAATTCCATTCTTTCTTCCCTTCCCCTCAGCTCACTGAGCCGAAACAGTGAGGTAAGTGAAGATTAGACAAATTATTAAAGTTATTCCCTCCTCCTTAAATTATTCCCTCCTCCTTAAAGAAAGATGTTCTAGTTTACGTTTGTGCATATTTTTGCTCAAGAAGTGATTCTAGAGTGTTCCTGTGTAGAGTCTCACTGAAATTTTAGCTGGTTATGTATTTATTATACAAGGGAAGGTACTGATTTACAAAATGCATCGATGCTGTTCATCATTGGTTTAAGGATAAGATTTGACCATAGATGAGATCCATTTGTGAGCCCTTTGTACAGTAAGCAAATAGTCAGAAGTGTTTTGAGTGAGTTCCCCCCTTGCCATTTCTGCTAATGATATAATGTCAATGTTAGCTTTGAGAGTCTTCAGTGTAGCTGAGCTGCTTACTCAGTTCCTGTTCAAAAATACTTAAGATCATTCTTTCCTTAGGTTGATCTCCTCTTCCTATCAGAATTACAAGTTTTGCATGATATCACAAGCTTGGTAAGCACAGACTCTGTAAACGAGTATTTCATTCTACTCTGCAGTTGGCTGCTAATGGTCCGTTGGCAGAAACTGGACAAAAGGTGGTTGCCATTTGGCCCCAGGCACAGGGGTAGCAGCCATATGTAATTTTCTGGTCATGTAACTCTCTTCCGCTCATTTGATGCCAGCTGGCTGCTTTGAAATGAAAAGGAGTGGGGGAAAAACATGTGTGATTGCTAGCTAGTTAAGCAATGATTTTTGTAAATGACTGAGGGAACAAGACAGAAGAATGATCCTGGCGAATGATCATTTACACTAAGGTGGCAGGAAAAGTTGTTTGTAAATTGAAAGCACCTGCATTTTTGTCATCCTTTTTAAAAAAAATTCCCTGTCATCTCCCAAGCTCTCCAGGCACAAACATTTAGCCAAGGATCATTCGCCGGATCTATATTCTCTAGAGCTCTCTGGTTTGGAAGAAATTGGTAAGCGTTATGGAGAGGATTCACAGCAGTTCAAGGATGCTTCTCAGATTCTTGCAGACTCTCTACAAAAGGTACCATGAGCAGAGATCTTGTTAAATAACTGAATGCCAAACTTGCTAGCTCACATAAAGGGAACATTTAGTAACAATATGGTACAGTGTTTTTTGTCTTCAGAGTTAGGTAATGCAACAGTGATGGGTATTTCAAATTAAAATTGTTGGATGGCTAGAATTGATGGCCAAATCAGTCAGTTGTCCTAGTCATTATTAATAATGCAGTGGTTAGTCAGGACACTTAGAAGAGAAACAAATAGTGATTTGTTGCTATTGATGGGAAACTATACAGATAAAATGATACTGGATATGCAAATCAGCTATTCCTTACAAATTAAATGTAGTCATAAATGGTTTGAATAACCTTGTCTTTGCAAAAATCTGCCCTTCTTCTGAGCCGTTGACTACAACATGACTTCATAAAATGTTCATATCCTATATCAAAACTCTGGCAGTTCTTGAATGCTAAAATGTTATAACTGAGTTCTGTGAAATTATTTTTTTATCCTAATTTAAGGATGCTAGGGATTTCTCTGGCCTTGCACACATTATTATTGGAATGTGATTTAAGAAATATGCAGGAAGTACAAAATGTGAGATGGTAGACTTTGTGATTCTTCAAAGGCTAGTACTATAGTCCTGAAACAAAATGCCTGAAAATATTTCCACTAAACATTTATGAGATAACTTTCAAATAATTAGGTGGGGGCATTTTAAAAAAAATACTGGTTTTGACTAGTATTTATCATTCTACCTTTAAACAACTGGCTATGTTCTCAAAGATAAAACCAAATACCATGAGAAGCTGTGCTGCTTACTGTTGTTACGATTCAAATTGTACATCTTTCACCCTTGGAGGTCCAATTCATGCCAACATCAGCCTCATTTTAGCACAAAATTAAAACCTAACTGTTCATACAAACTTATAGATCGTGGGTTTTATCTTCTATTTGCATGTTGTCTTTATTGACTATACTACGTGGAGACCCCCAGATACAGGACAGGATAAAAATAATGTAGTACACTCTGTTTTCTGAGTTTCAATTGTGTTCAGTTTGCAGATGAGATGTACAGCCTATATGGTGGGAATGCAGTAGTAGAGGTGGTGACGGTGAAGACATTTGACACTCCCTTTGTGAGGAAGTCACGGTCCATCCTGCAGTCAACTTCACAGGTTGTACAAGCTCTCACTAGACATATCAAGTAAACCTAGTATCTTGACCCTAAATATTTTGAAATCTTGTGAATTTCAGTGGAAGTCACTTAGAATTCATTCTGTCAAGTGATAACTTTCCTACACTGTGCTTTGTTCTTTTCTCAGCTGCCCAGTGCACTAAGAAGTGTTTGACTTGGGCGGGAGGGGATATTCTAGTATCAAATGAATATGGAGTCCAAATGAGCTGCTTATCCATAACTAAGGGCTTCATCAGTAATGCCATGAATCAAATACATACCACATGTCTATTATATGGGATACTGCTTTAGAGGTAGATGATGCACTTGCTCTATAACCTTTTTCTCAAGGGGATTTCAAATATGGAGGGAAAGAGCCAGCTGCTCTCTAAACATTCTGATAAAAAATTAGGGAAGAACTCGTGTCAGCATCAAATTAAAGCCTGGCTATTTGTACAAACTTTTGAGGCCTGTGGTCTTGATTCTGGTCTAGATTGTGGGTTTTATCTTCTAGATTGTTTTTTGTTTAATGCCTTTTTCTGCCTGAAGACTGGAATTACGTTTTGACAAAAAAACTTAGATGTTAGAATACTAATGAACTGTGTATACATTACAAGCTGTCACTTTTCTTCATTATTCAATTATTTGTTGGGATATTTACATATGTTCATTTCTTTATTCTTCCTTTATTAAGAATACTATTTCCCTTTGTTACAGAGCAAGTCTGAAAATCCATATAACCTAGGATATTCATACAACTTCAACTATGCCGTTGTCTTCAACATAGTGTTCTGGATCATGATAGGCCTTGCAATTGCTGTGATTGTTATCTCCTACAATCTCTGGAATATGGATCCAGGCTATGACAGCATCATTTATAGGATGACCAACCAAAAGATTAGGATGGATTGAGCTTCAGATTCAAGCCTGAAATGAGTGAGGCTTCTTCCAGTGACTTGGTGTGGTTCAGTATAGACTGTCTAACAGTACAACTATTTCTGTGAAGTGTATCCCCTTGTGTTTCCCTTAAGGGTATATTTAAAAATTTAGCAGTGTATGAAATCATGAGTAAATGTTTATTGACTGTATGTATAAATGATTCCATTCTGTGGCTGTGCAATATTCCTTGAATTTTAGAGTTGCTCTCGTATGTTGTGTGTAACCATGTAAAACAAATGCACTGAAAATACACTAGCAGTTTGCTTTGTGTTAAATTCTTTACACTGGAAACCTAGGATCTTTTCTTGAAACTGTTGTAGACCATCAGTTACAAAGGAGTTTTTCATGTAAATATTTCAAGTTCCTGTTTGTAGGGATTTATCTCTCCTTATGCTGAACCTTCTGTATATTCTCCCTTAATTAAATCTGTTCTGTTAAAATACAATATGGGTGTAACCTTGTGAGACACCCTACAACAGAGTGGGCAAATTCTCGGGGACCTGGGAACCATTTTTGCCATCTCTGGGACTTTGGAGGGTCTGTCCCTCCATTTCCTCCTAAATACAGTATATCATATTGTGCATCCCTAGAAGCCTCTATGGCTGTGATTTTTCATTTTAGTTTTGTGTGATCTTCCCCTACTGTTCCCATAGTCAAATCACATTGGAATATATAGGAAGTGACTGGCTGGCTTCTGTAGGTGTGATTTGCTGTTTTGGGAGTGTTTTTTTCTTCAAGGTGTTAGTGAATGCTGGGGTGCATTTAATCCCTCACTCCCATCCTGTGACTTTTATTCATAATAAATGTTTTGCCTAAAATTTCTGTGCAGACATGATCTGGAGCAAGAGAAAAAATACATACTGGTATATCAGGATCTTCAGTGTGAAAAAAGAGGATATTGTCATTACATGTCACTGGATTGTACCAATAACAATAGCTGAATGAATACTGAGTTCCGTTCAGGTTTTCATCTTTTAAAAAACTGGTCCATGATCACACTGTAAACTGAAATGGCACATGGCCTTCTCTAATCATTGGCAAATCTGTGTACCGGTATATAACAGCTACAAGGTTCAGCTTTCACCATATATTGCAGAAACTGCTAATAGGTACTGCTATAGTCTTGTAAATGGTAGGTATGTGCTCAACAAGCATAATGTGGATCAGACTTTATTGCCACAAGGAGGCTTTTCAAGTCTGCAATAGTAGCACTGAAAATGGTGTAAACAGGCCTTGAATTTTAAAAAAATCCCATTCACTTTAAAGTGTAGAAACAGTGAGAGATTGGGGTTGGGGAGAGAATCTAACAGATATTCAGGCTTCTGAAGGTGTGAGTGGCTGTTCATGTATTTAGCACAGTGGACCAGTAAACAAGTTTCTATTATATTGCTTAACTTTATGTAGTTGGAGTTTTTGCGCTAAGCTTGTGATTGGGCTTACTTTTTCTAGATAAGGTGGTCTACTAGATTAATAAGCAGCCTAAACATGCAGCCAGGACAGATAAGGAACATAGACATCACTCCTGATATATATTGCAACAACAGGTACTACTATGCTGCCAAAATAAAATTTTCGTGCAGTATCAGTTAAAGCATAGCAAGAGGTATGTTAATTGTACATTAACTATTTACTCTGATAGTTAAATAGTAAAATTCCCATATATATTTATAAATATACTGAAAATACTTGAATCCCTGTGGGAACAAACCTTTCATCTCTAGCAATAGTTTAAATGTTTTCCCCCTCTTTTTATTATCCAGCATCTTTACATGTAGATTTAGGTAATGCCTTGCAGTCTTAAAAACCAAACAAACCTCAATTACACACACTAGTTAGTGAATGCATTGGGGAATATAGGAAACTTAAAATGTGTTGAAGATACTGAAGACATGTAGATCAAGATCAATTATTTATAATCTTAAAACTAACAACTGATGTTCCTGAATTCCTAATTGAAACTAGCCTAGTAATATGTTTTAGGCATGATTTAACCTAGAGTTAAGCACACCTAAGTCCATTTATTTTAATCAGTTATATTCTTTGTGTACAAACAGTTGAGTACTGATAAAATATTCAGTGCTTTGACTCTGAAGCTGGTTTCTATAGATTATGGAGCTGGTATCTAGATTAGGCAACAGTTCTTCCTGTATCAACATAAGGTCTTGGATAGGCTCTAAGGAAGAGGACGTTAGTTTAAGTCCCACTGAAATAAATGGCCCAAATGCTTTATCATTAACCTATTCCGTGAACTCTGAATGTGGTTGACCTTTTTAGATTATGGCCTTGTTGATGGAGACTTTGGAAATTTCAGTATAAAAGATTGTACTGCGATAGCTGATAAAGGAACAGATTTGATTTGACACCATCTTGGCTGCCTTGTTGAACTAAACAGCAAATGGACAATAAATGAAACAAAATCTTACTAAATTAGGTGGCATTGTACAGTTTTAATATCAAAGTTGACAATTCATTTTACTTATCCTGATGAATAAGTAAACTAAAGTGATTGAATTTTAAACCCAATTCTGAAATTCCAGTCCATACTTTGCTTTCTAAATCTTAGCCCTCTAGCTATCCTAACAGAATATTTTAAAATGTTTCTCACTGTCTGCCTCACCAAATGAACATGCATGCATTATAGGAAGATTGTCTTCTAATTTTTGTTGAATAATGTTTGACATTACCAAGAAAATGTATGTCTAACCAATAAATACATCGAAAAACTTTGCTTTTTCTTCCCATTGCCATGCCCAAGCAACATAGGGATTTATTAGAAAACGTCTTACATTGTGGGACTCACTCCTGCTACCTGTTTTTTTTCCATACATACCTATCAGAGCAATCCCCTGCACATGTATTCAGAAGTTCCACTTTGTTCAGTGGGAGTTACATAGGATTTTATTCCCAATTTTCTTCCCTCAGACATTCCTACAGAATCCGAATTCTCTGAATAAAACAAGATACTATCCCCTCTGCTTTTCATGAGAGAAACAGTTGGTTACAGGCAAGTCGTTTGATGTATTGGAACAGTTTCCAGGAAAGAAGGTGAATAGCTATTAAGGCTAAAGAGAACTTTTTCTACAATATGAAGGACTAAACACACAATAAAGGGATTCATAATTGGTGTAGGAATCAAAATTCATAATACAATTTTGTCAGCTTTCCTGTGAGCAAAATTGTTTCTTTACTTTGATTCAACAGCCTTAACTAATTGTCTCAGTGTTGGCTGTGTTCTTCCCATATTGCAAAGAAGAGAAGCAGAATGTGTGGTAGACTACATCTGTACCTGCCTACTTCCTATCTAATTTAGCAACTTGGAGTAGCTGTGACCTGTTTTAAACATTAATTTTAATTTAAAAACCCTGCTTAGTATGAGCTGGCCATGCACTGACAATAATTTTTTATGAGATGGGAAAGATTCCAAACTAGTGCTGCTTTCATCACTACAGTGAATCCTAATATAATTCTTTTCATTCGGTCAAAACAGTACCTGGTAGCAGAGAGAAATAAGGAATGGATACAGTTGATGGGAAGAGGTGTTTTTGTGTATGATACAGAACAGGAAACAGAGATGACTTTTGAAAGTTTTTTTGCTATTAATATTTCCAGCACTAATATGGTATTATCTCACAGCAAACACAGAACTGAAAACTAAGAAAAATCATGCTAAGTTACTCAAACAAGACAGTATATAGCACAAGGGGTCTGGCATTTTTTTAAAAAAATGTAATGACTGATCCAGCATAGTTTGAGTGTTGGACTATGACTCTGGAGACCAGAGTTAAAAAGAGATCTCTAGTCTTAAATGTTTCTCTTCATGACATGCCTGGTGTTTTCACAGCAGCTATTCTTCATACCATACGTTTCATTTTTTGTAAAGGACAATCTGAAACAAAAATATAGATACATCAATACCAGATATGTTTCTTCAGGCCTACATATAGGGATGAATGTGAAGAAAAGAAATGATCTTTTAAGTTCCACACTTACAGCTCATTGAGTTTCAGTGGAATATTAAGTATAGCTGGATTAGTTACATTTACAATTTGTGGGAACAAAAAGAACCCAGACTGATAATCTCATTTTAGCTGTACAAGAAATTAAAATGTGAAGCTTTGAAGTACACAGGAAGCAAGGCACTGCTGAACACCATGACGCTGCATTTGTGTTGAAGTTTCCAACACTGATATGACTGAGTGAGCATACCAACCAACTGTTTAGGAACTAAGGTCCAAAACACATTGCAGAAATAATCCAGTTTGAGACCACTTTAACTGCCCTGGCTCAGTGCTAGGAAATTCTGAGAACTGTAGTTTTGTGAGACAGCCTTCTCTATCAGAAAGCTCTACTGCCACAATATGCTATATTTCTCAAGATTCCCAATCACTGAGTTGGGACAGTTAAAGCAGTCTCAAACAGGAGTATTTCTGCAGTGTGTTTTGGACCTCAGTTTGTAATCTAGTTTCCCTAGAGGAAGGGAAAAATTAGTCTGTCTTTAAAAGCCTCATACAACACTGGTGCATAAAGAGAGTAGGGGAAAGGAACCCGAGCAAGGAGTCTGAAAGAGAGGTAACAAAGACAGTGAGCTAAAGAAATATGAGTTGCCAATGATGTTGTAGGACACTGGTTCCCAAATTGGTCTTCCAGGTGTTTTGGAATTCAACTCCCACAAGCCCCAGCCAGCTTGGCCAACAGGAATATTGGGATCTGAAATCCAAAACATCTGCATGACCAAAGTTTGTTAGTCACTGCTTTAGGGGAAAGGTTGCTGCCATTCATTATGGGGCTTATGTCTACATACATTGACTCACATCTGTGGGAAATAAAACTTTCAACATTTGTATTCACAATGAGCTGCTGACTAGGCCAAAAACGAAAAAGGGTTGAACCATTCTATAGTCATTTATAAAAGGTATTGAATCAACATACAAAGAACAGAGTGCATTAGACCCTAATCTAGACCCAGACTCTAGTTCTGTTGTTATCCACACATAAGAGAACAATGAGCCTGGGTTTCCCCTTCGTGTGAGTGTTGTCCATGTTACTAGCAAACCTGATCATATGAAGGCACTACACAATTAGGGAGAAAATCTCCTGCTCAGACTTGTTGCTCTCCATGTGAATAAAATAATGAAACTGGAGTGCAGGTAGTACATTTCCCTCTGCAAGTTGATTAAACACACTTAAGTGAATAGTGCTATAGAGTTACAGACTCCAGACTGGGGTAGAGAACCTCAGAGGCAAAACCCAGCCCCCAGAGGTTCCTCAGAAGGTCCCATCCCCTTTTGCATGAGTTGGGGTGCTTTACCAGCTGTTGTGCAGACTTTTCCCCACTCTAAAAGGCTGAAATGGCTCTCCTAAGGCTTAGTTACTGGCAGCAGGAACGTTAATAATGATAAAAAATATATATACACTGGCATTTTTGGTCTCACCCACAATTTGAATTTGGCACCTTAGAACATTCCTAAAATTACATTTCAGCTGAAAGAGTTTCCACACCCTCAGTCTAGATTATGTAGCCAAAAAATCTTAAGGAAACAAGCAGACACAAAGCAGGTCTCTGCATAATTTGCATGTTTATGCAAAGTAACCTGGCAAATTTTGTTTTCATTATGCTTTCTGTATGGCAGCATTCATATCTGAAATCTACTCAAATGCTATAATGTTATGCAGCTTGTCAGAAAAAATGAAACCTCTTTAATTTTAAACATATGCACTTGCCTTCATCTTTTTTCTCTCCACAATTCACTTCTTCTGTCTCTTTTACCAATTGCTGTTGGCTGTATAATTTTTGTACTAAGTCTTCTAAATTCTGCATTTCTGCCTGCAAACTTCTCTGAAGATCATGATTATTGTGTATGAAATCCTTTACAGCTTGTATTCTGTTTAAATCCTGAAAAGAAAAAATACATTGAAAGTTTTCAAAAGTACAATGAATATTTTAAAAGTTACACACTTCATTTCATTTTATTTTCTCCAAAAATGTTAGGAAATACTAATGTCTTACATGTAGTATTTGAAACAAATTAGGTTGAGAGACTTGTCTATTACAGCCCAGCGAGCTTCATAAAAGAACTGGGATGTAAGCCTGGACTTCCAACCTCCAGCACTAAGGCTCAATCTGCACTGCAGAAATAAGGCAGTTTGTAACCACTTTAACTGCCATGGCTCAAAGCTATGGAATCCTGGGGTTTATAGTTTGTTGTGGCACTAGAACCCTCTGACAGAGAAGGTTAAATACAAATCCCAAGCAGGAAAGGGAGCTGACATCTTTTCTCACTTGCTCAGGAGCTGCGCCAGTACCTCTGGGGCATCCTCTGGGAATACATACAGTGCCTCTCCAAAACAGCAAGTCAAACTTCACAAGTCTGGGAAAGGTGTGTGTGTTAATTTGCTATTTAAATATAATTCCCCCTGAACCTCTTTTAAGCCTGACAAGACCATCGTTTTAAAGAAATCAGAAGGATCTAACCCTCTTTCTTATAAAGGTCTCTTAAAACCTAGAACTGACCTCAAGGGATTATCTTTCAATGTCAAATTGCATATCCAAGAGGCTTGGGGGGGGGGGCAAGAAAAGGGACATAGGGGAGTGGAGGTGTCAGAGAAGGCAACACTGGTTCCTGGATCCTCAAAGGTTGCCCATCCTTGATCTGGGCCCACCTATTCTTCTTTGTTGCTGTGACTCCCTTCCTGAGGAGGAAGCCAAGGCAGCAGAAGAGGAGGAAGGGCAAGTGCAACCCTCTTGGCTTCGTCTCTGCCTGGCTCCCTCCTCATGAGGAAGCTATGTGGCAGTGAGAGAAGG
The DNA here is from genome assembly GCF_019175285.1 of Sceloporus undulatus. Classification (NCBI taxonomy): domain Eukaryota; kingdom Metazoa; phylum Chordata; class Lepidosauria; order Squamata; family Phrynosomatidae; genus Sceloporus; species Sceloporus undulatus. The sequence goes on along the minus strand of NC_056524.1, from coordinate 75,728,228 downwards.
GTGAGCCCTCCTGACTTTGGCTCAATGTACAGTAGCTCCCCTCTCACAAGGAAGCCATATGGAGGCAAAGGAGGAGCAAACTTTCCTCCTCTCCCTCACCTGCCCAGCCCCACTTACAGCCCTGGGCAGGCGGACAGCTAAGAGAGCAAGTGGGGAAGGTGTGCCCCTACAGCCCCCCCCCCCCCACACACACACATACACTGGGTGACACCAAGCCTGAGGATGTCATTATCCAGTGATATCAATCACCAGCGAAAGCCTCAACAGTAACCCAGTTTTACCCTTTGCATAAACTTCATTCCATACTTTGCATCTGTTGGCATAAACCACAGCACAGATCATTAGGACTTTGTGTTACTTGTTCTAGTTGCTCTCACTGATGAAGAAAATAGTTGTTGGAAGTTCAGGTGTATTAAGAATGTTGACTGGCATTTCATTGAGGATTTATAGTTATGGTGCTATGCACTGAATCCTGTCCCAATTCCCCCAATCATCACTTACTGGGAAGAAGCCACTGCAATCAATGGGGATTTGTTCCCATTATTATTAGTAGTAGTAGTACACGGCGCTGTACAAAAGCAGGTAAAATCTAAAAAATATAAAAGCCTGCCTATGGCGTACAATCTAAAAGTTAAAACAACAAATTAAAAACTTCATAAGAAACAAGTAAAACAACAAATATCCAGTACTGAATCAAGCATCAGAACAACCAGGTCACAATCACAGACTCCCTGGGAACGCTTCCCTAAACAATATGGTCTTTAACTTGGCTTTAAAGCTGGTTAGAGACGTGTTGAGTCAGGCTTGTAAGGGGAGGAGGTTCCAGAAGTAAGGGCAGCAAGCGAGAAGGGACGAATCCAGGACGGGGCCATGGAAATCCTGGGCTGGGACAGGAGACCTTGGCTACCAGAACGGAGGGAACGAGTGGGGATGTAGGGAGAAAGAAGTTCAGATAGGGAGGGGCTCAGCCCATGCAGGGTTTTAAAGGTGAGCAGGAGAAGCTTATACCAAATGTGGAAGGGAAAGGGGAGCCAGTGAAGGGATGACAACAGGGGGGGAGACATGGTCATACCAGCAAGCGAGTGAGATAATACGAGCAGCTGAGTGCTGAACAGAAATCGATGGAGGTGAGAGAGAGGAAGCCCTGCCAAGAGAAGGTTGCAGTAGTCAAGTCGAGAGACACTAGGGCATGGACCAAAGTCTTTGCGGTAGAAGCTGAGAGATATGGACGGATTTTGGTCAGGAAGCACCTGATTGACATTCCCACCTCCTCCCATAAGTGATCTCTGCTGCAATAGGCAGAAGCAAGACCCCTCTTATAATTCCCCCTTGCTTCAGACAACAGTTGTGCATGGGGGGCAAATGGTCAGCCAGCTGCTTCCGGATTGGACAAGAGAACAAACCCCCATTGATTGCAACTGCTCCGGTAAGTGGAAATTAGAGGACTTTCACAGTCCTTATGGAGCCCCTAAACTAAACCTGGGATTACATAGGGATCGTGAATATGAAAAAAAATCACAAGTGTGTAACTCTAGGTTACACATTTGTAACTGCTCAACAGAATTCTTGCCATTCTTCTTAGGCAAGGAGTAGCCTGCCAATCATCTGAACTGTTTGCTTCATATGAAACCTGATATAATTTCAAATTATGGAGAGGTTACTCCTTGCCTAAGAAAAAATTTGTTGACAAACTGTTGAGTATGCTGGCTAGAAGTGACAGCAGATGCAATCCAGCCTCTGGAATTGGACTGTCCATCCCATTCTAAATAGACTAGCTTCTTATAGGAAGGGAACAATAAACTTCAATATCGAATTAAGCTTTGATGTTTCCAATTTTCTTACCTCTTTTGATATTGTTTCTTGCTCTTCCATGCAAAGCCTGATTTCACAAAGTCTCTCTTTTATCAGTTCTGCCTCTATTTCACTCATCTGCATTTGGCTTATTTCACTTTCCAGTCCATCAAGCTGATCTTCCCCTGGTACATGAACAGCCCAGTCAGATGACAGGAGCTATTTGGTTGGTGAAAAGAGACAAACAAACAGAAAACTACCTTATAAAAACGCTATTTGGTTTGGTAAGGAAGTTATGACCTAAAGGCCTGGATTTAAAAAACTCCAAGTAATGCCAATACAATATCTGATAAAGATACTGTTTTGAAGGAGTGTATCCCTTCAGATACTTCTTGTGTGCTTTTAAGTTTTTTCCAACTTTCAGGTAAAGCCTGAGTTCACAAAGTCTCTTTTTTATCAATGACTCAATGAATGCCCCCATGCACACTGTTCCAAACAAGACTTAAGACCCACACAACCCCAAGTTATGTGCATGTATGTCATCAAGAGTATTCCAGTCTGTTTTTCCTTTGATTCTGCTACCACTTAGGAAAATGTTTTGATGCTAAGAAGTTTGAAGAGGGACTTCGGTGATAAAATACAAGGGCCTACAGCACAAAACATTATTTTATAACTGGAATTTTATTTTAAATTTGAAGTAACTAAGGCCCTATACAGACAGGCCAAAATAAAGCTGCTTCGGGTCACTTTGGAGGTATGCTGTTTAAATGACACTCACATCTTAAGAGGCCAGAAGCTGAGCCAAAGCGGCATTCCAGTCCTTAGGACTGAGGCATGGCTTTGGCACGGCTTCTGGACTCTTAGGACGCATGCAGCATTTAAACAGCGTACCTCCAAAGTGACCCGAAACAGTTTTATTTTGGCCTGTCTGTATGGGGCCTAAAATTGTTTCTTGTATCCTGTCTTTTCTATTCTCCCACATTGACTGCATACATAGCATTTTTTTCTCTTCTTCAAGTGGCAAACAGTCTAAAGCCTGTCATCTCCCTAAAAAACTGCCCTACAATAAGTTTATTTTTGTTGTTGTGTGTCTTCAAGTCATTTCAGACTATGGCAACCGCAAGGTGACTCTATCATGGTGTTTTCTTGGCAAGATTTGTTCAGAGGAGATTTGCCATTGCCTTTCTCTAAGGCTGAGATACTGTGACTTATCCAAGTTCACACAGTGGGTTTCAGGGCTGAGAAGGAACAAACCATGAACTCCAGAGTCATAGTCCAACACTTAAACCACTTTGCCATGTTGGCTTTCCATAACAGAAACTGTCATTGTCATTACTTTCTGAACCTAATTTAACAATCATGTTGATAGTCCACACACAACAGGGTGGCCCTCCAGACATCTGTGGAGTGCAACTTCCAGTATTCCCAACCATTTGCTATGCTGGGTAGGAGCTGGTGAGACATGCAATCCAACATCATTCAGAAGGTCACATTTCGCCAATCCTTGTTCTAAGACTATACTGACAAGACTATATCTGACAAGAGTTAATTCCAGTTCATGAAAGCTCATGTTACACACACACACACTTTTTGTTATATTATACTCAGTCCTTTTTAGACAGGCAATTGCAATAGTTGTACTGCACCATGTTAATCTACACAAAACCCATGTTCCCATTTGCTGATCCACACAAATGCTTGTTCCCCTCCCAGGAAACAAGTTCTGAAACAGCTTGCTATACTCCCAATTATACACAAATATTCACAGACCATAAAACTATATATTCACTGCAATGCATAGCCAAAATATAATGCTGATAATCATAATGAATAATAGCAGTGAAACTAGTAGGAGTGAAATTTTTACCTTTTCTATCCTTGTACTAGCTGCTTGGGCCTCGGGAACATCCTGGAACTCGCTTAGCAAATTCTGGACATGATTTCCAAACTCCTTCAGCCAAGAAGAAGAGACTTTCATGTCTGAAGAGTGCATTAGTTCATTGCGGCACTTAATCACCTAGAGATGTAAACATAAAGAAAAACAGGTGGACTGTAAACCCAGCAAGAGCTACAGAAAGTAATTACTAAGTTATAGCCCTGCGCTGTGGGAGGTGGCAGAGGAATGAGGCCTAAATGAGTGATATATGTCTACATCGCAGTCACAGGCTATTGTCAATGTCACTGGCATGGAAATACTCCATGTGGTAAAGACTGTGCAGGTGAATAAAGACATCAGTGCTTCTAATAGCCTGCACAATCAACCTTAAGTTTACTATATTTTACCAAATTTTATTTTTTCATCTGTAGGCATACACAGTCTACTGAAGAGAACAGCCATCTTGTGTGCCAATTTTGAGAAAAAGTGGAGCACAAATAATGTCAATAGCAGTAAGACTGGCCACCTTGAAAACTGGAGAAGACCCTTGTACCTTTAACAGCTGTATAGAAAAGTGAATTTCAGTGGGTCTTGTTTGTTACCTGGTTGTAGGACAAGCAACAGCTACTGTAATTCTTGCTTCTACCCAACAACTAAAGGTATGGATATAATATTTTGAAATCAGTTCTTCTAAATTAGGATGAATAACTGCACAGGGGGTGGGGGCCAATTCCACATTGCCACCACATAGGCCACACTAGTAGATTTCACTGCATTGGTAGGGCCATCATGTCATTTCTATTCACCATTTTCAGCTGGCTTCCAGCCTAAAAAAACAAGGATTGGGAGTTATGGGGTGCTCATCTATAACATGTACATGGAGTTCTTGTACATTTTTGTGGCTTCAGGCAACAAAAAATAAAAAACCTTATTAAAAATGGGGTCCAGTGGGCTTTTGGAGGCCTCAAAAATGGGTTCATGGCCCAGACTTTTTCCAACCTGTGCTAAATCATGAAAAGGCCCTTCTAGAAGGGAAAGAAATCACTCCTTCTTTCTCCCTAATTCCCCATAAATGGCAGAGATTTCAGAAGAAAATAAGTGGTGTTGTTTCCTCCTTTCTGGACTTTTATTGTGAGATGCTGCTTCTGGATAAGCAAGCTATTATTTTTTTCTACAGAGAATGCAGGGAACCAACACTGTACACAGACAGGGAGCTTGCTAGAAGAGAAAGGAGATCAATGGTGGGAAATTGGTGAATGTGTTTGAGAAACCTATTGAGAATGAAGAAAGGATGTCAACATTAGTCTTTGAATTACCTCTCTGATTTTCTTTTGATCAATGTTGCTGAAGTGATCACAGAAGGTAAAAAGATTTAAGAGTCCTGATGCATCACATTTGTCAGGGCCACAACTATCAGCTTTCCCACGAGGCATGTAAGCCTAAGCAATGAAGAAGAACACAGTCAATGGGGCATGCCACATCTCACACAGCCTTCAGTAACCTCCCATCCAATAGCCTTCTACACCTGATTTAAAAACACACCAAATAATTTCCTGGATCATGTCAAATACCCTTAAGCCATCATTGCTTTCATTTTTCAGAATGAAGCACCAAGTTAATCAGATATTATATGAAATATAATCTCAAAAACTGGGGTTCATGTGTCACATTTTCCCTATCTGTTGTACAGATGATGTATAAAATCATCATCTTCACCATCATCATGCTTGGAAAAGATACAGAACCATCAGAAATTACCTTTGCAATCTCCCAAGAGTTAGAAGGCCAGAGCCAAGGCCTGCAGTTTCCCCAGTTCACTTCCCCAGTCCTGTGTGTGTGATGTTTCAAAATCTCCTTTTTCCATTCTTTACATAGGGAGCAGGCAGGCTGAAACTATAAATCAAAAGAAGCAGCATACATAAATGACCTTATAATATGGAACATTCAATGGTTAAAATATTTTACCCAAGTGAAGCCTTCCCAAGTCTGGTGCTTTCCAAGTCTGTGTCTACCTGGGCCACCTCTATCCAGGCCAATTACACTAGTCCCCCCTGCCCTCACTGTGGTCTGTTTATACAACACAGGGCCAAACTCCAGATTCAAGTGCAGACTATTTTCACAAGGGAAGGACACTTCCACACTGAATCCACACTATTGCTACCTAAATTGGATTTTAAGAACTCACTTTTTGCTCCAGAATTTGCAGAAAAATTCAGAACATTCCATAGCAATACTGCGTGGTTGTTTCTACATGCGCCCCACTGTGCTTTCTGACACAGTTACCGGTGTGAGTCGCTCCCTCTTCGGTCTCAATGAGGTGCCCAGCCATATGATCAATACTGGACACTTCGTTTCTGGCCTCAGAGGGAGTGATTCATACCAATGGAACATCTTAAGCATTGCAGCCAGTTTAGAGGAGTATTCGTCTTGAAGGGCTCTTCAATAGTTTTTGCTTTTTAATTAATATATCTTATGGCGCTCCTACAGTGACTCTATCACAGTCATTTCTTAACAAGATTCAGAGGGGGTTTGCCACTCCATTCCTCTGAGGCTGAAAGAATTTGATTTGGCCATGATCACCCAGTGGGTATCCATGACTGAATAAGGATTAGAACCCCAGTCTCCTGAGGTTCAGTGCTCAGACCAGTACACCACACTGGCTCACCTATCTATAATAGCTATAAGTATTTTGTAACAACTAATATAATCAATGTATTATATACATTATTAATAATTGTTTATAATATATATTTATATTTATCGGTACCTTTATCTCTAAGCTCAGTTATATGATATAAATTGTTTGTTACTTTTATGTTCTACTTTGCTTCCAAGGGGCTTAGGGAATTGAATAAAGGGACAGCAATTGACCCATAATCACGTAGTTAGCTTCAGGAGGGATAGGAGAGGATTTAAATCCTGATCTTCCCAGTCCTAGACCAATAGTCTATTATACGATGTTTGCCATAGCATACATTCCAAGTGGTAATTTGTACAGGTATAAATGGTATATGTGGTCTGGGTAGGCCACATTCAACTAGTGAAGTCTTATCCAGCATGAAGCACGAAGGGTAGTTAAAGGTTATGCACCTTGAATTGCTGCTTGTCACATTAAACTGGCAGGAGAGCCAAAAACCATGCAGCCTTATCTATCTAAAATATTTTGATGCTTTCTTTATAATTTGAGTGAGACATATCCTCAATATGAATGATGCTATTTGGCCATCATCTAGTAATTTTAAATAAATTGCCACCATGATACAGAGTCCATATGATCACAGGCTGGTTGCAGAACGTCAATTACTTAATTACTGAGAAGTACCTCCTGCCCAATCTCTTTTGATAAATTCTGTGCCGTAACATTATGTGAAGCAATAATTTGAGTGATGACACCTTGGCACCCTTGAGCCATCAATAGTGAAGATGACTGCCAAATTAGTTTGGCAGCTGAGCAAAGAATCAGGAAATGCTGCCAGCCAAATATATTTTGAGAGTTGTTTGTCAATGTCTCTTAGCAGAGGGCCAACCTTCTTTTCCTACTCATCTTAAAAGATTTGAAATAACAAACATAGTACACAGCTCTTGCCTCCCGTTACAAATACAGACCTCCCAGTATAGGGGGAAATGTAGCTGAAGAAGAAATCAAAATCTGGAATCAAAACAGGAAATGTAACACCTGCGATAAAGCAGGCAGAGTTAGTTTTTTCTTTTCACTATGTTGGAGGAATCATTTTCTAGCAATGAGTGCCATCACTTCCAGAAATGTTTTAAAGCAATGATTTGCTACTTTAAATACATCTCTATAAATATTTTTTTTAATTTTGTTTTTGTCCAGGCACCTTTTTTTTAAAAAAATCTAATTTTCTTTGCAACTTTTATAATAGCCACTGGCTTAACCATGATATTAAGTAAAGCACCTTGGCAACAGTTTTCCAAAAGTATTCCCATACAAGTTTAAGTCAAAAGATTTGATCCAGAGTAATCTTACTATACCTATACTGCTTCTCTGTGACAAAACAGCCTTCCTTCATTAGTGATGTACAAACTGGCAACATCTATTGAAATCTGTATAAGTAAACATAACAGGTTGGATCCAGCCAAGCAAATGCAGCTGGCAAGTCTGTTTCTCTCTGTAATATAGTGTCTGAAAGTATAGTGTCTAGATCAAGGGCAGTAATAGTGCCACTGTATTCTGCTTTGGTCAAGCCCCACCTGGAATATTGTGTCCAGTTCTGGGCACCACAATTCAGAAAGGACATTGAGAAACCAGATCATGTCTAAAGGAGGGCAACTAAAATGGTGAAGGGTCTGGAAACCATGCCCTATGAGGAACGTCTTAGGGAGCTGGGGATGTTTAGCCTGGAGAAGAGAAGGTTAAGAAGTGATAGGATAGCCTTGTTTAAATATTTGAAGGGATGTCATATTGAGGAGGGAGCAAGCTTGTTTTCTGCTGCTCCAGAGACTAGGATCAGGAGCAATGGTTGCAAGCTACAGGAAAAGAGATTCCACCTCAACAGTAGGAGGAACTTCCTGACAGTAAGGGCTGTTCGACAGTGGAACAAACTCCCTCGGAGTATAGTGGAGTCTCCTTCCTTGGAGGTCTTTAAGCAGAGGCTGGATGGTCATCTGTTGGGGATGCTTTGACTGAGATTTCCTGCATGGCAGAATGGGGTTGGACTGGATGGCCCTTGTGGTCTCTTCCAACTCTATGATTCTATCAGTCTATGGTGTTTATCACACTATACTCTTATCGTGCTACTATTCCACTTTGACTGCTCTAGCTGCCTCTTATTGTATTCTGGGATTTGCAGTTTAAAGGAGGGGTATTTAGAATTCTCAGGCAGAGAATTCTAAATACTGTACCCCTCCTTAAAACTGCAAATCCCAGAATGCAACAGGAGGCAGCTAGAGGAGTCACACTGGAATAGTAGCACTTTAAGAGTATAGTGTGATAAACATCTATGATTCTATGGTTCTCAGGGGGAGTTTTCTGATCCAGTGCAGCTTCCCCACTAGCTAAAAGGGGGGAAGGTGATCTTTACCAATCGTCCTGAAGATTCCCATGCCCTCCTCCCTCCAAATGTGTGTGTGTATTCCAGAGGATTTTAGAATATTCCAAAACAGGTGGGAAAAGGGTACATGAGGTTGGGGAAGGGAATAGGAGGAAATCACTCCTTTACACCCATTCCTCAGTGTGTGTGTGTGTGTGCGTGTGTATAATGTGTGTGTATGTGTATCTTATGATATATATTAAATAATAATATTACACTTGTCCCTCCATATTCGCTAGGGTTAGGGGCACAAGACCCCAGTGAACATAGAAAAAACACAAAGAATAAAAACACCACGTTTTTACCTGAGAGGACACCTCTCTAGGAATCTCTAGGTCCTCCGGTGCAACTCTGTGGTCAACGTCCAACAGACACTGACCATAGAACTGCACTGGAGGAGCTACAAAGGCCGAGTAGAGTATTCTCTCTAGGAATCTTTCTCTCTAGGTCTTTTGGTGCAACTTTTGGTTAAAGTTGACCATTGAGTAGCACTGGAGGACCTAGAGATTCCTAGAGAGGACATATTAATCAAATCCGTCAATATCAAATCAGCAAATATGGAGGGATGAGTGTATAATATAATTATATATTATAACATTTTAAGATATTTAATAACATTATTAGATATTTTATATAGATATATAATATGTAATATAATTTATATATTATAACATTATTAGATATTTGATATATATATACATATACATATATATATATATATTAGGTAATATAATTATATATTATAGCATTATTATAACATGAGATATTTTTATAAAATATAAAATGTAGTATAATTATATGTTATAACATTAGTAGATATTAATAGATATTTGATATATATTATATAATATAATATGTAATATAATTTATATATTATAACATTAGTAGATATTTGATATATATTACTATTATGCTTTATTTATATAGTGCTGTAGATTTGCACAGCACTGTACATACAGATGATAAAATAGATAAAAGTATATAAAAGTATGTGTACATATATATATATATATAAACATTATTATATATTATATATATGATATTACTAATTTTTTTATTAATATCTTTAAATTTTACAATACCAATTATTCTTTCATACAAATATATGCTTTAACGCTTTACTTATTTAGTATAAAATCTACTACCACCTCAGTGGCCCCTTCTTCCCCGGAGGCTAGCCACCCCCCTCCCTATCATATGGTCTTAGTAACAATACTACTAGGTGGAGCCTAGGGCGGGGTGCCTCGCCCCTTCCTCCGAAGGCAGCCAGGCAGCAGCCGAGCCGAGGGCCTCGGTGTGAGGAGGAGGAGGAGGAGGAGGAGAGGGTGGCTGCCGGCCTCCTCCTGACCTGCTTCCCGCGAGGAGGGGGGCACCTCCCGCTGCACCGAGGAGGCCTTGCTGCCAGGCGAGCGGCGATGCTGCGGTGGAAGGCCTGGACCTGCTCCCCGGCGAAGCCCTGGAGGGCGCCCCGCAGGAGCAGCAGGCCCTGGCCGGCCTTCAGCCAGTTCTTGTACTCGGCGCAGTTGAGGCGGGAGGCCAGCTCCGCCAGCGCCATCGTCATCATCACCCCAGGCCCAGGCCTCGCCTCGGCCTCCTCCCTTCAGACACGGAAGTGGAGGCAGGCCCAGCAGGGGGCCTCAGTAGGACAAGTGGCAATATACAGTACATACTTTCCCCCACAGGGAGGCCATAATTCCCCATAGGGATACATGGGCGAATGTTTTCCCATAAGGAATCATTGGGGAATGCTTGCCCATAGGGAGACATTTTGTAGTAATGCTTGCCCATAGGAAGACATTGGGGATTACTTCCCCTCTTAGGGATACATTGGGGAATACTTGCTTATAGGAAAACACAGGTGAATAAATAATAGGTAACCTCCTCTCCCGTGCTTCTCTATGAGCAAGTATTCGCCTATGTTTCCCCATGAGCAAAAATTCCCCAGTGATTCTCTATGGGCAAGTATAGTTTCCCTATGGGCAAGTACTGCCGTTTCCTTTAGTACATCCCTCCAAAACACACTGCAGAAACAGTCCAGCCCCAAAAACATCTGTATGTTGACAGACCTTGCAGCACCTTTGAGAAAGAAAACTCGGCAGCAGCATGAGCTTTCCTTGACTAAAGTCTACTTCCTCAGATGCACATAAATGCATCTGATGTGTCATCATCACATGTAAATATGTATCTGAGGAAGTAGGCTGCAGTCTAGGACTCTTGCTGCTGCCAACTTTTTCCTCTCAAAGATATAGACTGGAAAACCAATATGCAAAGAGATCTTGTAGCACCTTTGAGACCATCAGTATAGTAGAGAGATCTTGTAGCATCTGAGAGTAACTGAAAGGAAGAAGCTGGCAGCATGAGCTTTCCTAGACTTCAGTCTGCTTCCTCAGAGGCATTTGGTCGCATCCCCAGAATTTACCAATATTTATTATTATTATTATTATTATTATTATTATTATTATTATTATTATTCAGTCAAAATTCCCGGAAAGAAATCAATTAAATCCCCGTATTCCAGGGAATTCCTCGGAAATTGGCAACTCTGCTGAGGAAGCAGACGAGACGAAAGCTCATGCTGCCAACTTCTTGTTTTCAGTTTGTCTCAAAGGTGCTACAAGATCTCTGTACAATGCATACTGATTCTGCAGACTACCATGGCTATATCTTTGAAAGAAAGAAGCTGGTAGCATGAGCTTTTATAGGCTTCAGCCGACTTCCTCAGATGTGTGTTTACATGTGATGATCATGATGATAAATCAGATGCATTTATCTGCATCTGAGGAAGTAGACTGAAGTCCAGGAAAGCTTATGCTGATAAATTCTTTTTTTCAGTTTTTCAGTTATTCTGAAAGGTGCTAAAAGATATCCCTTCACACTGATTCTACAGATTAACACAGCTACATCTTTTAATCAACAACATCAGTTAAGACACATCAGTTGAAGTACACATCAGTTTGAAAAGACAAGATTTAGAGCCAAAACACACTGCAGAAATAATCCAATTTGAGGCTGCTTTAACTGCCCTGGCTTGGTGCTGGGGAATCCTGGGAAGTGCAGTTTGTTGTGGCGCCAGAGCTGTGACAGAGAAGGCTAAATGTCTCACAAAACTACAATTCCCAGGATTCCGCAGCACTGACCCAGGGCAGTTAAAGCAGTCCCAAACTGGATCATTTCTGCAATGTGCTTTGGACCTAAATTTTATTTGTCTTTTTAAACTGATGTGTGATTCAAATGATGTATCTTAATAGATGTTGTTTGTCTGTTAATTGTTATTCCCTGCCTCGATCCAGATTGATGGTCATGTCCTGGGAGGAAAATAATAATAGTAGTAATAATAATAATGTCACATTTGTGGCTGTGTCTTTTATGGATTTGATTATTCATGGTTTTGATTAATATGTTCTCTCTAGGAATCTCTAGGTCCTTCAGTGCAATCTATGTTCAGTTTCCACCAGAGATTCCAGAGATCACTGCTAAAGATTCCTAGAGAGAATACTTCTCTAGGCATTTGTTGGTCCTCCAGCACAATTCTATGTTTCTGGAAGATATTGGCAATAGAGTTGCCTTGGAGAACCTAGATTCCTAGAGAGGTGTTTTCTCAGGTAAAAGAAACAGTGGTCTTTTTATCTGTGGGTTTTTCTTTTTTTACCAGGGTCTTGTGCCCCTAACCCTAGCGAAATTGGAGGGCCCACTGTATTACATTTCAGCCTTCTGTCCAGGAGGATTTCCAAACTGTCCTCCATTTTGAGCATGGCTAAGAAGCATAAATTTATATTTATATTACTATTTTTAGATTTTTATTTTGTCCAACATTTTGTGGTGCCTGGTCCTCCTTTGTGGTTAAGATATCTGGTCCCCCTGTTCCCTCCCCACCAGCTGAAGCTCTCAACCAGAAGCTCCATGAGAAAGGTCTTCTTTTGTCTTGTTGTTGTTGTGTGCCGAAGTCATTTCCAACCTATGGTGACCCTAAGGTTAACCTATCATGTTTTTTTCTTAGCAAGGTTTGTTCAGACGTGGTTTGCCGTGGCCTTCTCTTGCAGCTGAGAGAGTGTGACTTGCCCAAAGTCATCCAGTGGGTTCCCATGGCCAAAGTGGGAATCAAACCCCAGTCTCCAGAGTTGTAGTCCAACATTCAAACTATTGTGCCATGATGGCTCTCTTAGTGTCTTCTTAGGAAAACCTAGAACTGTGCATTGCCTACTACAGGTCTCTCTGGAGCAGGGTGACCAGATGTCATAACCTCAAAGGATGTCCAGGCACAACAAAATGTAGGACATTCAAGAAAAAATGAATTATCTTCCATTATTAGTGTTAGTAAGCATTATTAATTTATTTAATATGTATTGCTTGTGAGAGCCATTTTACTTCCTGATAAGTTGATATATTCAGACCATGGGTCTTCTGTATGGAATCTGGCAAACAGGCTCTGCATGTTTGCCAGATTCATGTTGTATGCTTTATTAAGTTAGCATGATAATGATTTCTCATATACGGAATCACCATAACAGCACCAGATGTCCCTCTGGGTGATGGTGGTGGCAACAGTGGCAAGAAAAGAAAAAGAATGCACAATGACATTTCACACAGCAAGCTACTTTAGAAGGTACAGCTGCTAAGTAGAACAGTCACTGCAGATGCTGTTTCATGCATTGTCAGTATTATTATTATTATTATTAACCTTTATTTATAAAGCGCTGTAAGTTTACACAGCGCTGTACATCAATTTTTTAGTCAGACGGTTCCCTGCCCTCAGGCTTACAATCTAAAAGATTACAACATAGTTAGCTTGTTCTCATGATTCTGATTTTATCACTCTAGTGTTGGGTTGTCACTTTACAGGACAGCTGTCTTCCCCTCTTCCCTCCCTCCTTCATTCAAACCTACCAGTATTCCTTTGAGTCTCAGAGTTATTTCCCATGTAACAGGGAACTCTAAAATAAAAAAAAAAGATTAGAAGTCCTACTAAGCACACTGCACTAGCTTACAGGTGTTCCATTGTGCTAGTCTACCTCTGTTATGACAAGCAGGGAGATTTTTTGGGAAAGGGGGAACAATACTGGAGTCAGTAAATGGGTTGAGAAGGAACTGAAAACACTTTGCACAATGTGGTGGGCAGAAGAAGTTGTGCTTTTAGAGATGAGCAACAGTATTCTTCCAAGTGTTTTTGGCCTACAACACCGAGGAATTGTGGGTAACACAGTTCAAAAACTGGGAGAATCACAGCTGCCCACTTATATTAACTGATGAACTACCAAGAAACAACATGACAACTCCATAGCTAGCAATATGTAAGATGTTCTTCGTCTATAAAGAACACTTTTGAAGTGAACACACATTTTTTTTAAAATCTAGTTTATTAAATATTGCTTTTTGGGGGTCATGTTTACAACAAGCCCAATTTTTAAATGTTTCAAAGCAGTCATATTAAAATACAGTGTCAATATAAAGTTTGTCACAGTTTTACAGTATTCAAAAAATGACAGACCTGCCCTTAAAAAAAAGACTATTACACCAAGACATAAGAAAAAACATTTAAATAAACAAATTTGGCATTTTCATAATCTTTGTAGTATAAAACAGAATATTAACTCTATTTACTGGCAAGCGGATACATAAATCTATTAAGAGATCGAAATGTCTCCTTAAAACATACAGAGCACTGTACAAAAAAAAAAATCTGACGAAAGTGCATCCCTGAAAGTAGGCCAATCCACTGTATTAGCTCTTTAAAAAATGTGATACGAGAAATCGTCTCTTCCATTTTATATAATTGAAGGCTTTATTTCAGAGAAATGTTTTTGCTGCTTCATTTTTTACCCTTTGCTTAAAAATAGCCTATGGACGCCCACCAGGGGGCAGTGTAAGGTTAGCCATTAAATCACGAACAGCTGCAAAGATTGTACATTCACCTGGAACAAGGGAAAGAAACACAAGTTAGCTAGAGAAGTTAAGCTGAATTGTGGCAGTGATAAAGGTAATCAACAACACTTCAATTTGCCAAAGGGTGTGCCACAACTCAAATTTTGCAAGTAAATACAATTATGTTCAGGTGAAACTGTAAACCATTAACTTATACCATATAAAACTGCATTATCCTAACCTGTCAGAAACTGTGCAACCAGCTAGTATGGAAAATAAAAATGTGAACATGTTTGTGAAGCACAGGATGCCACACACTACCATTAGGATTACTCAGATGCTGCAAAGATATTCTTTGACACAGCAAATAAGGCCAGGTTTGGCACAAAATTGTTGGTTTTCTGCCAAAACTATGTGGATTCAAAACCCTGCTCATCAGCATATCATTGCTTGCATGGTTTTTAGAGGACAGAATGCAACAGTCTCTGTGTGTGCTGTCAACAGGATATAAGAAATTATATTGTTAAAGACTGAGTGGTCCAGGAGGAACTATGCATGTATTATAGGCCACACTTCTAGAAGAGAGAACCAAAATCTGTTTGTAGAGGAGAAGAAACTATTAGTCAGTTAACACTCACTGGCTAATTAGGACTCTCACGTAATGCAGGAGTCGAAGCTGCCTCAACTGCTTATTCTTAGTGATGAAGGGCCAGCCTTCACACACTACTGCTACTAACAGGCGCTGATACTAAGCATTTCATACATTCTTCTCCAAAAGTGGTCAAATTTTTCTGTACTCTTCTTAAAGTGTAAGTACAAAATTAGATTAAGAAAGTAAACACCTGATGTCAGTGATATCTCAGAAGTGCAATCTATAGCAGCATACTAGTGAAAAAAGCAGTTTCTGCTTCCATCAGTAATAAGCTCCTTTGTTGGTACACGCTTTAACACAAGTATCAACTATGATTTTAAGACTAACAATCTTAAACTCTGTTTTTAGGTAAAAACAATCACAAAAAGCTACTTGAATGCTGAATCTGGAGTTGTTTTTTTTCATCTTAGTTGTTTTTATTATGAATGAATGATGAATGGATTGTGAATGGATTTAAAGATCTGTTTACAGAAGAATATTTCTAGAAGGCAGTATGTCATTTACTACAGGATTATACTTCATTTTACAGTTTCAAAGCGGACAAAGCAGTGAAATGTAGCCATGGAGTCTTCTGTAAGATCAGTTTGAAAGGCATAATTTATTATTTCTATGCCATTACAGTATGGAGTTATGAGACAAAAGTTGCTGCAGTTTTAAAACTGCAAATGCCAATTATGACCTTTTCCCACTTTCAGTAGTCACATGGGTAATACCATTAGTTAACCAATGGCTCACTAGTAAAGAACATGTTTGTTCCGTTACGTTTGTGATGCAGAAATGCAGTTCCCTCCTGAAACTGCGTTTGAATGGCAGAAATTAGTTTCTCTAGAGCATGCATGGATTATGGTAGCATGTACAATATTCCAACTGCTAGTGACACGCAGCATGGATGTTGGTTAACTCACCTTTATTTATACCCAGGTGGAAACAAATGGCTAACCCTCCCAACTCGCAGTTTACCTTAGCGCTGATCAGGGGTTCAGGATGAAGTGTTACCAAAGTAAAGGCAATCATTTGAAGAGGCATCATCCACACCACTTCAATCCTATCAGCTGCTCCAGTGTAGTTAAATTTTATGTGTATCCACACAGTGCAGTTTTTGAGTCTATGTTGTAATGCTACACTAGGAACATGCTGGCAATTCTTTTTAAAATATTAAAGCCACCATAAGCATTTTAATTACTAAACAAATATACAGTTAGCAAGGATATCCTTGAAGAGGAGGAAAAGTTCTGTGAAGAAGGTTAGTGTCTTGGGTAAAATTTTCATACCCAAGAATAGAATTATTAAAAAAAGAATCACTTTTCAAAAGTTTCTAACACTTTTATTAAAGGAAAAGTGAAACTGATTACAAAATGTTTCTCACAGAAACAAAGCAGGCAGCACAAGATAAAAGATACAGTCAAGGTGAAATGTTAGTCATGGGATACAGAAAGTATAAGCCAGTGCTGTTAAGTTGTTACTTTATGGTAATTTATTAGTAGTTCCATCTTCCTGGCCCCCGAGGCTTTCCTCAGAGAAGTGCAGTTGAGAATAAGACAGGTAGGAAACCTTGTAACAGTAAATTACAAGAATTGGGAAAACATTCCTACAGTGCAAAATAACTAACACGCACTAGTTTTCACAGCAATATACACAGGGCTCACATGACAACACTTGAAATAGTGTAGCTATGACTACAATAGTGGGAGCCAAGTTATTCAGTGCATTAAACTTTCTTGCTCAATGTCATAAAGTCCATGTTGTGTCAATAATCCAACCCTTCTGGTGCCACAGAGAGGTATATTCAACAATTTATCATTAACATGCGTTAATCTGAAACCAAGATCTTAAGAGATCATTTAAACGAAACAAATAAAAACATAACAACACTAATGGCAAAGTGCAATCTGAAAATTTTGAGAGTTGGATTCTGCCCATTCAAGCATGCAGAAAATGTGACCTACTGGACATGTACAGTACCTGGCCGTGGTGAATTCAGTTCTGCAAACCTCTTTAGAATATTGCTAACCATCATGGGAGCAGCAACTGAAGAGTTTTGCTGTCTGGGGATGTCTGCCTGTTGTGTTGTACCTGAAGCCATGTCATAAATGATTGGGACTATTATGCTCATGGCCTCCTGTGAAACTGTAGTCTTCTGTGTTAGCTGAAGCTGTGAACAGAACACAATGGTAACTGCAGCAATTTGGAACATACCTTTAATAACAACTATGGATATCTTGCCATATCATACAAGATCAGGGTCACTTCTTTATTACTACAATGAGTTGTATTCACTCCTCCTTTCTTAGCCAAAAAGCAATTTTAAAGCAAATAACAAAGGCTGCCAAGATAGGGTAGTCATCTGAATGTAATATTAAAAACCACTTCAAAATTGCAAACTGAAGTATGCTAGAAGATAATTCATCTACATACGCCTTCATCAAGATAGAAAATGACAAACTAACGTATGCTAGAAATTTGGTTCTATTGTACCTCTTTACATTTCCTAATTTCCCTTTCTGTTTTTCTGGGGTAATATATGAGCAGATGTGTTTTCAACCTATGCAAACTGAGGATGAATCAGCAATGGCGAAATAATGCAGTTTGACACTGCTTTAATTGCCATGCTCAATGTGTGGAATCCTGGATACTGTAGTTTTGTGAGATATTTAGCCTTCTCTGCCAGAGAGTTCTGGCACTACAACAAACTTCAAATCCCAGATGCCATGGCAATTAAGGCAGTGTCAAACTGCATTATTTCTGCAGTGCAGATGAAGCCTAAACAGTTCAATAGGAAACTCAAGAAATTTAGAAACAAGCACTTGCTTTTAACAGTGTAAGTCTTGTGAACTAAACTTATGCTAAGGTCATGTTCACCATTGCCAGGTTTTCACAGGCAAAAGTTCAAAATGAGATAACATCAGTTGTATTACCATTAGGTGGAAATTTTAAATACAATAACAGCACAATAAACAAATGAAAACCACCTGAAGCTCACCTACAAAACAGCTTTCATAGTGGCAGCCACCTTTCGATGGTACATATTTTACAGAAATACAGATATAAAGATCGTAAGAAAAACTTCTGTAAATAAAATATAGGATTTTGCTTCCAGATAAATCTTGAAATAGTCATAAAAACTCAATGTGTTAATCACAAGCTCTTGCAACAGAAAAGCAGGCACTGAAAAAGCAGTTAGGTGTGTTCACATGCAATACAAGCAGAGGGCTTAATCTAAACTCAATTCTCCATTTTAATAGGATGTGCATAACAAGTGCATAATAAATGCTTAAGCACTGGCTGAGATTGGGTGGAAATCACAGTTAGATTATATCTTACAGATCACTTATCCCAGTACCAAAGATCACAACAACATGAAATACTAGAATCTGACTCTACTGCTTTACTTACAAAGAACAACATTTTGGATTTCAGCACAACTGCAGGTGTTCCTGGAGGTGCAATTGGTGGAGCACTTGGAGGAATTGTCAAACAAAACTGTACATTCCATTTCAGCTGGCTTGCCTGATCAGGAAACTGTTTTAGTAAAACATGCCACAGAAATAAGACATATGAATTATCCAGTCTGAGTTTTGAAAATAAATATATAGAATTTTGCAGTAAGGGTAAAACCAGCTTACCAGCTCTAGTTTCATAATGTGTACACAGTCCCGGAGAATATGTGTAGGTGCTCCTAGTAGCTTTGTAAAGGCTATTAAAGTGTTAGCTTTGAAGGGTGGTCCTGCAACCTATAGAAAAATGCAGCCTGTTAGCTATGTTTCTCCAGTACTGCTTTATTCAGCCCATTCTCAAAACACAGCACAAAGTCCTACCGAAACCAAGACTACCAAAGGCAAGAATATAATAATTCCTATGCTGCCAGTACTCAAAATCTTAGGTATCTCAACTTTGCAACACAAACACTAGAAAATGAGGTGAAGTCACCGAAAACATGCACTCCCCCAGTTCACAAGGAAGCCAAGCAGCATGGGTCTGTCCCACGCTGGTTCAAGAACATACAAAAGGGGTGTAACATAGAACATCAATGCAAGCCCTGAGAGCCTATAAAAAAAGGATGGGGAAAATAAGCCTGTGGGCCCCCCCCCCCCGGAGGAGGGAGGAAATTATGTATTTCTTTATGCCACGGGGTGGGGGTGGGGCGTGGAGTGGAGGCATTTCCACCATGTTGGGAGGCCCCTAGGCACCATAAGAAATTATTTGCTTCTTCCCAATTTTTTGGGTCCCCAAACACCCCCTTGGGAGTGTGTTTGAGGTATTTCCATCAATCCCCCTCCCCGGGGACCAATTTAGGCCTAGGAGAGGCTTAAAGGGGGAGGGGGAAAGGAAATGAGTTATGCTCATTTCCTATTGTTAAAAAAAGGCCCTTCAAGGGCCCAAAAAAGCCTAAAAACATGATGTAAATGCCCCCTATGCTCCCAGGAGGCATTCAGAAGCAAATGAAAATATTTTTGTAGGGAGGTGTGGCCCACCAAGATTTCCTTGGAGGTTAATGCACCCCCCCCTACTCTTCCACAGCAGCCCACCCCTGCTACAGAAATGTGCTCTGCATGATTTGATAATCTCATGTAAATCTCATGTAAATGAGCTAAGACCACCAGAGGCATGATGCAATTTCTGACTGTTAGAATTATTTCACCTTTCATTTATGTTTGTTTCGCACCATAGATCACTGCTTGTTCACTTTGTCTATGAATACCAGTCCAAATCCTTTGCATTCTTTTTAGGAATTTCCATTTCTTTTTGGGGAACTAGGAAAGTGAAGCAGTAGGATGGACAGACGCAAAGGATTTGGACTGATTTTCACAGACAAAGCTAGATGCCAGTGCTCAATGGTGAGGAACAAGGAATCTTGAAAGATGAAATTCTATAAGCTCCCTCTTAAATGTTGAAAGGATAATTGTGGAATGTTTATAGGAATGTCCATGTGACTAAACCTTACTGATTTGTTGAATTAGTTGCACTCTACATAGGTTTCCATGTGTTACCATGTATAAAATTAGAAGGCAAATTTTTTTTATTAACAATTACTAATAAAATAAGATGAAGTACATACTCTGGTTTCAAAGAACTTCTCCAAAACTTGTAGTTCTTCTTGTTTCCACTGCCCTGCAGTTTCAGGTGCTACTTTTAGCTGCAAGGTCTGGTTAGTTTTTGGGTTGAGGGCAACTCTACACTTCAGGGCATCGGTCTTGAACATGATCACACCTGGTTCATTGGAGTTGATTAGCTGCAGCTGTTTTTTAAAAAGCCAAGATAAGTGAATGGAATGAAAGACAAAAGCTCTTTGCCACACTTGATTCTGGATAGTACAATTTGTTTAAAAGTAAATTGAAGACATCTTAACACTTGCTGCATCTCAAATAGAATTAAACTGTCTGAAGCTCAGAGTAATTCTTGGGTTTGAAGAAGTAGAAATTTCAAACTACTTTAAAGCAACACACACTATCCTCCAACTTCACAGTGAACAATAGATTTCATCCTCACTCAGCAGACTGTACTGTCTGCTATAAATCCTGTGCTTCTGTGAAGTGCTTTTTTGTCTCCCCCTTAGAATATTCTGCAAAGCAGTTTGAATAAATAACTAAATTGATTTTTTACATCACTGTTTACTGCCTATCAAAGTCTGTTCCAGATGCTTAGTGAAATCATCCTTTAATAATAGTCTTACATCACTAATAGAAAACATCTTTTTATATCTAACTTTTAGTCTCACTAGCAAAGGTTTGGCTTGGAGATGAAAGTGAGTGTTTCCTTGGTACCTGGCTGCTGTACGCAGAAAATTCACAATGATCTCTTGTGGTACCTTTTCTACCACTGTCTTTTACAGAAACACAGGAAAAGATGAAGTGACTGACAGAACTGCTTCACTCTAACCAGAAAGGGCAAGTAAGGACAGGAAAGAGGCTTTGTGTTATATCTTCTTGGCAGCTCTCTTATTGCCTTCCAATTCTTCAATAATCTCATTTGCTCTTTTGGCACAAACATGATTACTATTACAGTTGACCCTTAACACACTTTCTATACCTACAACTATAATAAAACAAGATGCAATTATATGCACCCCCCCCCCTTTATGGGAACGGGAAGCAAGGGGAATTAGTAGTATTCCCCTTTCCCCAATGGGAAGCTGAGTAGCCTGGAAACTAAAAGAAAGTCTGGGTTTGAGTTAGACCAAGTGATTTAAAACGTTACAAATAACCCCTCACAAAATAGTATGTTATATCTTAACTCTCTATTATAATAACTTTTACACTCAAAATGAAAAATCTCTTGTCAAGCCTGAGATGGTTGGATTGCAATTCTCATCAGGTTGAGCAAATCTCACTAATAGTGGGACACAATAAGAATTGCAGTTCAACAGTATGAAGCCAAGCCCCACCCCACCCCACTTCCTAACTCCAATTCTTATTTTATTTATGGGAAATTTGTGGACTTTAGGGCAAATTGAAGTTGATGCATGAACTGAACTAGTTTTTCCCCCAAATACAAGCTCTAAAAAGGGGCATTTGAGTTTCTTCCTTAGTAACCCAGCATTTACTCAGAGAAGATTCAGAATAGTGAACTAGTTGCACCTTCCATCACTGCAGATTAAGACACATCCAAGTCCAACCTTAGTTTGCTTAAGGTAACACCAACCTCAAAACACTGAACACTGAAAGGGAATGTTCAACCCTCAAGATGCATGCCACAGAACTCTTTATAATGCTTGCATGCAGAAATCCACAATGCACAAAGATTTCTCTGGCAGATAACATATTGCAGAATGAAATTCCTGCAGGTACCAACTTGAAAACGACTGCTCCAAAACTTCAACAGTGTGGCAAGTCAACTGTTTGTGAGTACCAACAACCACACCCCATTTCACACTTATCTTAAAAGGCAGAATGATCAACACCAATCACGCTTTACATGCTTTTCAACACCTAAACAAATAAATAGCTTCTTAAAAAGCAAGACTTCTAATGCAATTGAACCCATGGAACACAAACTAGAAGAATATATTTAAAGTTCTGCAATTCAGCCACTGCCTAAGGAGCTAAGCATTCTGCTCCCGCAAGTACCGTCTCTTGCTGGATAATCCTTTGGAGATGTCTTCTCATAATAACTGATCCAAGGAAACGTTCAAGTGGAGAGCAGAGATAGCTTCCAGCCAACCCTGGCATAAGCCCAGGGGTTGGAGAGGGCAGTAGCAGAATGTTCAAGGCACTGTGGGTGAGAATTGTGGGTATTGATGCAGCCCAAGAACGGTGAGGTAGTTTACGAGGAGGTGGCATATTGGTTGGCATTGCTTGGGAACCTAATAAGAAGCAGCAAAAAAGAATACCTTACTCCTCCTGTCAAGGGATGCACAATAATTGCAAGCAATGTTTCAATGCCAGGAAAATTCCAAAAAGATGTAGTATTTAGAAATAGCATTCTCCTCAACTCAAGCTGCAAGGAGTGGCCTATGCTAAAAATTCTATGCTAAAACATACAAAGATGCCAAACAAGACAAGATTTGGGAGACATACACAGACCTACAAAAATGTTAATATGAAAGCCACAGCAGAAATCCTTACAACAACTTTAGTGTAAATACCATGCTTAGCAGGTTAGGCAATTGTTATAGGTACATTTTCAATTTTTACAGCTACAATCAAGGCAAAAATGTATAGATAAATGCTGGAATCCTTCATGCTGGTATTTACTGCCTGAACATCTTTCTCCTTTCTACAAATCTGAGGGCTAATGCAAGAACAGGTCCAATAGTTTTATAAATGATTGTTTATCCAAATATGTAGTGTGTACACAGCAATAAATGGAAGAATGATTATTATTAGTCTTCCCTATTTATAGGTGCTATCATCTCAAGTTAAACCTAATGTCTAGGTTCATAAAGAATCCTTCCAAGCAGCAAGGCAATACACTATGTAGAAGAAGTAGTATAATATGATAGGATGTGTTTTGTGTCATTGTCACAAGTAGAACCCATTTTGCTTTAACTTGACATAAGTGCAAGTAACACACGTCCTTACCTAGGCAAGAATTCAGAATAACTAGAATTCAGAATAAGGTGGGAATTAATGCCATGACAAAACACCCAACTCTCCCACCAAGAGTTGCCAGGCAAATGGCAAAGTAGATAAAATTATCATAAAGAAAGAGTGGAGAAACACTGGTCCTCTAGATGTCTTTAACTTCAATTCCCAGAAGGCCCAGCCAGTAAGGAAAATGGTAAGGGATTATAGGAGCTGGCCCAAAACAAAGGTTCCCTGTGTCTGGACTAAATCTTTCAAAATCCTGGAAAAAAAATCAAGAAATATGAACTTTGTATGACAGATGTGTACATGTGATGGATATTGAAAAGCTGGAAAGTAAAAATATACACGCCTGTTACAGACTGCCAAAATAAAGCTGCTTCGGGTCTCTTTGGAGGTATGCTATTTAAATGATGCATGGGTCCTAAGAGTCCAGAGGTCGCGCCAAAGCCACACTCCATTCCTAAGCACTGGAGCACAGCTTTGGTGCAGCTTCCGGATTCTTAGGATGCATGCATCATTTAAACAGCATTCCTCCAAAGAGACCCGAAGCAGCTTTATTTTGGCAGTCTGCAACACGCCTTAATCTTTGGAAAATATTTACATCACATTATAGCCCTTACTGACTGCAGTAAATTCCATGTTGCACCTGATTTAGCAACATATTCAAACCAAGTTATTCAAACTACTATTCTAGGATTTTAGGTAATTGTATATGCTCATCTTGGATCTCTCAAATTTCAATGATAATTAGAATAAAATGACTGATTAAGGTACTTGGGTTAGTTGTTTTGTAACACTAAAGTAAGTAACTAATAACCAACAAACCCCTGCTTGCCTTGAGTAATAGATTCATTATGCCATGTCAACGAAGATTTTGCAGTGAAATACTGAATAAGACTGAACACCCACTTCTTTGAATGACAAGGTATCTTGCCTTTTTGTATACCCCACTATTAATACTACTTACTTGTTCCAGCTCGTGGGGAATGAGAAGCATCAGGTATTGGAGAATGTAAGGAAGGGTTGGCTGGTGACATGCCCGGCATACGTGCTGCTGGAGAGGGACCAGAGACCTGAGGAGAGCCTGGCCAATTCCCTGTCCGTTGACCGGGAGACATCATTGTGTACGGTGAACTAGGATCTATCGTACCTATGGAAGTGACAAAAACTAGAAGGTGGCTTTCCCTGGCACAAACATGTAAGTTCTAAGAAACTACAAATACACAACAATGGCATATAATCTTCAATAGTCCTAACTGGACATTGAAAACTGAAAATTGAATACAAAAAAATGGTCCCTATAATTTAAAAACAATTGAGAATGGTGATGTGAATGCATTTTTGGCTCATTCAGTTAGGAGAACCTTAAGGGAGAGCTAAAAGCAATTTTTTTCCTACAGAGAATTTCATACTGTTCAAGCTCATATTTCAAATTTACATAAGAGAAACTCTGCTATTAGGTGGACTGAAATATGATCAATAAATTAAAATAATGCTGCAATTGACTATTCATATTCCTTCAAGAACACACCATTGTTGCAAATAAATTTTGAACCTCACAGATAACTGCAATTACTGAAGCTGCTGAGATGAAACTCAAAGTTGATGCTGAAAAAGCTACCCAAGCCAAAGAAAGCTCTTGTTACATTAGCATTAAAGACTACTGTATATACATGTGTACAAGTTGACCTCATGTATAAATTGAGGGAAGGTTTCAGGGTAAAAATCATGGATTTTGATATGACCTGTGGATTAGTAGATGATAAAACTTAAGGGGCTATAACAAAGGATGGAAGGGGAAAACACCATTTCCATTCCTCCTCCTCCTCTGGACCACGAAATACAACTTCCCTGGGGCTGGAGAAGAGGTTTTAACATCATATGGGGGAGGAAAGGGAGTTAAAAGGAGTGTTTCTTTGATTGGAAGAGAAAGCTTTCAAATTGGATTGGGAAGGGAAAGGAACTGGAGGTAAAAGGGGTGTTTTTCTGATGGGAAGAGAAGGCTTTCAAATCAGACTGGGAATGGAAAGAAAGAGGAGCTAAGAGGGGTGTTTCTTTGATGGGAAGAGAAGCCTTTCAAATCAGACTGGGAAACGCTTTCTCACACACACAAACTCCTGGCTCAGGGTATGAAGAGTGGGGCATCACGAGGGTGCTTGTTTCTAATCAGTATTAGTTTACGGACCCATACATAAGTTGACCCAGGATTTTAGGGTCAATTTTGGGGCATACATTTCTCAACTTATAGTCAAGTATATACAGTATATACATCTGTGGGAGACCAATACTGCTCTTCCATTCCTCCCTGCATGGAAACTAACTACTCTTTTTATCCTGGAAGGGATCAAAACTGCTGATGGAATTTGATTTTTAGCAATGAGAACAGCATCTGCTGAACTAAGGGATTTTGGAAACCATCTGTGTTAAGAGCTGTTCACCTCAGCACCTCCAGATGAAGGAGCCCAAGCCATGTACAGTATGCTGAAGAACTGGTTGTTGTTATTTCAGAATCTGCATCCCAAACAAAAATAAAGTGGTATCCTTTCCCAGACACAGATGAAAATGTCAGTTCATTTTGCTATACACGCGTCCACCCACATTTGCGACCCTGACTTTTGCAGATCTTATTATTCATGGATTTTATTAATATGTTCTCTCTAGGAATATCTAGGTTCTGCAGTGCAACTCTATAGTCAACTTCAACCAAGAGAGAGAGAACACTCCACTAGACATTTATAGTTCCTCCAGCACAATTCTGTAATCAATGTCTGGCAGACTTTGACCACAGAGTTGCACTGGGGGGCCTAGAGATTGCTAGAGAGGTGTTCTTTCAGGTAAAAACATACAGTGGTACCCCGGGATACGAATGCGCCGCCTTAATTTCGGGTTACGAAAAAATCCAATTAAAAAAACTGTTCCGGGTTACGAATGTTTTTTCGGGTACGAAAATTTTTGGTGCTTTTCGGCGCTATTTCACACGAAATCGCGGCTTTTGCCCCCCCCTTAGCGGGGGGCTGTTTTGGGGCGAATAATCCGGTACGAAAGCGGCGGCGGAACGAATTAATTTCGTAACCCGGGGTACCACTGTAGTGTTTTTGTTATCTGCAGTTTTTCTACATTCACAAGAGTCCTGTGCCCCTAACTCCAGCGAATGTGGAGGGACGAGTTTATAATCAAAGTGTTTATTATTATTACTGTACATTTTGTGAGCTTACCATGTGGGCTGGCAAAGTTTCCACCTGGACCTATTGTGATTCCAAGAGATGAAGGAGAAGGAGTTGGGCCAAATGACGCTGGTGAAGGTGCTCTTAATGCCCCACTTGGAGATCCTGCAGGATGCAAATTTCCTAAAAATGCCATTCAGAAAAGGAATTAGTTATGTTTTCTAATTATTCCCTACAAAACTTCAAGAGAACTCTGTTTTGTAAACAGTCATGATTATGCCAAGGGGCAGTCATTAATAAAAACACAGCCTGCATAAATGAGAGATTATCAAGGATCTTAAGAAAGCTAAATGCCATTAACCATTATTGTCAATGGCCACACTATGATGACATCTGAACTCCATGTGGTTCAGTAAGTCTTGTCCCACTTCATATGAGTAAACAAATAAGTTAGAAAATTAATTAGTTTCATTATCATTTTATCCAAACTGGGAAATTGCAGTTAATGACTTCTGAACAAGCCAGGTAAGAAAGCCAATTTTAAACAATTGTTTTATATTCTAGTTTATTTGGAAGCCATCAACTCAAATTTTCTGGTTTGGATGTAATGGGAAATGATAATTAACGGAAGATTTTAGCCTGTTTGTTCAGTTGTGCAAGAGGTGGCACAAAGTGGCTACTTATGGAAGTGCAAGGCACATGTATGCTGTAAATTATTAAGCAGCAATATGATCATCAGAACATAGTCAATGTATACCTGGGGACTGTGAGAGCATCATGGAAGGTGATGGGGTAACAGTGTTGGGGTAAGATGTGGGGGGTGATGTCAAAGGATAAGCCCCAGGTGCTCCTGTCTGTTTTGAAGACTGCTGAAATAAGAAAGCTGTTAGTTATAAGCTGGTCAACAGGGCAGATCACATTTATAACAAGCATTTAACATGTACAGTATTTTCATTTCTATAAAACTGCATTGTCCCTCATAATATGAAACAATGGACAATTTATCACACAATCCCTGTTGTCCACTATTTTCAAATTAAACTTTTGATTCTTTCCTCTCTTATTATTTTCATGCCTATTGTGTGGTCTGTAAGTTATTGCTTCTAGTCAGCAGTAAATCTAAGGCTTCTACTATTTAGTCTACACTAAAAAAAACAAACCCAAAGCCTTTTAAATATAATTAATTAAATGAGAAGTTATACTTACCATGTAGAGTCATTCTGGGGTGGCAGGATAAGTAATCCACTGAGATCTTGGGTTTTACTCACATGCCATCCGTGAGGCAGGAGTCAACATTCCTTTTTTTTTTAACTCCTAACCATCTTCTCTGACAGTTTCTTTAACCAACCATCTTCTCCTGCTGTCTATAGAGTTCTTATTTACCTAATGTTGTATCTTGTATATCAGTTTGATATACGATTTCCCTATTCTAAGTGTTATTTCCATCCCCTTCTTGCAACAAATTAGTATTCCAAATTAGGGAGGGTGTGCTACTTATGTTACCATCCCAGAATGACTCTTCGCAGTAAGTATAACTTCTCATTCTCAGGATGGCAGCATAAGTAGTCAAGTAGATACTGAATATGCTTTCGTAATGGCCATAGATCTAGCATAATGTGGGCATACATTCTGTGGCCTTGGTTTTCTCTCCAAATCATAGCACATTAAGATACATGCTTTTATCCACCTTCCCAATGTTGTCTCAGATGCTTTATGACCCAACATACGTGGATTAAATTATATAAATAATGATTCATTTTTTCTGATTGATTCTGCTCTTTTCTTATAGATTGCCACAGCTCCTTTGAGAACTAATGTGTGCCACTGCTTTTCTTTTTGATGTGTAGGATTAGGACAAAAAGTAGGTATGTAAATATTCTCATTATAACTGTGCTTTCTGATAAAAAAGGAAACATCGAATGATAGTAGTACTAGCCTGTCCTCTTCAAACCTGCAAAAATTAGATTGTACTGACAAGGCTGCCAATTCTGATACTCTTCTGGCTGATGTAATTGCCACCAAGAAACATACTTTAAACGATAAATGTTTTAAAGAAGAAGTCTGCATCGGTTCAAAAGGAACTTTCACTAATCTGTTTAATATTATATGCAAGTCCCAAGATGGAAATCTATTAATGATTGGGAACGTCATTATAGTTGCACCTCTTATGAATCTTTGAATATGCTCGTTTGATGCTGAAGTACCATTTCCAAATTTCAAGACCACTCATAATGCTGTAATTTGTCTTTTCAGTTGTTTGGTCTTAGACCCATATTTATACTTTCTTGAAGGAACCGTAGAACATGTTGCAATTGTAAATTTGTGAAATCCACTTTTTCACTACTGCACCAGTTAATAAACACTTTCCATGTATGGTTATACTGTATATCCTCTGAGTTATCCTTCTCAAAGCCAAAAAGGTATCAGTTACTTGAGTTGTATGCCCACATCTCTGTAACTTCATCTTCTCAATTCCCATGCAGTCAGATTTAACCATGCTGGGTTCGAGTGCCATACTGGACTTTGTGTCAGTAAATCTGGCCTCTCTGTTAGTTTCACTGGTCGATTTATTAACAATCTTTTTAGTAATGGATACTATGGCCTTCTTGGCCAATTTGGTGCTATGAGAAGTACACGAGCTTTCTCCATTTGTATTTTGTGGAGTAGTTTTTGTATTATCTTCACTGGAGGGAAACATACAATAGACCTCTTGGACAATGACTGTTCAATGCATCTATTCCCTTCACATTGTGGCCTTTCTCTATCAAAAAATACTTCTGAACCCTGTGATTTTTCCAGGAGGCAAATAAATCTGTTTTGAACAGACCGAACACTTTCGTTAACCTGTTGAATTCCTCTGGATGTAACATCCATTCCCCAGGATGAATTTGATGTCAACTCAGATAATCTACTTTCGTGTTTAGTGTTCCTTTCAAATATATGGCTTGCATTGATTTCAAATTCTTCTCTACCCAAATCAATATTTTGCTTGCTCCTGCCATCAGCTTCCAGGAATGCAGACTTCCTTGCTTGTTTATATATGATCGTACTGTCATGCTGTCTGTTATTATCAAAACGTTCTTGTTTATTATTTCTCTCTTGAATTTCAATAGTGCTAGCCTTACTGCCTCCATCTCCAAATAGTTTACATGCTGATGTCTGTCCACTTTTGACTAAATTCCTTAGTGTGGCAAAGAGCACAATGTGCTCCCCAACCTCTGTAACTGGCATCTGTTGTTACTTTTATCTGATTCTCTAATCTGATTGGAACCCCCATGCTTACGTTGTTTTGTATTGTCTACTATTTTAAGTTTTATGTATTGTGGAATTGTCGATAATCAATGAATCTTCATACCTATTTGTTTTTGATAAGGACATATAAATCTTTGAAGCAATCTTGTATGAAACCGTCCCCATGGCACCAGATGTATTGCTGGTACTAGTAATCCCATGGCTTTTACTAGTCACATCCAATCTGTTGTTGTTATTATTATTTTCTCAACAGTGGCATCACCTGTTTTAGTTTTGTCTTTCTTGTGACAAATTTATGTGCTCTATTTCTGTGTTTATCTCTGCACCTAAGTGTGTTATTTGTTTTGCTGGTGATAAGTTGCTTTTCTTGTAATTTAACAAGAATCCATATTTTTCCAATATCTGAATGTCCTTTTGAATCTTTTTTGCTGTTTCTGCTATGATTAGTACAGTGCGCCCGCGTTATACGTGGGCACACTATATGAGACTTTAAGCTTATGTGCTAAAGCTGCGTGGGACGATACATCCCATTCAGATGAATGGGGTGCGCGCCCGTGGTGCATGCACACTGCTATGCACAAGAGCCCCATTCACTTGAATGGGGCTCAAGTATAGGCAGAATTCGCCTTACGAGGGGGAGGGGAGATCCGGAACGGATCCCCCACGTAAGGCAAGGGTCCACTGTATATCGTCCAAATATGGAAATACTTGCACTCGTTTTGCCCTCAGGTATGTAATTATTAGTATCAAGACTTTTGTGAACACTCGAAGAGCTCAAGCTAGTCCGAAAGGTAGTGTCCTGAGTTGATAATATTCATTTGGGTATGAAAATGTTCGATAATTTATACTGATTTTGTCCACTGGCATATGCAAATATGCTTCTTTGAGAACAATAGAAACCATCAGATTTTGTTTTCTTAAATTCTTATTGTCGTAGAGTTCCATTTTGAACTTGTATCTTTGATGATGTGGTACTTTTTCTATTGCCTGAATACTCAACAGATTATTTGTTTCCATTTGAGTTGTTTGTGATTTTTCTTTGTGGGTTTTTTTTTTTTTTTTTTTTTTTGGCTCTGGTGAAGGAAGGTATCTGTACTTTGGCATTTTTTGAAATATTATTTTGTAACCGAATGTCAATGTTTGTAAGATCCATAAGTTCATTGTTACTTGTGGCCAAATATGTCCATAATGTATTAACCTTCCTCCTATCGCCGTACTTTTCATGTCAGTATTGTTGTCTTCCTCACTTTGCAGAAGTATTTGATCCTCTTTGATTTTGTTTATTTTGGTAATTTTGTCTTTCGTGTGGCCATCGAAATCTGAACCATTCTTGTTTACATTTTCTAAAGTCATTTTGTCAGCCCCAACCTTTGTTTCCTCAAAAGGAATTATGTTCCGTAACCTTTGTATTGTTTTTCCTCTGTATGCTTTCTTTGCCATGTGGGCATAACCCATTTTTTGTCTGTAGTCTTGACTATGTAACACTTTTTCTAGTGCCTTATCCCCAAATAATTGTGAACCTGTGAATGGGACATATGCTAAGGTATTTCTAGATTTTTGGTCCGCATCCCAGGGTTTAAGCCATAGGGCCGCCTTGCTACTATTAATGCATTTATTATTCTTATTGTAAATGTCCCAGAAACTTGTCCCACATCTGCTATATATTGAGGAACAGTGGTTATCCTTTGTAATACTGTACTTTAAGTAATTAATTTACATCCAATTTTTCAGCACACTGAATTTCTTGCAGCTAGACCACAGCTGCCCTGGGAACACTGAAGCAGCAAATTATGCTCTCATTGTCACCACTACACTATCATATGCATGTCTCAAGGCTGCATCCACCCTTTTTTCATCTGTTTCTTTCAGTGTGGTATCCCCTTCCCATGGTGCTATGGCTCCTGAGACAAGGGCAGCAATAGGTGCATCAACTAAAGGTATCTTAAACCTTTCCATTGTGTCTCCATCAAATGTATATACTAGTTTATGAGCATGACCCACAAGTTTTTTGGTGTGTATTGATGATCTCCATTCCAATTCAATTAAATCTTTGAATATTTCTGGCACTGGTATAATTTCAATTTGTACAGTCTGCTTTTTAATTACTGATGCTAATTTTGATTGATTATCTTTAGTTTGTTTGATATGGTCTTCATATAATCCTAATGTTATTAATACTCTCTTTAACAAAATTTTAAATTTGTCTGTTTGAAATAATCTGTCAATCACCATTATGTCTTCTTGTTCTAAATCCGATGAATCATAATCATCTATGTTATCTTGATGTTCTTCATCTTCAGTTTTATCATCTTTGGAATCATTTATAGTGTCTTCAATACGCTTTGGCTTTTCTGCGCATTTTGCTAGAATATGTTCTTCCATCCTTTCATCATGAGTGTCACCTATTTGTCTTTTCTATTCACATCACCTGTTATGTGTGGCTCTACAGATTTATTACGGTATTTATTGATAGTACAGTATAAGTTTTTCCTTACCTTGTCTAACACTATTTAATTCAGATGTGCTAGTATTTTTTATAATATTTAATATTTCTGAACTATTAGTAATGGAATGATGTACTTCAGAAGTGCCAGGTTCTGCATAAGCCATGTTAATATCAAATTTCTCTGGCTGATTATATGCAGAATCCAGTTGTTCCATGCTCATCCTGGCATGCTTCTTATTAAATTTATTAATGATTAAATTACTTCTTTCTGCATTTTGCTTGGACTCATCTCCTCCACAACAGCCATAGCCAATTTCTTCATTTTCCTTTCACTGGAGGACACAAATATTTATTTTAAACCCTCGTTACAAAGAGATTTTATTTTCGCTCATCTGGTGAAATGAAATATCTCCAGAGACCCATTGGTCATCTGAGAGGGCTGCTTTCCTTTTCTTTTTTTAAGTTTGTAAATTTATTGTTTCTGTTACTGCTGCAATCGGCTGCTTCCCTGCTTCCTTTTGTATTTTTAATCTGTTTTAAATTGAATAAAACCTCAGAGAAAAGGTTGACTTTGCCCAGACTGCAGGCAGGCAGTTAAAAAAACTGTCAGAGAAGACAGTTAGGAGTCTTAAAAAAAAAAAAAAAAAGAAGGAATGCTGACTCCATGGAGCATGGAGTAAAACCCAAGGTATTAGTGGATTACTTATGCTGCCATCCTGAGAATATAATTAATACAGGCCAGTTCATATACAAGGCAGCTGTCTTGTACCAACTTGGAACAGATGGTCTACCAAGTTTAGTACTGTTTAAACCAACCAGCAATAATTGTTCAGAATTTCAGACAGGAGGCAGGGTTCTGATCACTACACGAATGTGCCTGGGATCAAACGTGTGATCTTCTACATGTAAAACATGAGTAGGAACCCATGGTGGATGTCACTGGTGAAACAGTAGACTACAGTGGAACCTGAATATGCTCCACAAACTAATTCTGGTGGGCTGGGAACAGCTTCTTGGTTACACAGAAGGCTCCAGAGGTGTTAGGAATAAGCTTCCTACGACACAATGTTGTCTCTTGCCACTGAGCTACCACAGCCATAATCTCCTCAAGCCGAACAATAACATTTGCCTAAAAAGATGATCAATCTATACATAAAATCTACATATTTAGTCTATATTTGATGTTCTCGGTTTTGAAATCAGAACACACATGCATATATAAGGATACACACACACACACATCACCTGCTGCTGAGGTTGAAGTTGTGATATTAATGAATCCATCATATCTCCTCCAATAGGAGATGGTGGATTATCATCTTCATTGACAGATCGTCTTCGTGCATCTTGATTGCTGTCAACGAACATGTTCAGGAATGTCTGTGGATATAATATATAGATGTAAAAGGCAGGATGCTTTCCCATTATGTTCATCATAAATGCAAACCAATCTTAAGTAACAATGGCCCGGTACCATACAGATGCTCCCTAACCATAGTACGTATTCCACAAAAAGAATCCGCTATTTGCGGGTTCGTTTTTTGCCGGCGGGAAACTGCGCAGTTTATACACTGCGGCTTCCCGCCGGGGGAAAAGGCGACGCCGGCAGACCGCCCTTTTTGGGCGGTCTGTATCCCGCCAATAGTTAGCTTTTTGAATAACAATCAAATATTCTATCAGCATTTCAAATATTTATAGTGTTCTGCTAAGTCTGTTTAGATTTCTTTAAAAGCTGCTGCATTCTATTTCACAGCAGAATCAGAAATCACCTGCCACTGACAATTTCAGCAGATATTTTAAATTCAAAGTGCTACCAAAATAAGCCACTCTGTTTCTGCTAAAAATGGTATCAGCCCCAGAAGCAATCAAAAAAGTTAATGTCAGTTGCACTTGCAAGGGAGAGAAGAGTTTTAATAAAATGACTGTCAGTACACTGTAGGCACAGAGTAACACATCCAAGCCAATACTGTCTACTTCATCTGCGGCCAGTTCTCCAAGACCAGTGGCAGGAATCTAGTCTAAGTTTGACACCTGAATGTTTAAAACTAGGAAGTCTAAGAATGAACACTGAATGTAGAAAGATATTTTTTCCTATAAGCTATGGCTACTCCTGTATTGGTTCTAAGTAGTCATTTATTTTTGGGCAACAATTGTTAAAACACAGAAAGCTAGTATTCTGAAGGATTTTACTGAACAAACATATTATATATCAAAGAGATACCTCAGTTTTAAAATTCCTTACCACTAGTAAACTTAGAATCCTACTAATTTTAAAATTATTGGAAGGTATCTTTTCAAAGCTCTTCTCCTCTTAAGCAAATCTTTCTGAAATATCAAGATGAGCTCAGCCACAACTATCTCACTGTTATACTATAGAATAAATATACAAAAATAAGACACCTTTAATCCTGGGGCAGGGTAAAAGCCTTCCACAATTTTGCTATTGTCAAAAAGGCTATATGCTCCATCACGAATTGCCACCACCCCACGGCTCTGGCAGTAAATGTCAATGCAGTACATATTGCGAAAAGCCAGCCTGATGTGTGTGGGTGACTGAGGCAGAATTGAGAAACATTGGTAGGCTGTGTTGGTGCGTTGTGTCAGTCCCAGCATTGGCACAGTTGGGAGCTTATTGATCGCATTTAATGGAGCCTGAGTATCATACAAAACCTGCAAGTAAAAATAATACTAGTTAAGTTTTGCAGCAGCTAACGAAATATGCCTAGCATTCAGAAATAACCAACATAAATACTGTTTCTAAATTTCACCACTCAGGAATTTGGGTTCCAAACAAACCTCTAAATACAGAACTAAATGAGTTTACAGTCCTTCCACAATCACACAGAGGACATGGTTGACACGTTTGCTGATTAGTAACAAAATGTATCTTCCTATATTTTCTGCATGGTGTATGCAATACTTCTCTTCCAAAGAGGAGAAAACAGCTAATTACCTGCAATAGATGGACTACATTTGGTGATTTGTTGAACATTTCTTGGAGCTGATGAAGGATAGTATTGTGACAGTTACTGCAACCCGAGTTTGGTCCAACTGTTCCTAGTGATATGTGGAATTTCTGGTGTGCAGAGTTCCACTGAATGCTGATCTGTAAACACAAAGTTGTTTAGAAAAAATTGTCCAAGGACATCTAAGGAAGCAACTATTTCACAGTGTACGAGCACATGCAGACACAAAGCAAAACCTAAAGTAGTGGTTCTCAGCCTTTCCTGGGTCAAGGAGTCCCTGAGAATCTGACAAAAGCTATGGAACCCTCCCCAGAAGAAAAAGGGGCAAATTGCTTACAATTTAATATACTGTCTTGGAAATTGACTTTCTTCTACTAGGCTAGTTTGGGATGAAAAAATTACAATGAATACTTTTAAGAACCCTCAATTTAAGGGTTTTTAACAATCTGAAAGCACGTCAATCTACAGTGCGCTCGCACCATACGCAGGCACATTATACGCAGCTTTCAGCTTATGCTGAAGTCGTGCAGCAATAGGGAGAATGGCACCCACGCACGGCCACACTGCGAGCACGAGCCCCATTATATCCAATGGGGCTTGAACATAAGCGCTTTTTGCCTTATGCCGGGGGGGGGGGCAGAATGGGTCCCCCGCGTTAGGTAAGGGCCCGCTGTACTATTTTTTAAAAAGAAATTTCTGTAACATACAGCATCATAGGGAACAATAAAAAGGCCTAGGCCTTTTTTTTTTAATTGAAAAAAATGCTGCCAATAGTCTATTAAAAAAGATTAGTGAAGACCTTGGACACCACTGAACTTGCATCTTTGTGGCACCACGGATACAGAAGAATTCCTGGCTCTTACCCGTGGAACTGAGTAGCTATATATACTGAAAAGGAGGGAGAATTTTCACCTTTTCCACAGACCACATAAAAGATAATGCAGTTCCTCAGCCTAGAGTATCTGATATCAGAAATGCTTACATGTTTACTCAGATCTGGCTACAATCAAGGCAAGATGACAGATTCTGATTATTTTTTCTCTTTTTTTAATAAATGTACTTCTGATCTGCTAAAATGTTTATGAAGTTGAAGCAGGTAAATGTTTTTGCTTGGCTATCAGAAATGCCCTCTAAATACTGAATTAGCCACTACTTATCCAACATAGAAGACCAAGAACCAATATAATTTATTTCAGTGTAAAATACGTTGCTGTACATTGAAACAAATAGATTCATAGCACATGTTTCTGGAGCACTGAGCTGCTTCAGAAGTACCTGTAATACCAAACCTGACAATAATAATAATAATGATGATGAGGAGGAGGAGGAGGAGGAGGAGGATGATAATAATTTATTTATTTATAGCCCACCCAATCACAAGGAATCCAGGCGGGTTACAGCAATAAAAATATAGAGAATACAATACAATACAATACAATACAATAAAAAAGATTATATGAATAAATTATTTTGTTCCTATAGTCCCTTTCTCCCACCACTTTCATTGTCTCATCAGTTAACTATTCCCAATTTTTTGGGAAACTATAGTTTGTCATTACTTCTGAAGCACCAAACTTATGTTTGTATGTTTGGATTTAAAGGTAAACTGTGCTTGCCACTGATCAAGCACCGTATGTGAGGTGTGTATGAAAAAAAGTCTGTGATTTTTCTGCACATACACCCACACCTCAAATCTCAGATCTTTCCTCAAGCTTTCCTGACATTCAAAAGACGTTTTTTAAAAGGGCATCACTGGGAGGATAGGAAGATTTCTCACATGCAAACACAGTACAGTGTTACCCCGGGATACGAATGCGCCGCCTTACGAAATTTCCGGGTTACGAAAAAATCCAATTGAAAAAAACTGTTCCGGGTTACGAAGGTTATTTCGGGTTATGAAAGAAATTTTGGTGCTTTTCGGCGCTTTTTCGCACCAAATCGCGGCTTTTCCCCATTAGCGCCTATGGGGTTTCGGCTTGCGAAAGCCTTTCGGGTTACGAAAGCGGCGGCGGAACGAATTATTTTCGTAACCCGGGGTAACACTGTATTAGATATCATCCTACATGGTTTGGAATAACTTCATAGGACAATTAAAAGTTAAAGTAGAAAAGCAAAAGAAAGTTGGGAATAATCACTTCAGTAATTAATTGTACCATACAAAACATCATAAGAGTGAACTAGCACACAATTATGTAGTATTGTATAAACCTAGTAGCTATTTGAGGCTGCAGTAAAAATAGGTGGACGCATAAGACCAAAATCATAGAGCGCTATCAGTATGACTTCAAAAGGAAAGTAAAAATGATTGCTTACAGAACTTCCCTTGGTAGTTCCATAGCAAAGAATTAACTTCCGATAATTGTAGATCCGGACTTCTGAGAAAACATTCAGATGGCTGGGTATTTCTGCAAGGGATAAAAATAAGGTATAGAGGTAAGGGAGGGAAATGCCAAAAAGCATAAATTATTTTGGTAGACCTTTTACATCAAGAAAAGAACAAAGGAGAATGTCTTCATATACCTGGCAGGGATCGGGCAAATTCTAACACACATTCATATAATCGAGCAATACTACTCCAATCATTGAGGAACATCTCAACTACTTTTCGGCCACCAACTGGTTCAGACAACTGGCTTTCATATGTCAGGTAAACATGACGGGTTGGGCCTACAAAATTCAAGACAGTAGTCACATTATTCTGATACACAAAAAGTAGAGCAGAAAGTAGAGAAAAACAAAGGATAACTATGAAACTAACCTTGTTCCCTGGAAGAAGTGCTACTAAGTGGACAATTTGCGAATACCAATTCAGCCACCCACGTGCGGTTATTTCTACCTTGTAATCGGAAAGTGCAATCAAGAAGAGAACGATCCAGAGCCTTCTGGGTTTCTTCACTTGTACCCTTGCATGGAGGAATTCTGTTCAAAAGGAAGGAGGCATGGTAGTGAACTTATGTCAGCCTCATAGCTAAACAAATCAGAATACTATTCTTAATATATTCAGAATAACTTTTAACATGGATAATAAAAAGCGTCATTGCAGAGAAGTTGAAACTAAAAAAAATTGTACAGAGAAACTGGCCTAAATCTGATATAATATTAACAGAGGAAAACAGTGCACTAGTAACACTCCATTGGTTTTTCCACTTGCACAAGCAGTAGTGCATCTTATAATTCCTAGGCACACTAGCTCTGGAACAACTGGAAATGTTGTATGTTGGCTTCTCTCCTTACAAACAGTTCAAAACCAGATGTTTATGACAAAGTAAATTTGTGCTAGTGAAACAACAAAGTTGAATCCTGGCCACTCTCTTTGTGCAACTCTTTCAACTTTACCCATGCAAAATACTTTACCTGTGGAATACTTTACCCATACAAAAAGAGGAAATTCTCAATAAACCACAACAGCTAACAAGAAGCAGAATGTTTTAATGTGACTTGCCATGGGTCATCCAGTAGGTTTCATGGCCAAGCTGGAAATTGAACCCTGGTCTCCAGAATCGTAGTCTAATGCTCAAATCACTATGCTACACTGGCTCTTTAGTTAAATTTAGAAAGTGTGAATTTGTTTTTTAAAAATGCATAATTACGTGTCCAACATCATACCGACTTGGCATTTTGGCCTTTACTAATAATTTAGATCATTTGTTCCAGTTCAAAGACATAGGTAATGAAAAAGGCTTAGAGGTTATGGAAAGGTTTCAGTCTGTACTGGGAATCATTCCAGTCTAACTTCTAAGCCTTTAACAACACCAGTCATTCTTTTCAACAACACAGGAACCACACAGTTTTTGAAGAAAAATTGGATTCAAGGGCCTTTTCTTTTCTGTATGACTAATGCAATTGTAACCTTACAAAAGAGTTTGAGCATGGCTATGTGATTTCGTTCAATATAACATTCTGACAGGGATGAAACATTTACTTAATGTTAATAATGTTATTTGGCAGTGTACAGAGCAAAGATGTCCGAGAATTCTCAATGGGCAGAACACTAAAGCAAATTAGACTCTGGGAAGCCTAGAGAAAAACTTCAGGTAACATTCTCATGGAGGGTTGTACCTCAGCTAATGCAGTATGCAAAGGATGTTGTCAGACAAAGACTCTTTAATAGCTGTTTGGGCAGTTGCTACTGCTTACGACCTGTGTGTTTTCAGTACACACATTAACAGACCTTCAGGCTTTCATGTATTTTCTAATTTCCTTCATGAGTACAAGCAATGTTTTTGGTTTTTTAAATGTTTTTTTATTTTAAGTGTATCACCACTATTGAATCTTTTAAAAATATGAATAAACGAAAAATAAAAATGCATATTCCCCAATAACCTTCAAATAAAACCTTGAATTCTACAATGCATTGTACATTACACACTTTCCTCGCTTGTATCACGCAGAGAATATTGTATACATGGATTAAAGTGTGGCATAATCACTTTACTTTAATAAACGAATAGCATGACTGAAGCCATCTCCTTCAACCTGGACTCCTTGGTGTGGAATCTCCATAGCAGATAACTGAAACAGACAAACAGGACATCATAACTTTATCTTTACAATGGCAAATCACTACTTTAAGGGAGGGAAAGTGACAATAAATACTGTTTCTGATGATAAAACTTTTCAGGTAAAAAGAACTGCACATTAATCAACTACTATGTTCAGTCTTGTTTTTGTGGTTATGATGTGCCTTCAAGTCATTTCCAGAGCAATTCCAAACATGTCCACTAAGAGGTTTCATTGAATTCAGTGAACACAGGTAAGTCAACACATGACTGTGCCTTTAGGTAAACATTTATATCTATGATACCTGCAATATGAGCTATATTATACAGTGATGAATGAGATTATATCTGAAGTGATGACATGCTGATAGAGCTCAGAACAACTTCTTCTTGTGAAGTCTCTACTTAATCAATCCAATTTCCTGTCCTTAAAAGAAACCGTTTTTCTACTTACCTCCATACGAAGTCCTATAAATGGCATATTTGTATCACACATGGCTACAATATGAGCTAGAACTTTATTGAAGGCACACATTTCTCCAGAACGTTTTGGTTTCTTGGGTTCTGCGGGACATGGATCACCAGACAACTAAAAAAAAATAAAAATAAAAAAATAAAAAATAAGCAGAACAATTTCTTTTTAGCAAAGTACAATCTCAAGGTTGGAACACATTTCTCTGCAGTAAATTATAAGCTTAAGGGTTACAGCATGACAATTACCTACTTCATATAAACTAGTATATAGGTTGCCATCCTATACAGAGACCCACATGGAGCAAATCTCCTTATGCTAAATATTTATATCTAGCCCTATATCAAAGAGATGCAATAAAATCCATTTTTAAAATTTAAAAAAATAGAAGATAATTTACAGTCTGAAAACATATTAAACTATATAACGAGTCAGTTAAAATAATGTACATGTATAAATTGGATAAAATAATTAGACCACAATGTTTTTTTTTTAAAAAGCTATGTTTCAACTCAGCACTGAAATGAATCCAATGTTGGTGCCAATCAGACCTCTGAGGGAGGGGCTTTCCACAACCAGAGCACCACAACAGAGACATGTTTTCCATGTCCTTATACAGTGCATTGTCCTGACTTATGAGACACATGGATTTCTGAGAAAACATGTAAGATCTATGCTGCTTGTCTTCTCAGGGTATGGGAATACACCTAGTTAATTTAGTCAGGATGTAACATTTAAGTGGATTAATTTATTACAAACTTTTAATAGACTCATCTAGTACCATAGTTTAATCTTGCAAGATATTTTTATTACGAAAACTAGTAATATTGAAAACTGAAATATTGCAGATGGCAAGTCCCATTTTAAAAGGGATAGCTCCCACTCTTTCTATCACAAGAGAGGATGCCTCTTCTAAGATGGTGCCTGCAAGAGATTCTTCCCAAAACAACTTATACTTTGTTGATTTGTTGTGTACTTTCAAGTTGTTTCCCATTTATGGTGGCCCTAACACAAACCTATAATGGGATATTCTTGGCAAGATTTGTTCAGGGGGGGTTTGCTTCTGCCTTTGAGCGTGAGAGCATATAACTTGCCCAAATTCACTCAGTTGGTTTCTATGACTGAGCAGGAATTTGGACCCTGGTCTCCAGAGTTGTAGTCCAACACTCAAAGCACTACACCACACTGGCTGATAAGAGAGTAACTTGTCCTTAGTTTCTTCAAAATTAATGTTGTATTCAAATACAAACCTGTGCATACATAATTGATTAAAACCTATGTGATTAAGATTTATTTAATCAGGTGACACACTCCTAAAAATTAAGCATTAAATGCACATATTCCTAAATCAAGAGATGACAGGGCACCTGCATTTATGATTCAACGCTTATACAATGGGGGGAAAGTATGCACACCATCAAATTCCTAGGTAGCATTACCATCAGATGAACTGTTTCTCTAAATTTGTATTTGAGATGAACTGCATATAGCCAAATACTGCCTCACTAACCAAAGACTGTCCAAATTATGTGGCCATTACTGAAATACTTATTATATTAATACATGAAACATTACCAAGCTGTATCTCAAAACAATGGATTTTGAGTCACTTACGAAATATATTAGCATGAGACAAGATTTTATAGATAAAGATGTACTAAAATGTATGTTCCATTTACTACTCTGAAAAAAGAATTGAGATGAATAAAAGTTTTAAATACTGGAAATAACTGCAACAGCAGGACATGAGAATACTATTCAAACTCAATTTTTGTTCTTTTTTTGTTGTTGTTGTTCTAGAATAACAAAAGGACTGTTAGCAGGGTGACTCTTTGCCATTAGACACTACTCATTTTTTAGTCAGAGCTCAGGACAAATTCCAAGATTTATTAGCTCACTTCCAACTAGCAAATATACAATTACAAATTAATACAAGTTTAGTGTCTGATATAAAATCTTTACCTTTCGCTTTGTTCCACCTTTTGCATATTTCCCACTTTTTGTGTCCAAAACCAGCTCCTCAATATTTGGTTTAAATTGTTGTAGCAGAACTGCAGTAGCAGGAGCATCATCTCCTTCAGGATAGCTCACAGAAAGAAAGTAGTATTTGTATTCCAGCTGTGTGGGGTTGTTGGGAACATCAAACATCTCCACTACCTAGATTGTTAAAATGTTACAGTAAGATACAGTACTTGCATAGCACTCAAGAGAAGTATACCCTCTCCCCCACTCCAATTGTACCCTAGTGTTAAACAAATCTTAAGACCACTCTGAAAGTATAATGACTGCAAGAATCAAAGATGTTTAAATGTTTTAGTTAAGATAATTTGGATATAGTTTTCATGCAAAGGTCAGACAATACATTTTAGTTGATGTACCTCAACAATTATGTTCCAGAACCCAAAAAAACTCATTCATTGAAACATAACATAGACATTTATAATTTTAAATCATAGTGGAAACTTTTCAGCCTCTGGCTCAAATCCAGCTCCCCAGGCTAACCCACGCAGTCCATGGGGCAAGGCCCAGTCCAAAGACCAAGTTCCTTAGAAGGAAGATGGATGGGAGCACAACTGATTGATGGCCTTGAGGCATGCTCACTTCCTTCATTCCTTCCTTCTTTTTGTGCCTTCCTCGTGTAAGGAAGAGGTGGGAAGAGCTAAGTTAACTGGGCTTTCAATTGGTAGCTCAAAACAGAAATTGAATCTGCTTCTCTCCTTCCCCATATAGGAAAGGTGCAGCCCAGCATGTTGGGCAGAGCAATTCTAGCCAACACTTCAGCTGGAAACCCAGTGATGTCAGAGGCAGGGTCCACCTACTCCACAGCTGGGATTAGGAAGTATGGTAGGCAGCCCCTGGCCCTTCCAAATTTTCTTGCTCATTTTAAATGAATGTGTTGCAAAATTACATTCCATTTGTTCTGTATGCCAAGCTCAATTTATGTTTTGCCTTCCTCAAACAACAGTCTCCACTTTGCTCCCCATTCTCCAAATGCTGCACAGCAAAGTGCTTGTGAAATGGACAGAAGTGCTATGGCTGGAAGGTATGCTGCTCATAAATAAATAACTTCAAAATCCTATTTGATGAGCACAAGCCCTGATGTGACCTTAAATAACTATTTGAATATTATTACTATTTGCTTCACTTCTTTATAAAATGAAGTGAGGAAAGGAACCTAGTTGAACTTTTAAGACTGTTTATTTTAGCAGGAGCTTTTGTAGACTGCAATCCACTTGCTATCTCTTTGACAAATGCCTGGTTCCCTACTGCTCTGGCTAGCTGCATTGTCCTGAGGGCAGATCTAGATGTACAGTAAACTGGTACTTATAATTCTATCAAATTTTAATTGAAGAAAAAGAAAAGGCTTCTATTCAACCATTGTTAAACTGTAGGAAAAAGAGCTATTCTACACGTCTCCCTATCTGTTTTTGTGTGAAAGTTTTCACAAATTTTATTTTTCAATTCACAAAGCTTGCTCTATTCAGTAATACAAAATTGAAAAAATTGCTGTATTCAATGATAGGTAAAATACACTGTATTCAATTATATATTTAGCTTATGCAAAGTTCTTAAGTACAGAGTCCTCACTTCAACAATACAAAACTTTCCTATCATTCATGCTAGATTAACTGCTAGGAAACAAATAGTACCGTAATTAAAAAAAACTTTGGCAAACTGAGAAAATCTGGGTACAGAGAGAAGCTCAAATTGAACAGTTAGTTACATGCTGGCAGCTCAAAGTGACTGAGTGGAAGATTCAAGCAACAGTCAGAGATAGTCTCTCTCAATCCAGCTGCCAAAAATTGCTCCAGTTTATTTTCATCAATCCAAGGACAAAGCTCATGTGAAGATTCCTCTTTCACTTACAATGTAGTACTGTGGAAGTCGGGTGAGCTTGATGAAGAGCTTGTAATTGGAGAGATCTCCCACAGGGTGAGTAGCGTAATTAGCTAGCTGTAGTGTTTCACTGCTGACTGTAGGCAAATGTTTTATTGATTGTTTGCAACACTGCTGTCCAAGCCAAAACCTTAATTAAAAAGAAAAAGAAAAAAAATCCAGGACATACAAGACCACCACTATTCATGTACAAGAATATAATACAGTTAATACTGCCTTCTAGGTTTCCTAGA
Organism: Sceloporus undulatus; assembly: GCF_019175285.1. NCBI lineage: Eukaryota > Metazoa > Chordata > Lepidosauria > Squamata > Phrynosomatidae > Sceloporus > Sceloporus undulatus. The sequence goes on along the minus strand of NC_056524.1, from coordinate 75,684,046 downwards.
TTTATATCATCCTTTTGATCTACTTGCAACCATGCAAAACAATACTGCAACTTAACAATCATGCAGAAAATTAATTGTCTCTTAGAGCTACTACACTAATTCTGGGTTTTAGATGTTTATTCTTCCATTCCTGTTCAAAACCAGAGGATCTGTCCTTTTATCCCTGGCATACTTCTCAGAGGACTGGTCATTTATCCTATGAATGCTAGGTCTGCTCAATAACTTTTGGTGACAGACCTTGTCAAATGCTTTATGAAAATCCTTGTCAAATGCTTTATGTTTTATTCTTATCTAAATGTTACCATAAGGTTGAGACAGAGCTTCCAAAGTGCTTTTAGCTATCCCCTCAACCCAGGCATGCCTCCAAGCTACTAGGCTCGAATGATGATTGGGGCAGGGCAAGGGCAAAGCAGGGCTGAGGTGAGGGAGTGGGGAGCTGGTACAAATTACTGGAGTCTGGGGTCCACCTATGTTTCATATGTTTTTTATCCCTGCCATATCTGCATGCCTCCTATCTTCCTTGTTGTGAAGAAGCCAGTGGGCATCCCCACTAAAAGACCTTCCTGGACAGCAGGTCTCTGACGTCTCCTTCCAGACCACAGGAAATTAGGAGGGAAAAGAAATGCCCCTTCCTTGGATCCTTCCCCTTCATGATCACCTGGGCAACTTTTTTCCTCTTGGCCTAAAGCACCAATCTCCTAGAGGCATTTACCAAGCCATCCAGTTGGTTCACTATTACTCACTGACAGCCCCTACTAGTCACACAGATATGCTGCTGGTGAACAGCTGGGGACTCATCCAAAGAAAAATTCACTGGTGATTGAACCCATTCTCAACAGTGGTGGCAAAGGAAAATACAACTTCAGCTACTATACCTAGGCATCCAATTTCCCCTTTTCACTGTCAACCAATATCTCTTTTATAGTTACAGTACAGCCCTTGAATAAAAGGAATATAACTATATTTGATATTTGATGTTTTTAATCTGTTTTTCCTTTCTATATGGTAATTTTATCTATTCCTCTTTAAATTGTTATTATCTTAGAATGTACGCCTTGGGCAGGCTTTTATTATTTACTCCTAATTTTACCGACTTTGTACAGCGCTGTGTATAATTACAGCGCTATAGAAATAAAGTTTAATAATAATAATAATAATAACTAGAGTTTAATTATGTTGAATAGTTACCTAGGCAACTTTTCAAAAGAATGGCAAAGAAGACATGAGGCCTTTGGTTATTAACAGCAGAGGATAATAAAGAGAAAGGAAAAACTGGTATCGATATTGTAAAACTTTTCTGTAGAAAAATCTTATTTGCATGTGGTAAAGCAAGTATTTTCTAATAAGCAGCAATATCTTATGTTGTATCTGATAAAAGGGGAGCTAAGAAACACACAATTTCTCGAACTGCATAATGCTGAGGACAAGCAGAAGGTGCAGCACAAAGTAGAATACGTAGAAAGCATCAGAAGTTCACAACAGCACAGTTTACTCACTTGAGTTGCTGAATCCATGTAATGATACGCTTCATGTCATCATTGACAGACTTTTCCATGTCATCTAATGTCTGCTGGTCTATAAGGAAAGATTATTTATTACTACTTTGACATTTCCATTTGTTTAGATAAATAAAATCTGGACCTTTAAACAAACAGATTGAAACACTTATACAGCTAGGAATGTTTAGTTATTTAAAAGGAAACCACACAGGCTTTATGAACAGCCAGCAAGTCCTGATCTATTCAGCACTAAAACTAACATGGGCTCTGTTATAATGTATAAAATACAGCTCCATCACAAGAACATTTCCAGCTGGACTTTAGTAGTGACTAAATGAGTGTTACAGATTTTTGTAAATGTATTCTAAACACGTCTAATTGAATACAATCCACTGACTTAGTAGTTAGAATCTTGAATTTTGTGATCTAAGGTGCAAGGTTCTAACTATTAAGCCAGTGAGCTGTGTCCAGTTAGACATGTGTAGAATACATTTACTGGAATCTGTTAAGACGCATGTAGTCATCATTAAAGTCCCTCTGATTTAAAGGAACCTAAATCTCGAGCCAATCAAACAGATGTATTACATGGGTGCAGGTGCTATGAGATTTTTTTTTTTTTTTCAAAAATGAAGCTTAAAAATACAAGCCGTTTGCAATTCAGAATGTAGTCTGTTCTTTAAGACTAATGCATAGACTATCCAGACCCATATTATTTGTCCAATAGCAGCTCTTTCCAAATCATTTATAACAGCAAAGCAATCTGAAATGCCGTGCAGAATATGGCTACTTCAGCCTTCCTAATTCAGAAATTAAGATATCATCAATTAAGATACCAAGGCCTATGATAGGTTTGTTACCATTTCATCCAAAATCAGGAAACCAAGGTTAATAGGAACTTCCTGGCTTACTGAAACATAATGCAAAGGGGTATACAGTGTGTGCAAAGCCACGTAGAGGGGCACAAGGGTTGGCACAAGCCACGTAGAGGGGCGCAAGGGTTGGCACGTCCCATTCGAATGAATGGGGTGCATGCCTGTGGCGTGCACGCGCCGCCGCATGCACAAACCCCATTCACTTGAATGGGGCTCGAGCATAAGCAATATTTGGCTTACGCAGGGGGGTCCGGAACGGATCCCCCACATAAGCCAAGGGCACACTGTACTTATAAAAGACTTAGACTATTTATAAAATACATTTTACAGATTCAGCACACTATTTCTGGCTTCTATTAAATTGTTAGCTATCATTACTTCCTTTGGTAGGGAGTTTGTCAAATCATATTGTATTGTGTTGTGTGTGTCTGTGCGTAAGACCATGTCTTCAAGTTGCCTGATAAGCTATAGCGACCTCATTAATTTCATAAAGATTTCTTAGGCAAGGACTAGTCAGAGGTGATTTTGCTAGCTCCTTCTTTTGAAATATGCCCTAGAGCAACTGGTATTCACTGGTGGTCTCCCATCAAAGTACTACCCAGGGCTGCCCCTGCTTAGCTTCCAGGATCAGATAAGATCTGGTGCCTTTCAAACCCTACTGAATATTGTCATGTATCAGAAGGAAACAATGAAGTGAAGGTAAAGGTCAATCTTATTTGCTTACCAAGTCCATAAAGCATGAGTTGAAACATTCCAGAATGAAGGTCTACAAAAATGTGTAGGCATTCAGATCGACCACATGGCTCCAAAATAGGGATAACAAGTGTTGGGAGAGCCATTTCTATAAAAGCTAAAGAATCAAGAAGATAACAAGTTTTACTTGATTAAGCATTCAGAAACTTCCCAGTAACAAAACTAACATTTGAGGCCAGCATTGTGCCAATTACAACGGAATTGCTTCTGAATGAAAGCTTTTTCATCCAATCAGTGGGTAAATCTGTATATAGAAATAATGCAGTTTGACACCATTTTAATTGCCATGACTCCATCCTGGAGAATCCTGGGAGTTATAGTTTTGTGCAGCACCAGCACTCTTTGCCAGTGAAGGCTAAAGACATTGTAAAACTACAAGTCCCAGAATTACATAGGCTGGAGCTAAAGCACTTAAAGTTATGTCAAACTGCATTATTTTTACAGTTTAGATGCATCCAATATTAAGCTTTTATTATGTACCAATAACATATGACCACTTAACTGTAAAGAATCAAGCAGCCACTGTTACTACCTTCACCCTTTTCATAAGCAACTTTGTTTTGATGTAACACTTATTCACCAATCTGAATATACACTAGTTGACAAACAAGTATTGGAGATATTACTCAGTATCCATTAGTTATCAAAACAAAGCTAGTTTTTCTAAACAAGTAAGAAGGAGGAGGAAGAGGAGGAGGAGGCAGGGCGGCGGCGGCAGCAGTGGCAAAGATAACCAGGCTGGTTTATTTTGAGGGCTTCTATCAAAGCAGAGGGATATAGGTCTGAGCAGGAGTGGACAGAGAGAAACATCTGCTACACAAAACAGCTAAACTGTTTATTAGTTGTACAAATAATTCAATTTTCTTCAAAATAAATGCAGCCCCTTTTGCCATTCATCCCTTTATTGTGTGTTCATATAATTTCTGACTTAAGACAACCCCAATGTAAATGTACAATACAGTTTTCTTGGCAAAATTTGTTCAGAGGGGTTTTGCCCTGGCCTTCCTCTGAGACTGGGAGAGGATGACTTGCCCAAGATCACCCAGTGAATTCCCATGGCTGAGAGAGGATTTGAAACCTGTTCTCCAGAGACCTAGTCCAACACCCAAACCACTACACCATGCTGTCTCTTACACAGCCACTACCCCATGTTTTTTTGAAATCTTTTATTATTTTTCTATGAAATACATATGGTGATAATGGACTAAAAGAAAGCACTTAATGTAAAGTGCATTAATGTACAGTACTCTGATTAGGCTGGGTAGAGGCAAACAGGCAAGATAATTTCATTACAGAGAGACAGACACACAGACAGACACACACACACACAACCCTACCTCTTCAGTATTTATGTCCCATGATTTGGAAGTAAGGTTTAAAGGGGTGGCACATGAAACATGCAGAATCACATCCCCCCACCAAATAATAAATGCTATTGAGATACCACCACATACAATTGTCATTGGCATTGTAGCTCTTTAGAATGGCTTTTAGTTCCTGGAGCTTCTGGTGAGCTCTTGCATGTACACTGTCTATCAGAAGCTTCTCTACTGACAAATGGTCTATCTAAAAATAATTTAAAAAAAAGAGTTAGAGCACAAATTTTTAAAAAGCAGTGTTAAATAAAAATTTAAGTCATAAATTGCCACAACACTTCAAGCAACATTTAATAATGGCTTTGGTTCACCTCAGTGAATATACTAGCACCAGGTAGCTTCCTAAACCTAAGCCTACTTAGGTTTTCTTACATTCAGCCAGCTGTTTTCTATACAGTACAGTTAGTGGAACAACATCGCTCAGATCAAGTTGGGGGAATATTCACAGCACACTCAAGCCCTTAGCTTCCTGTTGTTTCTGATGTAACACTTCCAGAATTTCTTAATCACCAACAACTCTGGGAATAGTTAGCCTTACTTCCCATTACTAACATCCTCCCTGGTGCCCTGTCTTTGTCTGAACTGAGGCTTGTTGGACTGAGCTGACTGCTTGGTATCAATTACCCTTCCTGCTGCCTTTTTGGGACTCTGGTAACAGTGAAGGGAATAAGGGGACTATAAAAGGAGAACTTGCACCTTCTGAATTTACTGTTAGACTGCATCATACAATAAAACAGCAGTAATAAAAGGTACCATCTCATTACTTCTTGTAAAAAGTTACCATCTGCTGGATTTTAAATCAAGAGATTAAAACTGAATTTGGCTGCCCTACCACCTTTAAAAAAAAAAGTTCATGGAAGATTAGAAAATTATTTGGGAGTAAACAGTAGTCAAGAAATAAGAAATTCTGATTTTTGCAATAATACACTGCTGAACTAATTCTTGTGGTACTGGTGAAATAATTACTAAACATATAAAATATCTGATGGAGCTCCCAACGATACTAGCTCAAATAAATTAATTTAAAATATTCAACAGAATTCTGAATTAGCAGATGCCTGAAACAGAAGTCGCTTATACTGCTTAAAACAATATAGTTAATTAAAAGTATATGCCTGGTCCAGCTGCTGAAACTGCTGACATTTACCTTCATAGCTCTTTCAGTTAGTTTGGAATCACAAGCTGGAAGGGGAGGTTCATGAGAGATTTGCAAAGGTTTCGAAACATCATTCTCATCTATTTTAATTGTGACCTTATGAAGAGATGCAGTCCCTGTTTTTCTCCCAACCACCTGTTGGCTTAAAATAGAAATGGTGTGTTAGATAGGCTCTTAGGAGTACAAATGATTTTGTCTGTGAAACACAGAAACACTTTAATATCATTACAAACAGTTTAATCTTATTATAAAACAGGACACTGATAGTACCGCCCCAAAATTTTAGTCTTCTATTCTAGTCTTTAGATAATTATTGAACTTCTCTCATAGGTGCACATCTAATCTAGATTTGAAATCCCACCACAATCTGCTATCTGAAATTCTCAAGAACCTTGCCTGATATGAGATTCCACTACCAATTCTGCTGACTGGCTATACTGAATATTATCTTCAGATATACACACTACTGGAGAAAGAATTTTCTTGGAGGTAGTGCTCACTCTCATTGGAAAGACACAGCTGGTATCCACTTTGTAGTCTTTCCAGAACCAAGCTGAGACCTTTCAATTTCCCCAGGCGTCCCAACCTTTACCAAACTATTTTGATATGTTTTACTATTTATTTATTATGGTACAGTACTTTAAGGCCACCTTTTAGTGAAGGGGTGAGTATAGTACACTGATTCCCCCCTCCCAGGCCTCCCTCCACATTATCCCCACCAGTACTGTTTTAGACTCAGGATAGACCATTATTTAACCAAGAAAAACTGGAAGTTGACTTTGAGTTTACTGTCTGGTTGAATACTTATCCGGGGGGGGGGGAGACACAGCTAGGAGGGGAGAATGTGGTGAATTGCCTCATACATTCCACAGTGTGTATGATGGACACTTCTAGTCTGTTACCACCACATCCCCTCAGCTGTTTCTCCCCTCTGGATAAGTCTTTATTTGTTTACTGGTGGGGTAGTGTGGAGACTCCCCATAATTACAATTGGGTGTTTTTTACTTAAAAATTGTTAAATAACTTCAGGGGGTGACAGCCAGAAGGCACAGTGCAGAGTGCAAGCAGGGTGGTCTTCCTAGATCTTGCAGGGAACAAATGTGCCCACCTAACTCTTAGCAGTTGCTCAATGGTTTTAGAGCACAGCCCTCACAATGTGAGGCATAGCCTTTACTGTACAGCCTTCATAATCAAAACAGGATTTCAGCTACATAATGCACCAAATCATAATACATGTATAAAAATGTAACACAGCAGTTCAGATACATTGACTCAATTAGGCCACATAATTTTCTGAAGGAACAAGTAGGACAAAAATACTGATCAGGAAACGGCAGCATGCAATAGTTAAGTTTTTGAGAACTATTTTAAGAACAAGGCTGTAGCGCTCATGTGTAGCTCATCTGGGAGAGTTTCATTATGAAGAAAACCCCGCCATATACCCATGAACCCAAATGAACTTACTGGCAGGTAAATAAGCAAGGTTCCTAAGTCTAATCTTAACATACACACAGATTAATGGGCAAAAGCAGTTGGTCAATTGACCTTTAAAAGATCTAGATGGTTTGAGGACAGATTCATGCCAATAATTTAAACCAAGGCCAGAAATACATAAGACAGTGCTAAATTAATCTTATGTGTTTTCAGCAGTTTTGTTTTTCAATTCTGTAAGCCACAGAAATATCTATACTGACTGTGACATAAACTTCTAAAACAAATATATATTACATGCACTTCCCTTTTGATGTGAGGCAATACCAACAGATGTTAATTTTCATAAATTTAAATGGTGTCTTGGTGTCTTACAATACAGTTAACTAGGCCAATGCAATTTTAGGCTGCATCAATAGAAGTATAGTGTCTAGATCAAGAGAAGTAATGGTGCCACTCTATTCTGCACTAGTCACGCCCCTCTGGAAGCGCTGTGGCCAGTTCAGGACAGCACAATTTAAACAGGATGTGGAGAAACTGGAGCGTGTCCAAAGGGGCGTGACTAAAATGGTGAAGAGTCTGGAAACCATACCCTATGAGGAACGACTCAGGGAGCTGGGGATGTTTAGCCTGGAGAAGAGAAGGTTAAGAGGTGATATGATAGCCCTGTTTAAATACTTGAAGGGATGTCACATTGAGAAGAGAGCTAGCTTGTTTTCTGCTGCTCCAGACACTAGGACCCAGAGCAATGGATGCAAGCTACAGGAAAAGAGATTCCACCTCAACATTAGGAGGAACTTCCTGACAATAAGGGCTGTTTGACAGTGGAAAACACTCCCTTGGAGTGTAGTGGAGTCTCCTTCCTTGGAAGTCTTTAAATAGAAGCTGGATGGCCATCTGTCAGGGATGCTTTGAGATTTCCTGCTTGGCAGGGGGTTGAACTGGATGGCCCTTGCCAACGGGCAAAAATATGGCACCAGTCCCTGGCACCATAGGAGAAAAGAAACAAAGCAACAGCTTGTTCCCCACATCAGATAGCCTTAGCACCAAGACTGGAATAGGAAAGACTTTTTCTATTAGTTTTGAGTATGACTGGAAACATGTGTAGTGTTTGAAACACTGTAAAGGTTCTGGGTATCAAAAAGAACTTGACAAAGGAAGCAAGAAACACTCTCCAGGTACTCTATTCCAAACTACACTAAATATCCTTGAAATACTCTCTTCCTATCAGAAGTGATTCAGCAGTGACACTGACTGGAATATGTAGTTAACACTACACATTTGATGTTACTAAAAGGCCAGAAATTGTGATTGTGCTTACATTCCAGATTGTGCTTACATTCTAGAAACAATATACATGGCTCGTTTAAGAGGGAGAAAGCAACAGTAAATCGCACAAAATCCAAATGACTGGCAAGTCCTGAATACTTCAATATAGGCTACATGTATTCCTAGACTTTCCTTATTGAAGCTTTATGGTATCATCCAAGAACCTATGCTTGGATCATCTGGATAAACATTTGTAGATCTCAATCATTATTTCACTTACTTCCAAACAGACAGAGATAGACATTTGCCTGGTTGGTATCGTTCCTCTTGTACAAGATCACCCCAGCGTTCTCGAATCAGCATTAAAGTCTGTGAACGTAAAACTTCCAACTGCAGTGACAAGCAGAAGGAATCTAAAGGATTTGAGTTAAGTAAATACTGTAAAATAAAGTTACAGCTTTGAACAGTAAGTACATTTACTCTTACATTACATCTAAGACTTGCTGACCTTTGTACACTGCTTCTATTGAACAAACATCTCAAAGCCATTCTTGATAAACACTCCAGGAATTTGTAAAAGATCCAATTGAATCTACATTGGGGTGGTTGAATGGCAGACTGTGGGCCAGATGCTGCTCTTGAGACCATAGGAATGCCCCCAGACTTACAAAATGTTTACTTTTTAAAATTAAAAACATACAATCTTAATTATGTTTTATGTTTTTATGTTCCTATGCTTTTATGTTCTTATGTTTTTATATTTTTAGCTGTGATTTTAATTGTGCAGTAACTAATGCTGCAATATTGTAAGTGTAATTTTAACTCTGCTGTGATCCCGCCTCGATCCATTGGGAAAGGCGGGAAGATAGAAATAAATATTATTATTATTATTATTATTATTATTATTATTACTATTATTATTATTATTACTATTATTATTATTATTAAAAATTGTCTGTGCCATTTTCAGATGATTTGTCACTTGAAAACTAGAGAAATCAACCCCAAATCAGCCACAAATGCAAGGGTTTGCTTCCCCTACTCCGGGGCTACCAAAAACCAGAAAAACACAAAAAAATAAATAAATAACAAAGCCATAAACATCCAAAATGATTACCAGAAGTGACCACCCCCAACACACATATATCCCCTCCATCCCTAAAGGTGTTTGAGGATTGGAGGATTCTCTGGAACAAGTTTCAATACAGAGGTGTGAGGAGGAGGAATCAGTGAAAACTGTCCTTTTTTAAGCAAGTGGAGGCACGTTGTGCTAAAGCAAAACCACAATTGTATACTACTGAAACAGCAATATTAATAGCCAGTGCCATCTGATTTGTAACTCTTAGCAGCTACCAGGGCAATGTGCTAAATGCAGAACAATGTAACCTGTACAATGTTCTAGATTTAGGACATAATACAGGGGTAGGCAACCTGCGGCCCGCGGACCGGATGCGGCCCGGCGAGGCCTTGGGACCGGCCCCAGCCCAGTCCTGCCGCCGATTGCTGCTGGGGCCTTTGGAGGGCAATTGTCTATAGAAGCCTCAGAAACATGCATTTATATTAACATTTTTTAAAAAATCAGCAAATTTTTCGCGTGTCCTCCATTTTTTTAAAAAAAGGGTCTTCCATTTGAAATTTGTCCTACATGGTCCTGGTTTATTTATATATATATTTATTATTTAAAAATTATTTAATTATTATTTTTTGGCTTCGGCCCCCCCAGTTGTCTGAGGGACAGCAACCCGGCCCCCGGCTCAAAAAGGTTGCCTACCCCTGACATAATACAATAGAAGAGTTAAGAAAGCAAGCAGGAAAAGAGGAAAGTGGCTTCTATTTTACCTCAGAACATTGGTTCTCATTAAAACTAAGGAAAGGACATAACGTGTATATTCGACTATAAGTTGACCTCATGTATAAGTCGAGGGCAGGTTTTGAGGCTAAAACTATGGATTTTGATATATCAAGGAGCATGTAACAAAGGATCTATAGGATGAAACAAAGGACAATGATATAAAATAACTTAACAAAATTCCAGCAGGCATAACTGTTTGGGCTCCCACTGAAGGATGGATGGATGAGAGAGCGGGGTCGGGGGGGTGATAGTTATTCAGGACAGATTAAACTTCTGCTTTTCACCAAGGGATGGTTCCCTTTTTATAAGAGTTAAAGTACAGTACTTACACTGACCTGTGGATAAGTCAACTCAGGTTTTTTGGGTCAATTTTTGTCCAAAATTTCTAGACTTATATATGTGTATATACAGTAATCTGTGTCATTTTCCACTTGCTCTTTGTTAGTAAAACATTTTAAAATGTTCTAGCTGTTTACAACATTGGCTGGGTGTGAATGTGAGCTATCCTTCATAATATCCAGGAAGGGGAAAATGGTTTTAATAGATTAGACTGAAAAAGTAAATTTACATAAACTCAATTGCAAAGGGGAAAAAATCCAAAACATTAAGATAGATGACTAGACTGGTATGACTTTCAAACCATTTCAAGCTGCTCTTTATTCACAGAGAAAATATTCCTTAATAAAAACTAGTTGGAAAAAGATTTCTTTGTTCAGTTCATTAAAGCTATTGTTATTGCAGGATATTGGGGGGAAAAAATAAAGAATTATTTGAGATGTGATCAAAATTATACCAACTTGTCCCCTGCCTTTGTGTTTTGTAATTGGTTTTTGACAACCAGCATATTAAAGTGCTTTGAGAACTGGCTTATGACCCTGGAGATTAGGGTTCGAATCCCCATTCAGACATGGAAGCACACTGGGTGACTTTGGGCAAGTTACACTCTCTCAGCCTCAGATGAAGATAATGGTAAACCCCCTCTGAACAAATCTTGCCAAGAAAACCCTGTCATAACTGTTTTTTGTCTGTATGACAAAAAGAGAGAATATAGGCATACCTCAGTTAACAAAACCTCTGATAAACTATTTGCAAAGTATTTTTATGCTTTCCAGGTCCCCCTTTCCTCTGACTTGCTGGAGGATTTTTAGTAGCATTTGCATTGGGAGAATGGTGAAGGAGAGCTGGAGAAACAGACTTTCAAAGACAGGTTGCAGCAGAATATCTGCAGCAAACAATCCAATAAAGTTTGAGCTATGAAAGAATGGGATTCTACTCCAACCAATCCTGCTGTATCTGTGTATGCCTACATCAAGCAAGCAAGGTAAACAACTGATGTCCTCAAAATCATTTACTGAGCAGGAGTGAATAGCAAAGCAGAGAGAAAGGGGGAAAGCAGATACACCTGCCTCACCAGCCATCTCCCAAATTATTAAGCACAGATTTAGAAGTTTGGCCCTGGATACATTTTGAATGTAGGTTTCAAAATGGTCTCTAGAAGCTTCATAATATTTGTGTATAAATTTATGTATAGTTGTGCTTAAAAGGCTCACCTGATCTGGGTTTTTTTCCCCCACATGTGTATGTGAGTTCTGGAGATAAAATTTTTCAAAATATATTAAAGTGCTCTTCTTTTTTGTAGTACAAGAACTATCCCTGTTCTTTTGTTATTTCTGACTCTGGTATCCAATTTCCTGTTAAAGAAATAATGCCCAAGAACATATCTACTTTGTTAACGTCGGCCCAGGAGAGACGGGCGCAATGGGGTGCCGTCATCACGTGCAAGGGGTGGCACTTCCAGATGCCCCTTGCCCCTCACACTTGACAAGGGCATCAAAATGGTGGCAAAATTGTGATGTTGCCATTGGCGCACTGTGGCGTCACAATGTCGCGGCAAAAAGAACCCGCTTTTCGCAGGTTCTTTTTGCTGGGCGAGGAAGCTGTGCAGTTTATCCACTGCAGCTTCCTCATGCAGCAAAACAAGGTGCAGGCAGACCACCCTTTTTGAGTGGTCTGTACCCCGCCTGACTTATACCTGTATGCTAATACAGAAACAAGTGATCACACCTAAAGAATACCTGCAGCTTCAGAAAATACCCACCAGGTACACACGCAACTACATTACCTAGCATCTATTTATAATGGGTTGAATATAGAGTTGAAGCTAACAGAATTCCACTCATGTTGAAAGTGTCAGGAAAATTATCTTCATCAATTCTTTGTTTACCTTACAGTGTAAGTGGCTGATGGGTGAGGATGGATGCATCAGTAAATGGCAATTGGAAGAAAATGGAAAAGAAGCCCTTCTAGTCCCATAGTCTTGTTCTCTTCCTCCTCTTGAAGCTTCAGAACAAGTTTTTAAAAGGATACGTAAACAGTTGTACATGTCCTGCAGAGGTTTCTCATCTGCGAACAGCCGAGACTGGACCAACTGGTGGATGAAGTTGATCTGCATGCTATGAACTAAGGCTCGACCATCTTCCATTAAAACAAAATAAGAGGTATCTATGTTTTTAATGCATCTCAAAAGATTACATAACACTACTTAAAAGGTTTTGGTTTGAAGCTTCATACATTAGCAGAAAGCAGCAAAGGTTTATTAATGCTTGAAGAGTCACTATTGATGAAACATACACTTTGAGAACGCAGACCTGGGAATATAGAGTAAATCCTCTCTATGGGTCCCAACTTGGGAGAATGGCAGGATAAAAATAAATAAATAAATAAAGCTGAGAAACACATCACCAACAGACTATGGAACAACCTACTGGAAGGGATTTGACAGCTGAAGACACAGTCTGAATATAAGACAATATTAAAGACCAGTGTCTTCTGGCAGGCTTATCCAGATGATCTTAAATTTTAAATTAATTTTAAATGTGGATGGTCTGTTATTTTAATTGATATGTTTTAACTGATATTGTGTTTTTAACAGATGTTATGTATTTATTGGTTTGCTGTTGGTCCCCGCTTTGATACATTGGGAGAGGCAGGTAAGAAATAATGGTAACAATACTATCATCATCATCATCTGATATAGCAATAGTAATAGCACGTACATTTCTATACCACTTTATAGTGCTAAGCACTCTCTAAGTGGTTTACAATGTGTTAGTCAGTTGCCCCCAGCAAGAGGAGTACTCATTTTTACTGACTTGGATGTAAGGATGGAGCCCTACAGGATCGAACTCACAACATTTTGGCTACAGTACCTGCATTTAACCACTGCACCACAATATAGCCGGAAGAAACACAGTTTATTTTAACAGAAGAGTTAAAGGAGTGTAACAATTCAAGGAGCACTCAGAATCAGGAGCATTCGATCTATCACAATATCTTCTGGCATTACCTCCAGTCTCTTTGTCTTCAACCAGAATTTCCAGTTTCAGAAGACGCCACGGGACATCAGGATCATCTCCCATCACTGTTAAAGTAGCCTCAAATTCACCCTCAACACGAAACTTTACACGACCATTGGCTAAGAAAAGAAACCATAAGAACAAACACACCACAAATCAAAGAATTAAACAAGGACTGGAAACTGTTAAAAAAACAACAACAACCCAACAACCTAGACCCAAGACAAGATTACAGGGATAAAGCCAAAACTCATTTATCTAGATGCATTTACCACAATTCTGAAAAAAATCCAAACTTCCAGAATGAATGCAGTTGTTTGCTAACAATACAGATTTTCCCTTTTCTATTGTTCACCTTTTTTAATGTGAAAGAGTAAATAAAGTTTCCTGATGATTGCAACTAAAGATAGAAAGGGAAAGCACAATAAGCAACGGAGGGAATGAAATATAAAAATATCAAAAAGGCTAATAAGTTTAATAAGAGAGAAAAAAACAAACATTAATGACTAGAAGAGACCACAGAGAAGGAGTCAGGCACATCTGACCTGGGCTAAGGCAAACTGAAGAAATGGAGCAGATTCTAGAGATGGAGAGAAGAAAGAAACTTCAAGGTTACATGATTCCTGTCTAGCCTCAGTAACAATGAGAATCAATCCATTTTTCTGTTTCCTTGAATTTAAATATAAACACTTCGGAAACTATTTTAAACTTGTATTCAGCTTTTTAATTCATAAGGAGTAAAGTGGTTCAAATGCTTACCAACTGTAAGATTTGCTAGCTGTGGTGGAAGATCTGTTGTCACAAGTCGGTGGCGAAGAATCTGATTTAACTGATGCAGTGTTGTTTGCTTTTCAATTTTAGTTATTGGATCAGGAGGAATTATTTTATCCTATTAACACAAAGATGAGATGCATTTACTCAATTTAAGTTATTCTGCATTTAAGAACTCCATAAACAGGCATCAGCAGCAAGAGATTCAGTTTCAATGTCAATCTAACAGGTCCACACTGCCCAGGATTCAAAAAGCTGCTTGGGTTCATATAATAGACAAAAGTGCATTTTAATTTTTTTTTATTTGAAAAGTGGATTCCTGTGGCATTTCTGGGTGATCTACACTGTATAGATAATGAAGTCTGACACCAGTTTAACTGCCATGGCTCCATCCTGCTGAATCCTAGGAGTTGTAGTTTTGTGAAGCACCAGTACTTTTTGCAGAGAAGGCTAAAGACTTTGAAAAACTACAAATTCCACGATTCCATAGAATGGAGCTGAAGCACTAGTTAAAGTAGTGTCGAACTGCATTATTTCTATAGTTTAGATGTACTGTACCTTCAACAACTTTTAGAAATGAAGACTTTTCAATGGAAAAGACCCATACTCTGCACAAATCACTTAAGAGTTTGTGGGAACTGTTATTAGATGCCCAAGTCACGTTTTGATGGCAGAACATGCAAAGACATTAAGTCTTGACTGTATAGTTGCTAGAATATATGATTGACTGGTAATTTGCTGATCCATTAACAGAAAGGGACTGGATATCAACAGAAGTCATCTACTGATCACAGAGAAACTAATATAGCATATCCAAAATGAGTAAGGTAGAAAGGAAATAGACTGGTTTTTGGAAGACTGGTGGCCAGTAACTGCTTTATTTGTCACCCAAACCTGGTAAGAAAGGTAAGCCATACAAATATAAACAACTGCATATTTAATTTAGTGTTTTAAATGGACCTACCATCTGTACTAACCAATCTGATTTTTTTGTTGTTGTCTTCAAAGAGTAAACAATGGGGTCAAGGGGCTGAAGCACACAACCCAGAATGAGCAGCCCCGGGCCCCCCCATCCCCAATTGTGCTGGGACCACTTCAAAAGTGTGCCACTAGTGCAGTCCCAAGCAGCTGCTGGCAGGAATAGATTTGAGTGCTGTCTTTTTAGACTGTCAATTTCACAGTTCCTTGCCCTCAGGTTTACAACTGTAAGCTGCTCTGTGAGCCTTTGTGGCTAAAGGTAAAAGCAGTCCCTTGACATGAATAACATTATAATTGATTGTAGGGGGCAGTGCTCATGTCCATTGCTAAGCCAAACAGCCAGTGCTCTGTCCAAGGACTGCACTGGTGGTCATGTGGCCAGCATGACTGTACTGAATGCTATTACCTTCCCACCGAAGTGATACCTATTTATCTACTTGCATTTACATGCTTTCAAACTGCCAGATTGGCAAAAACTGGGACTAGTGGCAGGAGCTCACCCCATCATGCAGCACTCAGGCCTCGAACTGCCAACTTTCTGATCCTCTGATCATCAGAACTGACATCTTAAAAGAATGGGGTATAAATACGCAAAATAATAAAATAATGATTTTAAAAAACTCATTATGAAATGGTTTACCCGTATACATGTTGGCAGCCGTGGGTACGATCCAGTTGTCAATACATCAATCGCATAAGGAATAGCAAAGCTAGGTAGACGAGCATGAACCAAGGCATCTCTAGCTAATGATGCTAAGCGATCAGCAGTGTCAACAAACAGGATAGCCTGCTGATCTAGAAAACTTGATATCATCTGTAAAATACATATTTATATGCAGACTACATAAACCAGTTCTTGCATAAATTAATTCCCTAAATCATCTCTAAACTCCTCTGAAATACCCAATTATGCTCACTATTTCAAAACTAAGTATTTGATTAAAATACATATTTCAGCTGGTACATGACAATAAATTGCCATTATGGACAATCATAGTTTAAGATCACATTTTTAAAATCATTGTACATTGCTCTGGAATCTGCTTTTTTGACTTGAAGTTTAGATTTTTTTTAAAAAAATATTTCTTACAAGAAATACATTATTAATCTAAAAAAAGAAAACAGCATAAGAATCATTGCATGAGAACCACATGCTACTTAATGCATGTTCATAAAAATCACATCTCTCCCAGAATTTCAAAAAACAGTCAAGTTAGCCTATGCATTCCGTGGTTTGTGTTAAGATACATAATAGTCTTGGATACTAAGAGAACTGTCTGGAAACAACACCATTATTATCATCTACATCAATATTCTCCAGAAATACAAGTCATGTCATTTAATACAAGCTTAAATCATAATTTTTAAAAATGGTTACACACTGCATTTCATGTATGTAAAATAGAAAATGAGAGTTAATTTGTAACTAACTACAGGACTACACAGTCTACAAACTAAAATGTGTGCAAACTGAAGAACAAAATCATGACCTGGATACTTCTTTTAAAAAAATCTGACTCTCCTAGCTGTAGCAGACCATTGTTTTCAAAAGATACAGTCAGCCCTTGGAATCCATGAGGGATCTGTTCTGGACCCCTCCCCACCATTGGTACCAAAATCTGTGGATGTTCAAGTCCACATTGTTCCCAATGGCAGTGTGTGCATGTGGCTGCGCCGCCATTGTGGACATTGGAACTTAATGGAGGGTGCGTGTATGTGCTGCCACGGGACAGCAGCTGCCTCTAATGGCAGCATGGCTGCATGCATGTGCTGCCATGGGACAACAGCTGTCCCTAATGGCCCCATGGCCATGGGCATGTGTTGCCATTGGGGACAATGCAGGTTTTCTGTCCACGGATGCTCAGATCCACGGATAGAAAGTCTGCTGATACTGAGGGCCAACTGTACTTTATTCACTGTACACCAAAGAGGAGAAATGTGCATGCCTATTAAAATGTTTTTGCAATGTATAGCCATGATTTATGAACAAATGAATGACAATAGCCAGATTCTCAATTATGAGTGAAAATAACAACCATCCTGTTTTTATTAATTTTAGTTTGGAAGGCATGAACCTACCGCACATTTTTCAACCTTTCCAGCATTGTTTGCCCATTTCACCAAGGCTAACAGTCGAACAAACAACTGTCGTGTGCGACTTGCAAATTGCACTATTTCTATTTTTCTGTAAAGAAAAGAGTTAGATTTTGAAACAAATATAGTTCAATTATTTTGAAAGAAGATGCACACAAGGAGAATGAGAATAACCTGTCAAAAGTAATTCCAACCTCCAAAAGTGATATAATAACAAAGCTGCAATCAGATATATCAGTGCGAGGTAATAACAGTGAAGGTAAGCTGTCTGAAATACAGTACAGGTACTGCTGGATTTATTTAGTCTGAGGACTTCATTGTAAACTATTAATTAAAAAACATTTTAATATTCTCTAACTGTTAATATTCTTTTTACTGATACAAACAAGAGTTGCCAGATAATCTCTTCCTTTTTGTAAGCACAAGAATATGGGGAACTCTTGAAAGTGCCGTTCTCTTGCATGTACACGTTTGTTGAAGACCATGTAATACAAATGGATTAGTAAACTAGTTTTCAAAGTATCTCACAATACTTAGTCACTATATAGCAGCTAACTTTATTTACATTTTAGATTTTTAACGTTATCCTGCAATATAGATACTTTCATTTTTTGTGTCACAAAAGTACAATTAAATGCCAGAAAATAAAATGTCATTAGAACACAGCAATGGATTTCTTTTAGGTTATCATAAAAACCAACTGCTAGTCATTTTTTCTACAGCTTTAAATTCTGAATGGAGGACAGCTATGCCAGTTAATTAAAACATCCCCTAAAGCAGTAAACCCACTTCAAAACTGAATTAGTTAATGGCAATTACAATTAATGACAATTCACTGTGACATATCACCAGCTTCAACTTACTTGCTGTCAACAAGATGACTCCATTACAATATTAGGACAACATAGATAATTTGATTTGTTATGACAGGGATGGACAACATGTGGACCACAGGGTGCATACCTCTCCCAAAATTGTTTTTGCAGTCATATGTTCCCTCAGAAAAGATGTTACCCAAATCCAGCATAAACTGCATGCTGAAAATGAGGCAGTAAGTCAAGAAAACCCCATTAAATATTTTAGCAGTAGAGCAACAGTGAAGCTAAAGCTGCCCATGTACCCACAAAGTTGTCTACTTCTCTGTTAAAAAAAATTTAACATTTAAAGCGTGAAAAATAACATTGACATACACCATGTGTACAAAATAAGTGCTTAGATTTGTTGAACAAAGATTTCATATTAAATTACAAAATCCTATAGATCAGTGATGGCGAACCTATGGCACATGTGCCAGAGGTGGCACTCAAAGCCCTCTCTATGGGCACATGTGCTATTGCCCCAGCACAGAGTTTGCAAGAATTTGTTACTAAAAAGCCAGAGGGACATGGCACTTTGCAATAAATAAGTGGGTTTTGGGTTGCAGTTTGGGCACTCGGACTCGGCCCATAAAAGGTTCACCATCACAATAACCCATGTGATTTTAATAGAACTTGCTTTCAAATAAATGTACACAGAATTATAACCTCAAAAATGCCCCAAGCCATAAGATTTTAATAATATTAACTACAGAGCTCACCATTTCTTAGCAAACAGCAAAAGAATACAACTGAAGATGGATACAATGCTTATCTGAGACTTAATATAGCTAATACCACAGAAGTACAAGTGAAACATTGGTCCAAAACATACTGCAGAAATCATCCAGTTTGAGATCGCTTTAACTGCCGTGGTTAAATGATACGAAATTCTGGGAACTGTAGTTTTGTGAGACATTTAGCCTTCTCCGTCAGACAGTTTATGGTGCCACAATAAACTACAATTCCCAGGATCCCCTCACACTGAGCCAGGGCAGTTAAAGTGGTCTCAAATGGGATGATTTCTACAGCGTGTTTGAGACCACTGTTTAGCTTGCCAAGATTAGTTCTACCCTAGCAGATGTGCATATCAAAGGACAAGCACATTTACAAATCCAGTTAAAACATTGTCCCACACTGCAGTCAATGCTTTATCGTGGTTTAGTACAGTGCTCCCTTGCCTTACATGGGGGATCCATTCCGGACCCCCCGCCACCACCGCATAAGGCAAATACCGTGTATGCTTGAGCCCCACTGTAAATAATGGGACTCGTGCATGAGGCGCAGCGGGCAGGCGCGCCATTGCCAGTTCTGTCATGCAGCTTTCAGCATAAGCTGAAAGCCACATATAGTATGCCCGTGTATGGTGCAGGCACACTGTATTCTGAAATTATTTTTTAACTAAGTCAGCAGAGAGTTATATTGACCAAAATATTCAGCCATGTCTGCTTTGTATCACTTACTATCTGAAGCTGAAGTGTAGAAATTTGAGAACAGATTTTTGGATTTGAAAACCTGGTTCCTAATTTCCTGACAGGAAAGACGCTTTATTATGAAGATCTTCAGCAATTAGACCTTATTATTCTCTCTCCCCCTTACAGCATTGTCAGTTTTCATATGTATTTTGTGATTAGTAATCCTGATATGCAAGATAGGAACACACCATCATTTTCTGGTTTGTATGTAACAATAATCTATGATGTCCACTACATAGCAAAGCAACTGAATGGGCTACATGTGGACACAGTGAACAGTATGCTCCTATAAGGCACAAGATGCATTCTCACAGCACAAACTGTCTTTCAGGATTAAACGTGAAACAACCCAGCATATATTGAGTTTCATACTATACACTCAGTAAAAGTGAAGCAATATTATTTTATAATAATTTCATAATTTCATTTCCTTTAATACAAGTAAACCCAAGTGAAGAAACATTTGATTTGGCATACTATTTGATTCCATATTTACATTTAATTAAAATCAAATGTAAATTCGTCTCACTTTTCTTTACTCACCTTTCCATGTCAGTTTTCCTTGGTAATCTATTTTTAAAAGGAGAAAAACAAAACAAAGTGTTATCTTGGGAAGTACTGGAAAAATAAAACTACAAGACGCCCTACTCTTCTACACTTCAGTTCTACACAGTGAACTAAACCCACAACAAACTGGAGCACAATTTTTATTGTGAGCATACTATTTTACACTTTAAAGTAGGGATGGGCAACTTCACATCTAGAAACAAAATGGCAGGCATGAAATCCACCTGAAGCTACACCTGGCCACCATAATCAAATTAGTTGTTATGGCAGCAGCAAGAACTAACCTCCCCCCCCCCCAAATTACAGTTTAAAATAAGATGTACATAGCATGTATATACTTGTGAAACTACAAACATTTGAAATTGCCCCTCAAAATGTTTTCACTAGAATCCAGGCACATGATAAATGTACACCATATTTACAAGGTTAATAATGCTTCTGGGAATGCTACAGAGCTTGGAAGGAATGCAGCTACACTGCACATGTCTCATTTTAAACATTATGATGGCACTAGAGGCATTGTTTGGCAACTACTGCTGAAACTAGAAGGTAAAATAAATATGGGACATTTCAGGCAACAACAGCAAAAAGAGAACTTTGACTTGTCACCAAACATAACACTCAACAGGAAGCAGCAGCCAACCCTGGCTCTGACAGATGTACTTGTGCAAGCCACATGTTTTTATCTTTTTTGTTGTTCTGTGCCTTCAAGTTGTTTCCAACTATGGCAATCCTAAGACAACCCTATTATGGGGTTTTCTTGGAAAGATTTGTTCAGATGTGGTTTGCCACTGCCTTTCCCAGAGGTTGAGAGAATGTGACTTGCCCAAGGCCACCCTTGGCAATCAAAAGCTGGTTTCCAGACTTGCAGTCCAACACAAAAACCATTACACCATGCTGGTTCTCACAAACCTCATACAGCTGCTCAAATAAACCTGAGGCCTTTTTACACCTCAACTTTCTGTATATTTGTGTATCTATATCTGTATCTATATATCTTAAATACTGTAAATAAACAGAAATTATGTACTGTGAAGCGATTATTGGATTAGTGGTCAGGCACAAAGTGAGGCTTCACACATATATTGCAACATGTATATTATGCATTTTGGTTGGTCCAATAAAGCTATCATTGTTTGAGGGATGTTAGATGTACTTGCACTTTGCTACAAGGGAAAATGTGGTGTAGTGGTATGAGTGCTGGACTATGACTCCGGAGACCAGATTCAATTCCCTGCTGAGCCATGAAACACCGTAAGTCAGAAATGACTTGAAGGCACACAACAACAAACATGCCCAACATGCTACTCCTGGATATGTAGGTCGTCCTTTTCCAGGACCTGTGCTACATTTCAACTGACTGTCCAAGAGGAATTTCAAAACTTCCTCCATTTTGGGAATGCATTTCTTTTTATAGATGTGTCTTTAGCTTTCCTTTGGCCATGCCCTGCATTTATCATGAATGTCCTACTTTCTGAAATGCCTGGTCCTCCTCTGTGGTTAGGACATCTGGTCATGCTGAAGGGACATACTGTACTAAAACAAATGACACTAGTTGCCCATAGGGAAACCGTACATGCCAGTGGAGAAACCATACTTGCCCATAAGGAAACACAGGACAATACTTGCCCATGATTCTATGATTCTCTATAGGCATGCATTCCACAGTAATTCCCTATGGGAAAGCATTCTGCAATATTTCCCTATGGTCATGTATTCGGCAATGATTCCCTAAGGGCACGTATTTCCCAATGGATTCCTAAGGGTAAGTATTCCCTAATGATTCTCTATGGGCAAGTATTCCCCAATGTTTCCCTATAGGGAAGCGTTCTCCAATGTAGCCCTTTGGGCTAGCATTCTCAACTGTCTCCCTATGCACATGTATTCCGCAATGATTCTTTATGGGCAAGCATTCCCCAATGCCTCCCTATGGGCAAGCATTCCCCAATGTTCCCCTATGGGCATACATTCCCCAATGTCTCCCTAAGGGCAAGCATTCCTCAATGTCTCCCTATGGGCAAGCATTCCCCAATGTCTCCCTATGGGCAACCATTCCCCAATGTCTCCCCGTGAGCAACCATTCCCCAATGTCTCCCTATAGGCAAGCATTCCCCAATGTCTCCCTATGGGCAAGCATTCCCAAGGTCTCCCAAGCATTCCCAATGCTCACCTATGTGGAAGCTCCCCATGTCCTCCCTATGGGCAAGGTTCCCAATGTCTCCCTGATGGCAAGCATTCCCCAATGTCTCCCGATTGGCAAGCATTCCCAATGGTCTCCGTCCATGGAAAGCATTCCCAATGTTCCCTATGGGCAGCATCTCCCCAATGTCTCCCCATGGGCAGGGTTCCCAATGTCTCTCCCCATGGGCAAGGGTTCTCCAATGTCTCCCATGGGCATGTATTCCCCAATGTCTCCCTATGGGCAAGCTTCCCAGATGTCCCCTATGGCAAGCAGTCCCAATGTCCTCCCTAATGGCAAGCATTCCCAATGTCTCCCTATGGGCAAGCATTCCAATGTCTCCCTATAGGCAACCATTCCCAATGTCCTCCCTATGGGCAAGCATTCCCAGGTCTCCCTATATCGCATGTATGTCGCAATGTCTTCCTATGGGCCAAGCATTCCCCATATTTTCTTTATGTCAGTTTCTCCAATGTCCTCTATGGCAACCATTCCCAATGTGTCCCTATGGGCAAGCATACTCCAACGTCTCCCTATGGGCATGTATTCTAAATGTCTCCTTATAGGCAACCATTCCCAATGTCTCCTGATGGCGCAAGCATTCCCAATGTCTCCCTATGAGCAAGCTTCCCAAGGTCTCCTCTATGGGCAAGCTTCCCCAGGTCTCCCTAGTGGAAGCATTCCCCAGTGTCTCCCTATGGGGTATTCCTAAAGGTCCCCTATAGGCAACCATACCCAAGGTCTCCCTCTGGGCAGCATTCCCCAATGTTTCCCTCTGGGCAAGCATTCCCCAATGCCTCTCTATAGGCAACCATTCCAAATGTCCTCCCCATGGGCAAGCATTCCCAAGTCTCCCTATAGGCAACCATTCCCATGTGTCCCTATGGGCAAGCATTCCCCAAGGTCTCCCTATGGCAAGCATTCCCAATATCCTCCCTTGGGCAAGCTTCCCCAATTCTCCCCATGGAGCAAGGGTTCTCCAATGTCCTCCCTATGGAAGTATCCCCAATGTCTCCCTATGGGCAACCATCCCAAGGTCCTCCCTCTGGCAAGCATTCCCAATGTTCCCTCTGGGCAAGCATTCCCCAATGCCTCCCTATGGCAAGCATTCCCATGTCCCCTATGGGCAGCATTTCCAATGTCTCCTATAGGCAACCATCCCCAATGATTCCTATGGGCAAGGGTTTCCTCCAATGTCTTCTCTATAGGCAACCATATCCCCCATTGTCCCTATGGGCAAGCATACCCCAAGTCTCCCTATGGGCAAGCATTCCCAAGGTTCTCTCTATGGGCAAGCATTCCCTAGGTCTCCCTATGGGCAAGCATTCCCAATGTCTCCCTATAGGCAACCATTCCCAATGTCTCCTGATGGGCAAGCATTCCCCAATGTCTCCCTATAGCAAGCATATCCCAAGGTCTCTCTATGGGCAAGCATTCCCCGGTCTCCCGATGGGCAAGCATTCCCCAATGTCTCCCCATGGATGTATCTAAATGTCTTCCTATAGGCAACCATTCCCAAGGTCTCCCTCTGGGCAAGCTTCCCAATGTTTCCCTCTGAGCAAGCATTCCCAATCTCCCGATAGCACCATTCCCAGGTCTCATGGGCAAGCTTCCAATGTCTCCCTATGGGCAAGCATTCCCAATGTCTCCCTATGGGTAAGCATTCCCAATGGCTCCTAGAGGCAACAATTCCCATCTCTCCCAGGGCAAGCTTCCCCAATGTCTCCCTATGGGCATGTATTCGCATGTCTCCCTATGGGCAAGCATTCCCAAGGCTCCCTATGGGCATGTAATTCCACAATGTCTCCCTATGGGCAAGCATCCCAATGTCTCCCTGGGCAAGCATTCCTAATGTCTCCCTATGGGATAGCATGTCCCAATGTCTCCCTATAGGCACAATTCCAATGTCGCCCTATGGCAAGCTTCCCCAATGTCTCCCTATGGGCATGTATTCGCAATGTCTCCCCTATGGGCAAGCATTCCCCAATGATTTCCTATGGCGGGGTTTCTCCAGTGTCTCCCTATGAGCAAGCATTCCCAAGGTCTCCCTATGGGCAAGCATTCTCAATGTCTCCCTATGGCAAACATTCCCAATGTCTCCCTATGGGCAAGCATTCCCAATGTCTCCCTATGGGTAAGCATTCCCAATGTCTCCCTATAGGCAACATTCCCAATGTCTCCCTATGGGCAAGCATTCCCCAATGTCTCTCCCATGGGCATCTATCGCAATGTCTCCCTATGGGCAAGCATTCCCCCAATGTTCCTCCCTATAGGCAACCATGTCCCAATGTCTCCCCTGGGCAAGCATTCCCCAATCTCCCTATGGACAATCATTCCCATGTCTCCCTATGGGCAAGCATGTCCCAATATCGCCCCATGGGCCAAGCATTTCCCATGTCTCCCTATGGGCAAGCATGTCCCAATGTCTCTGCCCTATGGGCATGTATTCCCATGTCCTCCCTATGGGCAAGCATTCCCAATGTCTCCCTATGGTAAGCTGTCCCAATGTCTCCCTATAGGCAACATCCCATGTCTCCCATGGGCAAGCATTCCTTCCCCATGTCTTCCCTATGGGCATGTATTCGCAATGTCGCCCCTATGGGCATGTATTCGCAATGTCTCCCTAGTGGGCAAGCATTCCCCAATGATTTCCTATGGGCAAGGGTTCTCCAATGTCCTCCCTATGAGCCAAGCATTCCAAGGTCTCCCGTATGGGCAACAATGCCATGTCTCCCTATGGGTAAAGCATTCCCATGTCTCCCCATAGGCAACATTCCCAATGTCTCCCTAGTGGGCAAGCATTCCCCAATGTCTCCCTATGGGCATGTAGTCGCAATGTCTCCCTATGGGCAGCATTCCCCAATGATTTCCTATGGGCAAGCATTCCCCAATGTCTCCTCGATGGCAACCATTCCCAAGTGTCTCCCCATGGGGCAAGCTTCCCCAATATCTCCCTATGGACAATCATTCCCATGTCTCCCCATGGGCAGCAGTTCCCAATGTCTCCCTATGGGCAAGCATTCGCCAATGGTCTCCCTATGGGCAAGCATTCCAATATCTCCCCATGGGTAAGCATTCCCCAATGTCTCCCTATGGGCAAGCATTCCCAAGGTCCCACGCATGGGCAACTTCCCAAGGTCCCCCTGTGGGCAAGCATTCCCAAGGTCTCCCCTATGGGGAAGCATTCTCCAATATCTCCCTATGGGCAAGCATGTCCCCAATGTCTCCCCTATAGGCAACCATTCCCATGGTCCTCCCCATGGCAAGCAGTTCCCCAATATCTCCCTATGGACAATCATTCCCAATGTCTCCCCATGGGCAAGCATTTCCCTATGTCTCCCTATGGGCAAGCATTCTCCAATGTCGCTCCCTATGGGCAAGCATTCCAAATATCTCCCCATGGGTAAGCATGTCCCCAATGTCTCCCCTATGGGCAACATTCCCAAGTGCCCCTAGGGGCAAGCATTCCCAAGGTCTCCTGTGGGCAAGCATTCCCAAGGTCTCCCGGTTGGCAAGGCATTCCAATATCTCCCTATGGCAAGCATTCCCCAATGTCTCCCCATGGGCAAGCATTTCCCCAGTCTCCCACGGCAAGCATTCCCCAGGTCTCCCTATGGCAAGCATTTCCAAGTCGCCCTGTGGCACTATTCCCAATGTCTCCCTATGGGCAAGCATTCCCAAGGTCCCCCTATGGCAAGCATTCCCAAGGTCCCCGTGGGCAAGCATTGCCCAGGTCTCCCTGTGGGCAAGCATTCCAAGGTCTCCCTATGGGAAGCATCCTCCAATATCCTCCCTATGGGCAAGCATTCCCCAATGTTTCCCTATGGGCATGTATTGTAATGTCTCCCTATGGGCAAGCTTCCCAATGTCTCCCCATCGGCAAGCATTCCCAGGTCCTCCTATGGGCAAGCATTCCCAAGTCCTCCCGTGGGAACCATTCCCAATGTCTCCCCATGGGCAAGCATTCCCAAATCGCCCTATGGGCAAGCATCCCCAATGTCTCCCATGGCATGTTCGCAATTCTCCCTATGGGCAAGCATCCCCAATGATTCCTATGGGCAAAGCCATGCGTCCTATGGGCACGTCCATTCTAAAGTCTCCCTATGGGCATGTATTCCCATGTCTCCCCATGGGCAAGGGTTCACCAATATCTCCCTATGGGCAACCATTCCCAATGTGCCCTATGGCAAGCCTTCCCCAATGTCTCCCTATGGGAAGTATTTCCCCATGTCCCCCTATGGGCATGTATTCCCAATGGTCCTCCCATGGGCAACCATTCCCATGCTCCCCTGGGAACATTCCCAATATCTCCCAGGGCATTGTATTCGCAAGGTCCCCTATTGGCAAGCATTCCCATGAGTCCCTATGGGCAAGCATTGCCAATGTCTCCCTATGGGCATGTAGTGCCCAATGTCTCCCCAGGGCAAGGGTTCTCCAATATCTCCCTATGGGCAAGCATTCCCAATGTCCTCCCTATGGGCAAGTATTCCCCAATGTCCCCCTATGGGCATGTAATTCCCAATGTCTCCCTATGAGGCAACCATTCCCAATGTCTCCCCCAGGGAAGCATTCCCCAATGTCTCCGATGGCATGGATCGCATGTTCTCCCTATTGGCAAGCATGCCCCCAGATTCCCTATGGGGCAAGCATTGGCCAATGTCTCCCTAGGGGCATGTATCCCATGTCCTCCCCAGGGCAAGTGTTCTCCAATCCCCATGGGCAAGCTCCCCAATTCCTCCCTATGGCATGTGATCCAACAGTGTCTCCCTATGGGCAACCATTCCCAAGGTCTCCCCCATCGGCAAGCATCTCCAAGTGTCTCTCGTAGGGGGAAGCATTCCCAATTCTCCCTATAGGCAACCATTCCCAATGTCTCATTATTGGGCAGTATTCCCAATGTCTCCTATGGGCAAGCATTCCCCAATGTCTCCTATGGGCAAGCATTCCCCATGTCTCCCTGCGCATGTAGTCCAACGTCACCTATGGGAACATTCCCATGTCTCCCTATAGGCAACACATTCCCAATGTCTCCTATGGGCCATGGTAGTTCCCAATGTCTCCCTATGGGGAAGCTTCCCAATGGTCTCCCTATGGGGAGAAGCATCCCAATTTCCTCCCTATGGGCAAGCATTCCCAATGTCTCCTAGGTCACCTCCCGCAATGTCTCCCATAATAGGCAACCATTCCCAATGTCTCATTATGGGCATGTATTCCCAATGTCTCCCTATGGTCAAACCATCCCCAAGGTCCGCCCTCTGGGGAAGCATTCCCAATGTCTCCCTAGGGGCAAGCATCCCAAGTCCTCCCGATGGGCGGTATTGCCCCATGTCCCCTATGGGCCACCATTTCCAATGCTCCCTAGGGCAACCAGTCCCCAAGTCTCCCTATAGGCAACCATTCCCAAGGGTCTCATTATGGGCAGTTTCACAATGTCCCCCCTATGCACCATTCAAATGTCGTCCCTATGGGGAAGCATTCCCAATGTCTCCCCATTGGGCAACCAGTCCCCAATGTCTGCCCTATAGATAAACCATGCCCAATGTCTCTTATGGGCATGTTATTCCCAATGTCTCCTATGGTCAACCATCCCAAGGTGCCTCCTATGGGGAAGCATTCCCAATGCCTCCCTATGGGCAACCATTCCCCAATTCTCCCGATAGGCAACCATCTCCACAATGTCTCATTATGGGCATGTATCCCAATGGCTCCCGAATGGTCACCATTCCCATGTCTCCCTATGGGCAAGCATTCCCAATGTCTCCCTATGGGTCAACCATTCCCCAATGTCTCCCTATAGGCAACCACCAACCAATGTCTCATGTATGGCATGTAATCCCAATGTCTCCCTATGGGCAACCAGTTTCCAATGTCTCCCCGGGGAAGCATTCCCATGTCTCCCTATGGCAGCGCCCAATGTTCCTATGGGCGAGTATCCCCCAATGTTCCCTATGGGCAACCATTCCAAGTCTCCCTATGGGCAACCATTCCCCATGGTCGTCCGCTAGATGCAACCATTCCGCATGTGCTCAGTAGTGGGCAGTGTATGGTCCCAGGTCTTCGCTAGTGGTCAAAGCCATTCCCATGTCTCCCTGGGGGCTTCCCTGTCTCCCTATGGGGCACCATTCCACAGTGTCGCTCCTTGGCAACCTTCCCAATGCCTCATTAGGGCATGTATTCCCATGTCGTCCCTATGGGAGGCTCCCCATGCCTCCCTATGGCCCATACCCCATAGTACTCCGATGGCCCTTCCCATGCCTGTATCGGGCATGTATTCTCCAATGTCTCCCTATGGGGGAAGCATTGCCCAATGCCTCCCTATGGGCAACCATTCCCCATGTCTCCCTATAGCGAACCATTCCCAATGTCCTCATTATGGGCAGGTCTTCCCAATGCTCCCTATGGGAAGCATTCCAGAATGCCTCCCTATGGCAAACCATTCCCAAGTCTCCTATAGGCAAAAATGCCCTGTCTCATTAGGCATGAGTCCCAGATTCTCCCGATGGTCAACCATTCCAAGTGTCCCTATGGGCAAGCATGCCAAGTTTCGTCCCCTATAGGTACAACCAGTCCCCGATGTCTCCCTATGGCAACCGATCCCAATTCTCAAGTATGGCATGTAATTCCCAATGTCCTCCTAGGTCAACCATGCCCCATCTCCCTCTGGGGAGCATCCCATGCCTCCCTATGGGGAGTATCCCCCAATGTGCTCCCTATGGGCGAGTATTTCCCCAATGTCTCCCGAGGGGCGAGTATTCCCCAATGTCGCCGCTATGGGGGAGTAGTTCCCGCATGTTCTCCCTATGGCAGAGTTTCCCCAATCGGCTCCCTATGTCAATCCATTCTCAATGTCTCCCATGGGCAAGGCTTCCCAACTAGGGCGCTCACAGGTCTGCGAGGACGGGAGCATGGCGAGGGTCTGGGACGGAAGAGGAGTCGATGAGGGTGCTGAGCCTGTAGCCTTGGCTGGCTGCGGGGGGCGCCGCATCCGGGGGGCGGGAGGAGCCGGCGGGGCGAGGCGGGGGCCGCCCCCCGTAGGCAACAGCTGGTGGGTCTCCAGCTGCACCGGCGCCATGGCCGAGGAGGGTCACAGGCAGCCGGGGAGTTGCAAGGAGCCTCCGAAGCCCGTTCTCCGGCGGAGGAACTCCGGAGGGAAGGGAGGAGAGGAAGACGCAGCGGGAGTGGCAGCGGAGTCTGCGCTCAGCACGCGCTTCTCCTTCCCTCTGCAGCCGCCATCACTTCTAAGGCAGCTGCAGCCGCCATTACTGGGGGCGGAAACCGCACCGGAAGGGATCCGAGGAGCGCGGCGGACCGGAAAGAAACCTCTTCCGGGGTCTGCGTGGAGCCTCTCTTTCCCTCCGACTCTATGGTTGGCTCCTCATTGGAGGACTCTGCGCTTCATCCCTTGCTCTGGGCGCCATGTTTGGTCTGCCCGGCAGCAATCAAAGATGCTGCAGATCATGTCCTCTCCTGAGAGCTTCTGCCAGTCAGTTTCCAGTATTCTCTGAGAACAGGAGAGGTCCTCCTAGCAGACTGGGAGAGAGTGGATATTGGCCCCATCTTCGGAAAGGGGAAGGCAGGGGACCCACAGTTGGCTTGGGGCCACTGCTAGGGAATCATTCAAGAGTCTGTGCAGACTCAGAAAGGCATGCTGTCATTAGAGTCTGCTTGGGCTCAAAAAAGTTACCAACTTGGTAGATTGGGGCAGTTTTGTGGATGTAGCATACAGTCATCCCTCTGTGTCCACAGATCTTTTCATCCACATCTGCAAAATATTTTTTAAAATGTATAAATTCCAAAAAGCAAACCTTGATTTTGCCATTTTATAAAAGGTCCACCATTTTGCTTCACCATTGTATTCAATAGGATTTGAGCATTGGTGGATTTTGGTATCCATGGGGGGTGGTCCTGGAACCAAACCCTTGTGGATACTAAGGGCCCATTGTATCTCTGTTTCAGTAAGGTTTTTGTCAGGGTCCCCGTTGATACTCTTGCAGACAAGCTGGTGAACTATAGACTAGGCAGTGCTACAGTTATGTGGATCTATAATTGGTTGAGAGACCAGACCCAGAGTGCTCACCAATTGTTGCTGCTCATCATGGAGAACAGTAACTAGTGGGGTGTCTCAGGGTTCTGTCCTGAGGCTGATCTTATTAAACATCTTTACAAATGACCTGGATGATGGAATAGAAGGCATGCTTATCAACTTTGCAGGTGACATCAAATTAGGAGGGATAACAAATACCCCAAAGGATAGGAAAGAATGCAAAATGACCTTGACAGACTGGAAAGCTAGGCCTAAACTGAATGAATTTCAACAGAGGTGCATGTAAGGTGCCACATCTAGACAGGAAAAACAAAATGCACAATATAGACTGGGTAACACCTGACTTGAAAGCAGTACATGTGAAAAAGTCTTGGGATCTTAGTAGACCATAAGCTAAACATGAGTTAACCGTGTGATGCAGCATCTAAACAAGTCAGTGCTATTTTAGGCTTCATCAAAAGGAACATAGTGTACTGGCTAATGGAAGTAATAATACAATACTATTCTGCTTTGGTCATATCTCGCCTGGAATACTGTGTCCAGTTCTGAGCACCACAGTTCAAGAAAGATATTGGGAGTATGACCAGAGGACAGTGGCCAAGATTATGAAATGGTGGAAACACCAGACAATTCACAGCAACCTTTTTAGATGTGATTGTTGTTATGGTTTTTATGCTGTTTTATGATCTTACAGCATTACCTCTTTTATGAGCCACCCAGAGAGTTTTGGGTATTGGGTGGTATGAATGATAATAGATACAGTCTTGGTGACAGCATATAAGCAGTTTTCTTGTTTAAAAAAATCAAACCATCTGAAGAATCAATTCTAAGCTGACTACAAAACAATTACCGTGAGTATATCAAAGCAGAAAGCTATGTACAGTGGGACCTCAGTATTCACGGGACATCTGTTATCAAAATCCATGGATCCTCAAGCCCATGTTGTCCCCAGTGGTGGCGCATGCACACAGCTATGCTGCCATTAGGGACAATGGGACTTCATCTGATGGTGGTGCAGCCATGTGCAATTCTGCCACTGGAGACAACGGGTGCTGTCCCTAATGGCAGCACAGCTTAGAACTGTGAATGACAAGTCTGTGGATACCAAGCCCACTGTATCACATAAAGAGGCATAGTCCTATCACAACAGAAAACAGAACAGTTCAAAGAAGAATGTATAGTCTAATCAAAATAGCAAAAAAAAGGTCAGAAAAATCCTTGTGAGTGATTTTAACTTAAGTTGTTCCTGTAAGCTGCCTTGAGTCCTAGTATTGGGAAAGGTGGGATATACATTACAGTAATTGTATTTATTAATCATAATAAAAGACCCAGGAGCCAACCAATTCCAAACATTTTGGTGTAAGTAGAAATGTTTGGAGCTAATGGCAAAGACATTCAATAGGGCAGATACCACAGCAAAAGAAGTCCTGCTGCCATATTTAACCAGTGTGGAAAGAGATTTAATAGAGTATGTGGGGTGTAGAACATCATACAGAGGTTCTTGAAGGGCACCCAGAAGTTAGGGTCTTACTTCTGGTAGTGCAGTTGGCCCTGCATATCTGTGAATTCAACCATCGACAGCTTGAAAACATTCTAAAAAATAAAAATTCCAAAGAACAAACTTTGATTTTGACATTTTATATATTGGACACCATTTTATAACACCACTGTATTTATTTATTCAACTTGTATGCAAAAAAGAGGGCATGCTTAGACTCAGAGAAAGAGGGAGTGAAGATCAGAAAAAAGAACATCAACAACTTAATATATACAGATTACACACTACTACTAGAAGAAACCAAGGAGCTAGTACAATTGCTGGAAAAGGTCAAGGAGGAAAGTGCCAAGGTAGGCTTGATGTTGAACATCAAGAAAGCAAAAATAATGACCATAGAAGCTCTACAAGAATTCATCCTAGATAATTAGAAAATTTAAATAGTCAAAGAGTTCCCATACCTTGGATCAAACATTAATCCAAATGGAGACTGCAGTCAAAAAATTAGAAGGTTAGGACTGGGAAGAGCAGCTATGAAAGAACTGGATAAGATCCACCAAAGTGTAAAGATATAACTCTGAACACTAAATTGAGGATCATACAAGCCATCGTATTTCTCATCACCATGTACAGGTATGGATGCAAGAACTGGACAGTGAACAAAGCAAATAGGAAGAAAACTCATTTGAGATGTGATACTCAAGAAGAGTGCTGAGAATATCATGAACAGCCAAGAAAACAAATAAATGGATTCTAGAACAGATCAAACCCAAGTGTCCCTGGGAGCCAGGCTGGCAAAACTGAGGCTGTCATAATTTGGCCACATCATGAGAAAGCATGAATTATTAGAAAATACTGTTGTTGTTGTTTAAAGTTTGGCATCCAAGGTGGCTTATCACAGTTTAAAAAACAGCTAAAAATAATATTCAATACAAAAATTAAAAATATTAAACTAGCCATAAATTTAAACCACTTAAAATAGCTATTAAATGCAACAAATAAAAATTAACACTAAAAGGAGGCCAACATTTATACATAACATATTTTTTCCTATATTATACACATCTTAGATTCCAGTCCTACACATGCTTACTTGAAATCAACATTAATAGATGCAAATTTATGTTTCAGTAAACATGGTCTACACTCCCAGGTACTCCATTTAAATTCATGGAGCTTATTTCCAAGCAGATATTTGTAGAATATCCATTGTACTTTCAAAGAATCATAGATTTAAATAATCTACTCTCAGGATTATTATTACACATTTGTTATGCATTATTCTTAAGTAAATAGTATCACAAGGTAATCTTCATATTAAAAGCAAATGTTGATTTGTATGGATAAACAGTCTGAAATTTCCCTGCAATTTGTTTGTTCAGCCTACTACATAAGAATACTGTACAATTTATATTTTCCATTATAACATTCATGTAGCGCCATGAAACTGTGACTACAGATTTTGATGTAATGTAACTTAAATTTACTGATAAATATTTTACTCTCAATGAAATGCAGCAGAAAAACAAACGTGTGTATTTAGCTTCAGCTCTCTTTAGTGGCTGTATTATTCCTAGAAAATTCAATTGGCTGTCATAAATTATTGGTTTGTCAATTGTAACAGTCTTTTTGTATGTACAATAGAGCATCTTGTTTGAGAGAGAGCAAGAGTTAATTAGCCGCCTGTTTGAGTCTGCTGAGGTTTCCAGATGGAATTATATTTAAAATAACAACTGGACCTTGGATGATTTATAGATCCCTCATTTAATTTTTTTAAAAAGGTAGTAGCTATTAGTCCTATATAAACGGAATAACAGGCCTTCTCCAAGTAATAATTTCAAAGGCAGATTTGGCATCAACATTTACACATTTTTAATATGGCCCTAGAAAGATTCAAGGATCAATACTATAATAAACTATCCACACATAATGGGCTGCTGGGTGGATCTTACTCCCAAGTAGCTTTTGACCAGAAATTGTTTGCACAATTTGTTGGACTGCAAACTCTCATCAGCCATAACCAGAATAGCCAGTGGTGGGGTATGTGAGGGTCCACATTCAGAAAGAGCTGGTGTATATGCAGGGAATGTTGGCTCTGATCTACATACCCTAAAAGCACCAGATCCCTTCTGATGTTGGTTAATAACAGGTGGTATAGGCTACATTTCAGAGGAAGGAATTGGCAGAACCATCTCAGTATTCCTTGCATAAGAAAACCCTTATTCATGGGGTTGCCATAAGTCAACAGGTGACTTGAATGTACATCCACCTACCTGCCATTTTAAAACTCATGTAAATAGTACTTACACTCATGTAAGTCCACAGGGGAAAAAAAACTCTCCCAGCTGGGCTGATTGGAATTGGACATGTTGCAAGCTGGATATTTAGATCAACCTATTGGCTCGGCATTGACTACCAATCTCATGTGTAAAGGTTGCCTCCAAACATCACATTGCCATTTGAGTAGTGGGAGAATGCCATATCCTCCCAACAGAAGTATGGTTTCTGAATCACAATTACACATTTGTTATGCATTAAACAGGAGGGAGGTATTAGTCCTTGCTCCTGACTTTCCTACTTTGATCAACCCTGTTACCTATTAAAAACTACTTATACAATCCTCTCCATACAGAGTAAGAAAAAGTTCAGCATTCTGAAGAATGTGTCCATTGCCAGGAGGGCATTTTTGACTGCTCTAGAAGAATGTTTGTTTGTTATTAAAGCTGATCAGATAGGGGCTAGTCTGTCTGGCTGAGAGCCAAGTGTGGTGACTTCCAGCTTCTCACTGTAACATCTTGTATCACTAGCCTCAATGGAAACTCCCAAGGACACAGAGAGGTTCCATACTAGTGGCAGAAACTTTCAGGATTTTCTGGCACTGTCATGGAAAATCATATATGCATTTGGCAACGTTACTTTACTGGATAACAATTCCCTGAAACCAGCAGGCATGTTGGGTAGGGGATTCTGTGAGTTGTAGTCCAAAAAAGCACCCTTTCCAAACTTTGATCAGGTGCTGCCATGTGATAAGTGACAAAACAAAATGTGTCATATAAGAAAACTAACTCAGGGGCTCAACACACTGGCATTATACACCAGCATGGGGACATGGTATATGCACGCTGGCTGCCCCGACTGCACCCTCATGCGGCTCACCTGACCAGATGGCGGGTGGCATCACACTGCATCTTCAGCACAGTCTTTACGTGTGCTGCACCGAAGAAGCAGCAAAAAGCTGCCACTACCATGGCTAGGGCACACTGTCCATGGCACAAAAAGGACCCTCTTTTTGCTGCTTCTTTTTACACTGCGGAAAGGTCAGATTGGGGCCACGGCATGTAGTTGCTGCAACCCCAATCCGAAAAGGAAAGAGGTGGTCTGCTGAGCCCCTCAGGGGCCTAATTTACTGATTAAAAAGCAG
Organism: Sceloporus undulatus; assembly: GCF_019175285.1. Lineage (NCBI taxonomy): Eukaryota > Metazoa > Chordata > Lepidosauria > Squamata > Phrynosomatidae > Sceloporus > Sceloporus undulatus. Next base: position 75,648,604 of record NC_056524.1, on the reverse strand, counting down.
TTTACAATCATATAAGCAATCAGAATGCAGTGCAAAGCAAACAGTGTGTATCACTCAAAAGGATAAGTAATGGTGTGTGATGTTGCAGAGGTAGCTCCCTCAGAATTATGAAGAATGTGTCAGAGTGATGGCTTTATGATAACAAATGCTAGATTGCTGAATGAGTCAGAAAAGATCTCAAGATACAGCACCCTTCATGCATACATCTCTTAAAACAGGGATGGGAATTACATTCCTCACGCCACATTATGACTGAATTGCAGCTCCCAGCACTCCTCAGTACAGCCCATGCTGGCAATGTCAGCTTGGAGTTTCATTCCAACAATATCTTCAGGGTCTCAAACCTCCTACTCCTGCCATGAGAGGTGTTTGAACACTAGCTTAAAATGGGCAACATTAAAAGCCTAGCTAAAAGCACAATTTAAACTCTTTTCTTTTCCGTTTATTTATTTTGCCAGCAGGTGAAAACTGTTTTTCAGGCAGGCCTTTGACATTTAATTATGCAGTAGTAGTGTGTGTGGGGTGTACTGCATTTCCCCCCAGAAACAAAAGTAACTACAGGATGCAAAGGGTTGTGATAGCTAATTTTAGCCATCCCCCCCCCCCCCCCGCCCCAGGGTGGTAGCTATGAGGGGCAGGGGCTAGATGAGAGAATTGTCCTTCTGGTAACAATTTTGTCTTCTGGTGACATTTCCCTTCTGTCTCCAAATTTGTAGCGTTACAGATAGTTATACACTGAAAATTGTGAAGTTGGAGGCTTTCACGGTTGCTGGCAAAACATCAGGAAAAAACTCTTCTAGAGCACAGCCTTGTAGCCTGGAAAACACACAAAAATTATTAAAAAATTGTTTTCATCTTAAATTTTGTATTTGCTGTGTTTGGAGTCCCTTAATATGCATTTTCTTTGCCTGGTCCTTTTCTTTTAGATGCCTCAAGTGTAGTTACCAAATGCTTTACTGAAGTTTTAAATCAATACAATGACAGAAATTTATTGGATGAGGTTAGACAAGAAATAGGTCCCCCACCCAAACTACAGTAGAGCCATTGCAATGCGATTAAATAACTGTTTACTCATTTAGGAATTAATTTAAGGATTTAGTCATTGGTGTCAATCAAAGGGGGGGTGCAGTGGAGAAAGCGTGCCACTTTTTTGCCAGATGCATTAGGATGTATTCAGCCCTGTACATTTAGAAAAAAATACCAAGCAATTCACCAGAGCCCAACAGCCATGTTTTATTTCGCTGAAATGAATAAAACAGGAAAATGTAAGTAAAAGGCAAATTATAATAAAATTTGAAAAAATGATACCATACCATTGTGATATGTGCAGGGCATTTTTCATTTCTTTGGTTGTTAGATCTCTAAATGTGTATGTGGGCTGGCTTCACATTATTGAAATGCAGCAGTTTTAAGCATACTTATTCACAATCAAATTTAACTAAAAGCACTTTCTTCTATCCATATTAGTGACTAGAGGTATACCAATATGAAACAGTATGAGACTATGCACATGGCATGTTCTAGTAACTTGCGTGCTGCACCAAATGTCACAGTCATTGCTGTACTGCCACATAAAGCCTCGCAAGGGAGCCTGTTAAGCTGCTGAAAAGACTTTTGTGCAGATGCTGGAGACACTGAAGGGCTGGCAATAATGTGTTTCTTGGCATCCTATAGCCCTTTTATTAAGGCTGGAGCTGTGAACAGAGGCACAACTGTACACTACTGTTCACATGTAACAAGAAGCATATATGTGACAAGTGAACCAGAGCATTATTCATCCTGTGGTCTACTTGTCTTAGATAAATGCCTTCTGTTTGCAGTTTATCAGCTAAACTCAATCCACAGATGTGATCAGCTTATCTCCACTTTCTTTCATTTCAAAAGTAGATACTGATGCTTTCACATATGCAAATCTTAGTAGCTAATTTGATCTACTAATACACTGAAAATCCAGTTTCAAGATTACTTTGCACCTTTGGAAGACCATATGTCTTACTGTTCAATCCAGTGAATTCCAATAGAATATACCACCTCAAAGAGAAGTAGTGTGGTGCGGTGATTTGAGCATGGGACTATGACTCTGGAAACCAAGGTTCAAATCTCCGCTCATGGATCCTAAGCAAGTCATACTCTTTGAGCCTCAGAGGAAAACAATGGCAAACTCGGAACAAATCTTGCTGAGAAAACTCTTTCGTAGTTGCCATAAATTGAAAACAACTTGAAAGCTCACAACAACAATTCTACCTCAACTTGTATGGCCCACATATTTTTCTTGGGAATGTTCTTCAGTATGTGATTTTGTAAACAATGACAGATAATGACAAAACTCAGTCTCGCTCCCTCTCCCTCTCCCTCTGTGTGTGTGTGTGTGTGTGTGTGTTATATCCCAGCCTGTAGATGTTCTTTACACATTATGTATAGTACTTGTACAGTCTTTGTGATCTCTACTCATACTGTTACTTGTACTTACCGATTTGTTACTTGTACTTACCGATTTGTAAACTGGCTTAGTTATTTGAACAAATATGCACAGTTCATGCAGGGGGATAATAGGCACTGCCCTTTCCCCCATTCCTTCACCTGGAAGAGCATGTAACAGAAAACATTTACATTACAGTAACAGAAAAATGTTGGTTCTTCAGTATACATTTAAAAAATCTAACAGTTGCTCACACAAATATTACAGCATCTTGCTTCACATTATATTCATACAGAATATGGAGACACTTCTCAAGCAGAATGTTCCTGCTATGGAATCTCCTCCTGCTGCTCATTCCATCTCTGCACATGATGCTGCTGTTTCTCCATCTCATCAGGGCTCTTTGAGACATAGACTACTTCCACCATCATTAAGATGGGACAGATTTCCTTTCTTGAGTTAGCAATCCAATATATCCTCATGCCCTTCATCCTGGGATTATTGGTATTGAGAAGATTCATCCTATACTTCAGTCTCTTATGTGGATCGGTATTGACAGGATAACCTATGGAGAGTACTTCCCAGTTCGCATTCTTACTCCCTGTCACATCAAGACTGTTACCACTACTATGGGTTTGCCCACTATCACATTGTTTTCCATATCTTTGGTACTGAAGCTGCTGTAGGTCTCCTCACACTGATCTGCCAGCTTGCTCTCCTCGGCATCGGTCACCATTGTGACCATATAGTCCTCAAAGAAGCTTATCACCAACATCGCATTGCCAGCCTTCGTCTCTACCACCAAGGACAACAGCTACTTTGTCTACTCTAGACCACCACCATCTCCTCCTCTGGTTATGGTGCCTCCTGCTGTTTCTATAGTGACTTTTACAGTCTACTCTGTTTGACTGAGGGCCTCGCCTCGTTCCTGTCCCCCGCAGGGACCAGGAAGGAGGCGAGCAGGCCGCCGGTGATCGCCAGGGCCTCGCCTCGTTCCTGTCCCCCGCAGGGACCAGGAAGGAGGCGAGCAGGCTGCAGGGAGGCGGGGAGGTTGGCACCGCCTCCCTGCAGCCTCCTCCGCCCCAGGCCTCGCTGCCCTCTTCTTCCTCCGCGTGGCCATGCACGGTGGAGGAGGAGGAGGGCAGTGAGGCCCCAAGGGTTGCCTAGCAACCCCGCTGCAACCGGGCTTTTCCCGGTTTTTGGCTTCACCCGTGCCATGACCGGGCAGGTGCCGCCAAAACCGGGAAAAACCCGGTTGCAGCCGGGTTATGGCAACCCTAGTTTCCCACCAAGCTACTCAACTCTGGAGCATTCCCACTGGGTCCCTGTGCAGATGTGAAAATCTATTTGTGTGAGGACACAAATGATCACTCAAAGAACCACAGCTATGGGAAAGCAATCTGTCCTTTGATATACTTTTAATTAAAACAGTTGCTTATAGAAATATTACATCATCTCTCTACATATTATGTGCAGTGGAGGACAGGAGCTGATCCAATCAAGCTGCCAGAGGTGCTCTCTCAGACCACTGATCCTGGGCAACCTCAGTGTTCATGCTCTAGTGCAGTAGTTCTCAACTTGTGCTCTGAGGAGCCCTTTGGGCTCTGTGTGCATTTCCCATGTGCGGCTACCCCAGGAAAATGAAAGAAATAAAAATTGAACTCAGTTAAAGAACACAAATATATTCTTATATATACTACTAAAAACCATTAACTTTGTAAGACATAGACTAGGCCTTTTTAGGGCTCCACCATAGAAATAAAGGCTCTGTAAGTAAAAAAGGTTAAGAACTCTGCTCTAGTGGATCAGTTTGGGATTTCATGGTCTGCATGGCAACCATGAAACTGCAAATTCTAGCTTGTGCAAAAGATTGCTTTTATTCACCTGTACGCATGCACCTCTCTTCTCTAAAAATGTCTATGGTCCATGTGCAGACACTGGCCACTAGGTATCATCTGATCTAGCCAACATGAGGGTGTTCAACTTAATCCTGGCTTACCTGTTTCCATTGCTACTTTATTGAACACCCAGAATAAGAACTAAGCAGGAGAGGTTAGGATTCATACTTAAGAGAGATTGTCAACAGTTTGATTCTTGCAGTCATGCAATTAAAATATAGACTTTGACTGTGTCCATTAAACACTCACACACAAATATGATAATTTTAGTTTGTATGGGCCACTAGCTTTGAGGAAAGTAGTGGTGTGTGCATTTGTGTGTGAAGTTATGCTGCATAGATTTGTATGTGAGGAACTATGTGTGCTTTCCAAGAGAGAGAGAAAGAGAAAGTTTGACATGCTCCATGTGAAATTGACCTAAATCCACTTGTTAGCTCAACTAGAATAGACACAATCAATGGATTCACATAAATGTTGATTTACCATTCTGTAAATCATTGCTTGGAAACAGCAATTTTATTTAGGTCAATATCTATTTTTGCAGCCACATTCTTGTGTGTGTTTAATGTCTTGCATGTTTTTCATTCAACACATTGCTGCAAGCTTTCATTTTTGTTATTCTGCTGCTTTTGACTATGGGATAAGTTTTTTTTTAATTCTAACAACTTCCTGGGACACAGACAGACATCTGACATTAAAGAAATATAATTATTTAGTTGAATTAATTGTTCTTGGGTCCAAAACATACTGCAGAAATAATCATGTTTGAGACTGTTTAACTGCCTTGGCTCAGTGCTAGAGAATCCTGGAAATTGTAGTTTATTGTGGCATTACAGCTCTCTGACAGAGAAGACTAAATGTTTCACAAAACTACAGTTCTCAGAATTCCCTAGCATTGAGCCAGGGCAGTGAAAGCCATCTCAAACTGAATTATTTCTGCAATGTATTTTGGACATACATGTGAAGACTATGAGGCTATCCAGACTGGCCTGAAAGGCTGGCCTGGGGGCAGATTCAGGGTGCAGTGTCTTGACAACGCATGCCCGACTCGCCCCCCCCAGGGTACCCTGATGCTGTGCACTGCTCCAGATGACACGCAGCGTCGTGGCGCACCTCCGGCCCTGCCTCCAGATGACACAGTGCCAAAGGGGCACCATATAGCTATGGTGCCCTTTCGAGGGTGCAAAAAGGAGCTGCTTCTTGCGGCTCCTTTTTGAGCCCTCGGAAGGCTGGATCGGGGCCACGGCCCCAATCCAGCTGAAGAAGGGGCGGTTCATGCAAGTTGAAAAAAATTACTATGTTAGAGTCTCAGCATATTAAGTCCAATTGAAATCAAGAGTTCTTACTTCAGAACAGACATGCACAAGTTATTATCATCATTTTATTCATCTCTTGTTCTCCCAAATATTTAATGATTATTAAATATATAGCATTGTTACATTTGTTATTTGAGATATGATGAGGGAGGATTCTGCAATCTGACTGGAAAAAATGTGGCCCATGAGGGACATTGCTTAATGATGGCAATATTTAAAAGCAGTTTGAGAAATGTTCATTTTGTTTGGAAAAAGCTTGGTTGGAATAACACTCCAGTGTGTTAAAATAAGTGTTTGCAAAGGCATTATAAAGGGATCCAGGGGAAAAGCTTGGATTTTTCTGTTCAATGCAGAATATTGGAAACTTTATTTGGCTCCACCCCAATGTGGGGTTAAATGCAGTGCTCCCCAAGGTGTTAAAAACAAAGATAGAAAAAGTATGGGCTTCTCTTCAGCACACAGATTGGAAAACTTAACTTCTAATCAGATAAATATTTTCTAATTGGTCCAACTTTGTGTTTCTTATTATGCTCTGTAGTTGATGCTTCATGTATCTTGCCCACTATGACAGCACCAAGGACCACACCCTGTTACATCATTGGGGCTGTCCTTTGGCCTCGAAATCTAAGGGCCTGAGATGCCTGTGACTTGGCAGCCATACTTTTGAATGTAGCCCTTCGAATTAGTAACTGCCCTGGGTCACTCAGTGCTGTGGTGGTCTGATTATGTGCTCAGTACCACACAACAGAATGATTTTTCCAAGAAATAAGATTTTGCAAAACTTATTTCTCACCATTCTGTGCAACTGTTTCTCTCTCTGTATACAGGAGATATATTTAGATATATTTCTTAATACAGATAATACAAATCTGTAATTTAATAATAATAAATAAGTGAAAGTGTTAAACTAGTAGCAAAACCAATTAAAATAAAATAACACATTGATAGATATGTTTTTTCCAGCCTTTTCAATGGCTGTTCAGCATCAATCACTGTCAAGTGCATTTTGGTTCATGTTAAAGAGAGAGAAAGAGAGAGAGAGAGAGAGATGTGACAGTTGTAAACATGCAGAATTATGGATGACTGCTTTGCTCCAGCTGTATTTTCCTATGAGCTAAGGGTTCAGAAATGTTAATCATTCGGAAAAAAAAGGGGAAAAAAAGCAAGCAATGAAATGAAATGAAAAAGAAAAATTTGAAAAAGAGCAGTCTTCAGGGTCATTACATAGATTGATCTCCTGCAACCCGGTCTCCTTGAGGAGATGCATTGGAATACAATTCCCAGCATCCCCAGACTTGTCTACTACCATGCCTTAAAGGCACCAGATTGTAGAACGCTGATATAGACATTTTTTCTTCATGATCATCTGTGGCTGAGGAAAATATCCTGCAGATTCCTGAGGTAATGTGGTGTCTGTGTCTTCTGTGAACAGGTTTTGCCATCTGAATTTAAAGAGAAGCTTTGTTTCCAGGAAAAGAGGGAGCATTACTAGATATTTTCGAATAAAGCTGGTTTAGATTGTAGACAGTTTCATTGACAGAAGTCTTCCAAATGTTGGTATTAAAACAACCCTAAGTGGGGGTTTCAACAACAATAACAACTTTTATTTAAGAAGGGGTTGCATCTGTTGCATGGATTTCTACAAATAAATTTTCTTCTCACAAGTAGATGTAATGGATATCAAAACATTACAGGACAGAATGGAATTATCTTTCAAAATATATGCTGTGTGAGCCAGAATGGTGTAGTGGTTTAAGTGCCAGACGATGGCCCTGGAGACCAATTTAAATCCCCACTTGGCCATGGAAGCCCACTGGGTGACCTTGAGCAAGTCACACTCTCTCAACCTCAAAGTGAAGCAAGGGCAACCCCCCTCTAAGGAAATCTTTCCAAGAAATCCCCACTTAAGGTCGCCATACGTGGAAAACAACTTGACATTACATGACAACTGCAATGTGAAAACCATGCTTAAATGTTTGTTATGCATAGGTAGCTGGTAAAGAAGGATAGATCTAGTAGTAGGTAGTTTCTAAATATTTTCTGTTTGCCATCAAATCATATCCTCACTCCTAGATACCAAACGTGTTTGGCTTGCATATAGAGATGGGTTTGCAAACAGTTTATACCAACAGCAACAGTAGAATTCTGCTTACAGTACCCTCTCACCATATTCATTGGCTGCATTACCAAAACTGGTTGGTTCCCTTCAGTCATTTAATTTTCACATTAGTTCCATATATCAGATTGCTGGGAATCTACTAGAGTTTAAGAAGAGCTTGGAAATTGTACTCTTTTTTTTTACTACAGTTCTATGTCTAGGCAGTAGCTATGTTGGCTAGAGCATTCTGGGATTTGTAGTCTAAAAAAATTAATTTTTCCAGGTTGTGTGTAGGTGATCATGCATTTGCTTGGAAATGTTCAATGTTCTCTATACTGTACAAGTTTCTTGTATGCAGAAGGTCACATTATGTTGTCTTCATCTCCTCTCCTACCTTCAGTGGCACACTTTTCTGTGGGAAGGATTAAAGCATGTTGTGATATCTTTGCAATTAAACTTTTTTGTCAATTAACAATTCATTTCCTGGAACTAATTTCTGTCTTACCTTTTAGCCTCCTCTTCCAATAACATATGTGGACCTTCAGATGTTGTGGAGCTCTGGTTCTCATCAGTTCTGGTCAGAGTGGGGAATGGTGAGGAATAGACAGTGGTATTTTGTCAACATTTGGATGGTTACATTTTGCCCACTCCTGCCCTTGAAACTGTCTGAACCTGTTTAAAGCAAAAAGTGTAACTCCATGTAGCACATTATCAAGCATGTTTTTGTCATTCTTGAACTTTTTGACATTCATACCAAATGGATGTCAACAGATGCTGCTGTCGGATTGGCACTGCATGTCTTTTTTGCCAATTCACCTGTAATATATTCCTAAATTTGTACATTATAAATTAGGAGATAATGGAGGAACGCAACATTCATATTTCAGTTTGTCTAATAAGGTAGTCAGTCATCTTGTTTTCTAGCATTGCTAAGTTTTATCAACATTGTCATTTCTAAATACTGTGACAGATTTGGGATTATTCTAAATGACCTTCCAAGAAGTATCTCTTGCAGTTCATTGCCTCTTCTGACTGCAAAGAGATTAAGGATCCTTTCTGACAGTAAAAACTTCTATAAGTAGAGCTATTAGTGTGAATGCCTTGAGGCAAAATCTCTCAAAGAAAGATTTATTGTAGCTAACATTCTGGTAATACATATGGCAGCTAGGATGCCACAAGAAGTAAGGTGAAAAAGTCAGAATCTTTATTCTCCTCCCCAGTCTCTTGTCAAAGAGAGAAAAATATTGAGGTCTCTTGTAGTACCAAATTAGCCAATATTGAGCTAAGTCCAAAAAAAAAAGAGGCAAAAAAGTGCTAATACCACTCTCTGCAGGAAATCCTACATAATTATGAGTCCCCTAGATATTTGGTGGGGAGCAAGTGTATGTTGAGTGTTGATGTAAATTGTTAATCTACATTTTACTGTATATTCAACAACTACATGACTTTAATCCTGTTCATAGGACCAACTAGAGCAGACTATGTTGATTTGCCATTCAACAGATGATTCAATTAGCCTGTGCTAGTTGGACATAACCAACAGGTTCCCAGTGTAAGTATGTAAACAATAAAATATATAATAGCAATACCATAACTCTGCAGTTACCTGCGTTTAAGGAACCTGGATGCTGAGTAAGGACAGGGACCACTTAAACTTCTCACACTTAGAGAGTGGGGTGCACACACATAACTACAATATATATTTAAAATAAAGCTATTTGACAGCAATTCAGCAATCATCTATCCCCTAAAATATGAAGTTTAATATAAGTTTCCCACGATCAATTACTTTGGAAGAAGGAAACTGAAAATAAGTAATGTTGATTTTGTAGTCATCTGTTATTTGCAGTCTGTTTACATGTTGAGAAAGGTATTGTGACTTCAGAAATTAACCAGGTGGTGCTGCTTCTACAACAATGTGTATAATGATCCAAACACCGGTGAGAGAAATCAAAACATACCAAAAGGTGCCTGAAAAAATAAAACATTTTTTTCCCAATCTATTTGTTTGTGAAGATGCCTTTTAATCATGAGCCGAGGATTCCATATTCTGATGTATCTGTCAGTGAAGATAGAAGACACCATTTATTTTGTCAGAAATCTGGAAAAAATGTCCCAGGGTCATTCTGGATTCCACAGCTTGAGAAATTACTCAGTTGCAATTGCATGACAGATTGGTACTAAGGGCCTGCCAGTTTACATGGTATGCCTCTTGTGCACATCTATTGTAACAGAAAAAAATGTATTTCAGATTAGAATGAGATCCATTGTATTTACTCTGGAGCAGAATGAACAGCACTCAGCATTATAAATTCATCATGAAAGAGCCTATTGTAAACTATATTCTTTAGGGACAAAAATTACTGGTAGCTAAATGTGAGGTCTCAGCAATTAGCTTGTATTTACACACACACGCCTTTTATTTGGTTCAGTGTATCTCTTTGCATATAGAAAAATATAAAATGTCAAGATGAGAAATATCAAGAATTTAGCTTAGTAACTGGAGGTTCAGGGGCAAGAAGTAAAAAATGGGGATCCCAAGTGCAGTTGCTGCCATTTTACCAATCAAACCAGGGACTTGGGATGATACAGATGGTGGCAGTAGAGACCTGATTGGCTGGATACCTTGGGACAGTGTCAGTCTAATGGTGGCCCTATCCCTAGGAAATTATGTTTATATGTATATACTCTGTGTGTGTGTGTGTGTGTGTGTGTAATGAGGTGGGGATAAAGTAGGTAATGACCTATTGGTGTCAGGAGGAATTGGTAGATAAGAATTAAAACACACAGTTTTTGAAACTGTATGCATGATACAAACAAAACAAAATACCTAACAAATGGGGAGCTGCTACATTCCTTAGATGGTTTGAATTTTTAAGATGTGTATTTTTAACATATTTTATCTAACTCTTAACTGTTTTAACTTTTAAAATGGTTTGTTTTCTAAATTTTATATTTATACAGTTTAATGTTGTATTATTTTTAAATTGTATTGTTTTAAATCTGCTTTTTGCCACCTTGAGTTGGGAGAAAGGCGGGATACAAGAAAAGAAGAAGAAGAGGAGGAGGAGGAGGAGGAGGAGGAGGAAGAGGAGGAGGAGGAAGGATGCTTCTACATATAATTGGGATATGCTCATGAGATGGAAGCTCCGGGACCTGTTCAGTGAAGGCATGTTATCTTGACGTTATTCTAATTAAAATGAAGACCATTTGTCACTATGCAAAGGGACCTTTGAGACTGTGTGGAAGAAGTTGTAACATAAGCTTTCATATACTTCATGCTGCATCAGTGGTAGTAGACCAAGGGACCACGGTGTGTGGTTGCTACGGCCCCAATCTGACACAGCTGGAGGCGGCTGCAGGCCACCCCTTAGGGGTGGTCTGCACAGCCTCCAAGTCTACAAAAGTTTATGCTACAACTTCATTCACACAGTTAGTCTCAAAGGTGCTACAAGATCCCTTTCCATACTAATATTCCAGACTAACACGGCTATTACTCAGAATCTTGTCACTAAGCATAGCACAAAACATATTGTTTCCTGAGAGAAAGGGCAGGATCCCCCTCCCCATCTTTTGTATAGAAACTGATTAGACTGGCAGTGAAGCTTACTGATAGTGAGACAGAGTTTTCTCTAGTACATTCAAAGGCAGCAGACTAATCTGTTAACTGTAGAATGTGTTATAGGGAATTCAGGAAGAACAGCTATGGGGATGTATTAGTTGTCTGAGGCAACTTGCTCCACTTTGCTTAATGTGGGGCTGGTTTCCCATGACTGTTTTCTGTCAGGGAAATCTTTTGCCCCCATTTTCTGAAGCTTCTTCAGAGTTCAACGTGTCAGACACAATGATGTCATTTTCTGACTGAAAAAAGGAAAATTCATTTTGACTGGATCTTAGTACTATGTCTTCTAGAAGGAACAAAGCAGGAATTCATCCCAGGACACTTCCAAAAATGACCACTACAGTACACTGTTCTCTTTCACCACTGAAGAGAATGCCTGAAATAAGTCACCTTCTGCTTTATAATGTCAATTAATAAATATATAAATGGCAAGATGTGAAGTACTGGACACACAAGAAGCTGCTGAAAATTAACAAAAACTACAAAATTACAGCAAGAAGACAAGAAGGAGTAAATGTTTTCAATTGTAATAAAACCTTAGCTAAAAAGAGTGAAATAGCCAAGATTGTGAAACTTCTTCTCCTCCTGAAGATTCAGATTCAAATATTCCCCCTCATTTCCTTAGGAAAATGATGCTTTCTGCATCACCTTTACAGCAAACATAGCTATACCTCTGTATCTCACAAAGCATCAATTTTTGCTCCTAGGTCTTAAGACAGAGTTGGAAACAGACATTATTGAATTGCAAATCCCAACAGATCTACCCAGCATATCCAGTGATGATGAACCTTGGGAGCTACAGTTCCCATGTAGGCAATTATTATCCTCTATTTTACATGTTCAGCTTTTGTACATGCTGTGCGCATTCTGTGTGTAATTCATTAGAGGCACCTGGTTATAGCTTGTGACCTAATTACTGATGGAAAATGACACATCTGCTTCCAAAGTAATATTCTTTCCATTACTTCCTCAAACAAGGTATCCCTTTACAAATAAGAGAAAGAGAAGTTATTTTTTTCTCATACAGTGTGTAATCCTGTCCCCCCCGTCTCCTCACCACTCCCCATGTAAGGACATGATAATGCACTTTCTTTGTTAGACAAGATATTATCTACTACTGTATTTCAACATACAGGACTAATTCCCAAGCCAGAGCTTGGGAAAGTTACTTTTTTTGGACTGTAACTCCTAGAACACCAAGCAAACCTAGCTGGGGATTCTGGATATTGTTCAAATAGTAACTTTTCCAAGCTCTGCACTGCACTGATGTATCTATTCAGCAGAGTCATTTTAGGTTGCACTGTTCATTTTCAAATGACTCATCATAATACAGTTCTGAACATATCTTCTGTGAACTGTACACTTTGGGAGCTGGGGGATGTATGTTCATGTATCATTGGAGTCCACTGAAAGAGTGCATGGGGGTGCAATTCTAAATTTACTGGGAGAGAAATTAAGGAGCCTTGCCAATGAAGCCCACTTGCAACCACGCTTTCATGTTATCTGACATGTCCTGACATTGGTTGAAAGGGAAAGAGAGGGGATTTATTGTGTTCCAGCTGTAGAAGTCAGATGTTGATTGTGAGATCACAACAATGGGATTTTCTGGGAGAGCAGGGGTGTGTGGGGACATGTGGGTGATCGAAAATCGCTGTTGAATGGAATGGAAAGGATGAGGTGCATAGTGGATTCTGGGAACTCAAACTCATTATATAGCACAGTAGGTAAAAATTGGTGACAGCCAGTATGGAGTAGTAGTTCTGAGTGCTGGACTATGATACTGGAGATCAGGGTTCAAATCCCCACATGGCCAAAGAAACCCACTGGGTGTCTTTGGGCAAGTCACACTCTCTCAGTTGTAGAGGAAAGCAAGGGCAATCCACATCTGAACAAATCTCTCAAAGAAAACCCCATGATAGGGTTGCCATGAGTCAGAAATGCTTCAAGGCACACAACAGGATAAAATTTTATATTTCTCAGATTTGTTTTTTAAAATCTGCTTTTGTTATCCAAATAGGATTTAAAGTGTCCAAGTGACCATGGTTGTTCTCCCCTCACTCCAGGATCTTGGGCAGGTGGTCTGGCTCAGCCCTGCCATAAGACAAAACGGGGTAGCAGATTTTATATAATATGAAAAGGCAACACATTGAAGGGGGAGGGTAGCAAGCCCTCCCAACCTATGCCAGAAAGGTCCTTGGAGCACCCAGCAACAAAGAGAGTCCTTCAACATTATCATTATTTGTAGTTATATGGAATTTTTTTGTCTCATATACCAAAATAACTTCGATGGCAATGTGTCCTATGTCTTTTTTTTTTTTAGTCCGGGGGGTGCATCACCATAGGGCAGCAAAATGTTTTGGGTGTTTTTTTTCCAGCCCTGCTGACTGGCTCTTTACCTGGAGACATCAGAAATCAAATGAGGGATAATCTACACTAAAACCAAGTGTCCTTCCACTGAACTGGAGTGAGACCTTGAGAAGGTTCCAAGCTGACTGGGGATTCTGGGAATTGTAATCCAAAAATATGTTCCAAACTCTGACTATAACCTCCATACCTCTGGTTGGGCTGCTACTGCCATATTAGAATCCTTATGTGCATTGAGAAGCATGGAGAAAATGGTGGAAAGTAAGGTCTGAGGAAAGCCAATAAAATTCTGAGCCAGGCTGTTCTTATAGCAAAGAATTCAGAGAAGAACCAAAGGAAAGTTATGATTCTAGATCTGATGCAGAGAGGGCTAATGTGAACTGCCCTTATAGCATCTGTTAATAGGAATTAATTACTATATTCCTTCTTTCTTTCACGTTATCTTTTTATCACACTGTTCTGGTGATTTAATGGGGAGGCAGCATTCTTCCTGAAGAAACATCAGGTCAAAATGTTAGAATTTCTAGAGTAAAAGAAGACATGTTAAAGGTGAACATATTTAATTATGGATTAACATCTGTCTTGGAAAGTCTTTACTCCAGTATAGTGATGGAACATAATTAACCATTGATCTCAGACTCAGTCTCCTGGATACTGTTGATCTGAATTCTCCTGTCTCTTTTCTTCTTGCTTATTGGCCTGTGTTGTATCTGCATGATGCATGATGTTTTCACCCTTTTAAGAAATCTTCAAACAACATCTTGTGATTAGATCTTACCTATATGTAATCTAACACGCCATTAGCAGCTCAGGATATGATAGAGATATATGGGAACAGGCAGCCAACATACCTTCTTATTACTTGTTTCTGTACTTCTGCATCAGCTTTTCTCTATCTGGAGCTCTCCCGATGTGCTGGACGAATGAAGTGGGGATTTACAGGTGTGTTACTCTGACACATCTAGAGGGCACAAGGCTACTGGACTCTATGGGGAGCTGCTCCCATATGATTTTGCATGGCACAATAGGTAGTGGAAGAATGGGAAGAAAGTGACAACATATCCATTTTGAGCATAACAGAGAAGTACAGCAAGAGGAAACAAGGCGGCTGTATTCTTCTTCCCCACCCACGTTGTGCATCCACTGTGGAGCACAACTCAACAATAATCAAACAGAGCTTGGAAATGTTACATTATTAGACTATAGGCTCCATAATTCTCGAAGGTGGGAGCTGCAATTTTCCCAAGCTCTGTATCTACAGAAGCTACTTCCCCCAGGAAATGTTTTGTCTGACGATGGATAATAATGTCTTGAACTGCTGAATCACTGTTTCCATGGACACAAGCTGCATGCTTCTGAATTTCTCACCATTCCAAGAGTGATATAAACTTTACTTTTATACAAAATCATTTGGGAACTCTTAAAATAATTTTACAGTTCTTAAAAGTATTTTGCACTGCCCTATAGGATTTAATCTCTTAAAATCATTAAGTAAATTAATCAGGATCCAATTCAATTATACCTGCTGGATAAGGATATGATTACTACTAAATCACTTTTTGCCAGCAAAAGAAAGTGTTCATCCTGGCATAGTGAATGTTTACAACGGGTGAACCACTGTTGTTCTGGCAATATGCTACATCTGAAGAGCCTTGGATGACAGCCCATTCTGCACCTGCCACAGCAGAAGATAGGATTACAACTAAGTAGCCCACCTGAATTAACTGATATTTGCTTGTCAAAGAAGGACAATAGAGAGTGGGACAGACTGTCTTCCCTTCTATAGAAGTTCCTAGGTCAGGATAAGCAAAAGAGGGGCTCTCTTCCTCTTCCATCAAATATCTCAGATTGTAGCAAGAAAAAACCACCTCATGAAGAGCCTGTGAAGGTTCATATTGGAGACTAGTGTCCATTTTAACAGCAACAACAACAACAACAACAACAACAACAATAATAAGTTTGTATTTTCCCGCTTCTCCCAAGGGATCAAAGCAGGATTACAACCAAAATTCTCCATACAGTGGCAATCATGTCTAAAATACATATCATAAAAACATCAAAGAGTATAAAAAATCTCAATTACAATAATCGCAGGGCAGTGATTTTCCTGTCAAAATGTTGGTTTCAGACTGTAACTGACTTGGATGGGATTTGAATACCTAAGTGGTAGTCAGAAACTAGAGCTAGAGACACTGAAGGTTCTACTTGTCCCTCAAACCAGTAGGTCATGGAGGACTCCAAAAGGCAAGATGCTATGGACTTTTCTTGGCCGCATTTCCACTGCATGTTGAAAGAGACAGAACAGATTCAAATGCTGTATGTTGCAATGGCATCACCATCACAACTCCATGCCTTCCATGAATTGTACAATTTGGCTTTCATTGGTATCCACAATTGGGACTGGTGAGTGGTTGCAGAGCTGTGAGCAACGATGTCAAAATGTTTGTTGATGCTGCTACCTTATTTTATTAATATTTTCATCTGTTCTGTCTGTCTTTCTGCTTGCTGCTGAGAGTACATGTCATGGCCATATTATGCTAGAGTAACATCAGCATAGCTGTGGTGAGGTAACTGTTGACACAGTGAAACCAGGAGATCAGTCTGACTGTGATACTCCAGTCTAAGGTTTATCTGGTTCCCTATGCAAGCTAAAGTTTTAACACTGATTGGATAAGAAAGAACAGAGAAGGAACACTAGTTTTGTCTTGTTGAAGTAGTACCTGAAATAGTATTCTATGATGAAGTCATTCAGTTTAAGAGAACAGAATCCACATACTCCAAAGGAAATGAATAAAATTATGAAGCATCCAGAAGACTTGAAACAGGTAATTTGAACATTGCTGTTCCCCCAGGTAGCCTCCTGTGCTGAGAAATTTGTTAGCTCAGATCTGCAGCTCCCATCTGATGATGAGGTCTACAGGGCTGAAGAATTATTTTACTCAAGGAAGCATGCTGGTGAAACTGTAACAACTAATGAACAAAGTTTTAAGTTGCTTTCATGATTACTCAGTTGTACAACACTTGGAGTGTTTAAGCCTTCTGAATAAAGAAATCAAAACAGCTATCCAAGATCTCAGGCAAGAGTCTTTCCCAGTCCATGATGCTTCTAGCTGAAAGAGTAGGAGACTCAGCTGTGTATAAAATCTTGTGTTCTCTGGCTGAGATATAAGTCAAAAGTTAATGTTTTGGGTACATCATGTTGCATTTATAAAAAGTAATTGTCTATCTCAGGTAAATCTTGGCCATGTACTCCTAATAGGCATGTTCAGTGGTTAATCCTTTTTTAGCTGGTAGATTATAATATATCAGGGTTATACTGTAAATTCTCCTGTTAAATTTCTGAAATATGGAAATATAATCAGCATGGTTGGATCCTACATTCATTTACTGTTGCCAAAAGACTTGTATTCTAAAGCTGGAAAGATAAACACTCTACATTAATGGTCAAAAGACTTCACTGCTTTGGCTACTAATTAGTATTTTATAAATGTCAATTCCAAGAAATTTTGTTTTCAGAAATATGGTTATTTTATATTGTGTATGCCTACCCAACTTCATATCCTATGTACACCCTCCATTTTCTTACTTTCCTTTCTTTGTAATCGTACTTAAAAAATATAGTCAAGAAAAAAAACATACAGTCAAGAAAGGAAGATCTCTCTCTCTTTCTCACAAAAAGCAATGTGGGTAGTGAGTCTGACTGTTAAATTCATAGTGTTATGCTTTGAGATGGAACAAGGGAGGAGAGGATCTGCAGATATTAAAAGGAGGCTGTAGCAAGGATAATGGTGGTTTGAGGTTTCACTGGGAGAACAAGAATGATGAGGAAAAAAGGCAAAAATGCTTGATTTTCCACAAGTTTTAATATACCTCATTTCAAAATAATAACAATGAAATAACCCCCTTCACATAGAAGAGTACCAAAGTCACCTTCTGATACAGTGACATTTTTAATATCGAAGAAAAATTAAATATATGAGCCCTCACCTGCATTCTGAAGTTGTACTATTCAGACAAGTTCACTGCCTGTGAAAACAAATTAAATTGGGGCAAAGTGTGGTCTCCCTTACTGGAGCAGAAATACTGCCACAGGCCAAAATTTTTAATTTTATTTGCAGTAAAATGATTAAAGGTTACAATGCATGAAGCAATTCAAGTGAGAAAAGCAGAAAGTAAATCAAGACATGATAGAGTTGTGCAAAAGTATCCATATGGAGAAAATAGAAGAGGGAAGTGGATTTTTCATTAAACTAGAATCAGAGGGTAGCATATTAAATCGATAGATTAAAAGTTTTATTTTCACAGTACAGTATTCAGTTGAACTATGGAATTTGCCTCCATGTTATACTGCTAGCCAATATAACTTTTAAAAGGTATTGGATATATTAATGGATGACCAGGGCTGCATCCGCACTGCAGAAGTAATCCAGTTTAACACCACTTTAACTGCTATAGCTCAATGGCATTCTGGGAAGAATAGTTCGTTGCAGCACTAGAGCTTGTGTTGCAACAAACTACACTTCCCAGAATTCCATAGCATTGAGCCATGGTAGTTAAAGTGGTGTCAAACTGCATTATTTTTGCAATGCAGATACAGCCTAGGTTATCAATGGCTATTACCATTGTGTGCATATAACCTGTTGTAGTATCAGATGGTAGGCATATAAACATATGACAATGCCATTGCATTCATGCCCTATTTATGGGTTTCTCGTGAACATCAGGTTCACCACTGTGGGAATTCAGTGTTGGACTAGATAGGCTTTTGGTTTAATCAAGTATTGTTCTCTTTATGTTCCTATTTTAGAGATTGGCAGGAATGAGAAAACTGGCCATTATGTTTATCTTTGTGCTGAACTGTGCATGATAAAAATGCATAGGAGCAAATATCTAAATCCTGAAGATACTAGCTTAGGTTTAGCTCCCAGTGCCTTGCTGTATGCCACACACCAAAGAATTTTGTGGCACATTGAAGATACATCACAGTTTACTTGCTATAAGCTTTTGTGAACTGAAGCAGGCTGTAACCCAATGTAGCTTATTCAAAAATAAGAGAAGTCCTTAGTCTTTAAGGTGCCATACAGAATCTTTACTGTTTCACTTTTGGGTAGGCAATACAATTAATAGGTATACTCTGAATTAATTATACAAAATTATCCCACATGTAAAAGTTGTATTTGTACAACAGTACTGTAATGTGACTTTCTCTTGCAAATACCGATACTGAGTTTGTCATATATGTACTGTATGTATATAGGGCCTAAATAGCCTAAAAGCACCAGGTCCCATCTGGTCTTGAAAGCTAAGCAGGTTCACATCTGGTTAGTACTTGGATGGGAGACCACCAATGAATACCAGGTGGTATTGTCTATATTTTAGAGGAAGGAACTGGCAAAACCACCTCTGCGTATTCCTTGCCTAAAAAAATAATATGAAATTCGTGGGGTTGCCATATGACAACAGGTGACTTGCAGACATGAACAAACAGACAGTATTTAGAATTACAAAAGTGCTTTAAGAATCTGTGGGCAGGAAGACTAGTTTTTATAGCATACTGGCATCTAGACTGCACCATTTTCTTCCTATGTTTCAATCAATAATTTGCTTATCTACTTGGTTCATGCATATACACAATTTCCAGCGATGCCCCAGAAGTGATCAAGAAGTTTTAAAGGCTATAAAGAAAACATGCAAACGAATATATTTGCCCAGAAATGAAGCTAGGCCCTCAGGGTGTAGGTCAGAAAATAGTCTGAAGAGTTTGGTGACCAATTTAAAAAAAGGGAGATATTCAAACAATATATTTAACTGAAGGAATTAGGAAGATATACAGTCTAGTGAAGCATCATGTTTTAATGAATATGGGTGAATATATAGATCCTAAGTACAATTCTTAGTTGAGCCAAAAGGAGTTCCCATTTGTGGTTGTTGATGCACATTTCTCTACAATCACAGTGTTTTAAAAATCTCTTACTGTTTTTCTGGTCTCTAATTCCATATCATCAGTTTATATTTGAAAATAAGTGAATAGGATTTCTGCATCTGCCTCCCTAATAGCAGGTGGAGCATGCCTTGTGCTACCTTCAAACTCTATGTATGATTTTATGTCCCCATGTCAACCACTTCACCACCTTTCACTCCAACAAGTACTAGGATCCAACAACAACAATTTTAAAAATGATAGACTGCAGAATGGAAATCTCTGGATAAAGAAAGATTATGGAAAATGTGTTTGAGCTGAAGCTGATAAATCTAACCCTAGTATGGTAATGAAATTAAATGTGAGTCAGTATATGTAACAGGGTTTGCCAAGTCTAGGCATTTCAGAGTCTGTGGAATAAATGATGCTGGATACAGAGGAGTGATGATTCTTCTGCATTCTGCCAGGTTGACCAAAATATGCTACTTTTTTCACTACCAAAATCAGTAATAACAAAAGAAGGGATAGCAGTGTTGCCCATATAGCAAAGTACGCTAACACTGCAAATCCACAAAACAGTGATACTTTATGGGACCAATCAAAATTCACAAAATACATGTTGCAAAGAGATTTTGCAGCACTTTTGAGGTTGACTGAAAGAGAGGTTGTTAGCATGAGCTTTTGTAGACTTGGGCCTACTTCCTCAGACGCCTTTGACACATCTCAAGTCTGCTACCATCTTCTCTCTTTCAGTCGGTCTCAGAGGTGTTGGAAAATGTCTTTGCAACATGTATTTTGTGCATTCTGGTTGTCCCCATAAAGGTATCACTGTTTTGTGGATTTTGTGCTGCAAGATCCTTTTGCATACTGATTTTCCAGACTAGTATGGCTAGGTCTTCATAGTCACTCTTGCCATGCTGGTTAGCAGGTGAGAGGTGCATGCAAACAGCATATGGCCCCCTTCCTAACGCAGCTGGACTAGGGCCACGGAGGAGGAAAATGCAGATGGATAGTCCAAATGCATCTGAGGAAGTAGGCTCCAGTCTATGAAAGCTCATACCAGCTTCTCTCTTTCAGTCAGCCTCAAAGGTTCTGCAAGATCCCTTGGCATACTAGTTTCCTAGACTAACTCTAATTCTACTATCATAAGTGTTGTCATATAAGTTTGATACAGCTAGGTTGTCATAGAATATAGCTCAGAGGTCCCCAAACTGAGCTCTTTAAAAGATTTTGGACTTCAGCTTCCAGAAGCCTCAGGCTTGTGGGCCAATAGTCTGGGATTCTGGGGGTCCAAAATCTCTTAAAGGGCACAGTTTGCGGACCACTGGAATAGTTTCTGAGAAGCTTCGTTTTCCTTTTTCGGCTAGGTCTTTGAAAATACTTGTTGCAAGCTTTAGAAGCTCCCCTGGAACTTAACTGCCATGGCTCAATGCTATGGAATTCTGGGAACCGTAGTTTGTTGTGGCACCAGAGCTACGCCAGAGGAAGTTTTTAAGGACGTACAGAGGCCTAGAGGAGCGATAACAGATTGTGGCAGAAGCAGTGGGGACCAAAAAGCCCCTATATTTATGATAGTAGAATTAAAGTTAGCCTAGAAATGGGAGTTACTATACCATTTCTAGATTAACTTTAATTATGCTATTATAAATGTTGTCGCGTTTGTCACAGGAAGGTTGTCACAGAATAGCTCACATAACTGGTGGCACCTTTTAAGAGATTTGGACTTCAGCTCCCAAAGGCCTCAGCCATGTCGGCCAATAGTTGCTTCCTCCCAATGGGCTTCTCTTCAGGTTTGGCACTGCTTTTAAGCATCCAGGGCCTGGCTGAAGGCTATGGAATTCTGGGAGCTGGAGTTTGTTGTGGGGCCCAGCGCTCTGCCCACAACAAACTCCAGCTCCCAGAATTCCATAACCTTGAGCCAGGATGCTTAAAAAGCAGTGCCAAACTGGGTTATTTCTCCAGTGTGGATGCACCTAATCTCCTCAGGGCCCACTTCCGGTGCTTTTGACCAGGCCAGACTCATTTCCTGTGGCTCATAATGGTGCGCAGTGCTTTATACTTTAACTGGAGCACAGGAAATGCGTTCGTGTGTGTATTTTGTTCTGTGTGGAGCGTGGAGGGCAGCTGTGAGGAGGACGACGCCTGAGGCCTTTCCCTCAGCTTTGGCCACAGTAACCCAGCAGCAGCGCCTCTCTCTCTCTTTAGGCCCCGCCCACACTCCTGGGAGGAAAGGAAGGGGAAGGCCAACAAGGCTGCTTCCTCCCCTCCCTTCAGCACGAAAAAGTGACGTCATCATCCGGGTTCTTCGCCGCCTCGCGCCGCGGGTCACAATGAAGGCCCCTCAACCGAAACGAAACGGTCGCCCGCTTCGGCAAGGCCCCGTTCGGCCTCCGTCGCCTCTTCCTCGACTGAAACAAGGGGAGGCCTAGTCCTCCCTCACACACAGTTAAGCGCAACGAAGCACCAACACACACCTCAGTAGTACACAAAAACACACACACACACAGAGGCCCACAATTGCCCACACCCCAAACGAAGGCGTCAACTGCTTCCTCTCTGCTTCTGAGGAGGGAAAGGGGCGGCTGAGGGGGAAAGAAAGGAAGAAAGGAAGGAGGGAGGGAGGGAGGGACGGAAGGGAGAGGATACGAAGGGAAGGGGTCACGCTCGTCGCCGCCGCCGCCGCTGTTTGGGTGCCTGTGCTGCGTGGAGTCGGAGTCTGCGCCGGCGGCGGCCGAGCCTTGCTTAGAGCCGCCATATTGCCCTGACTCAAGACGCCTCTTGTCTCTGCCGACGGTTGCTTCTTCTCGCATCCGGACTCAGAAAGAAGAGAGAGAGAGAGAGAAGGAAAGAGAAAGAGCAAAGGAAGGAGAGAGAAGAAGGAGAAAGAGAGAAGGAAGGAAGAAGGAGAAAGGGACCGAAGGAGAAGAAAGAAGGAGAGAGAAGGAGGAGAAAGACACCTCTCTCCTCCTCTTCCTTCTCCTCCAAGGAAGTGCACGGATCTGGTTGCCCCGGCGGACGGGGAGGAGGAGAGTAACACAGCCACGCAGGCCCCAAAAGGGAAGCGAGCCAAGGAAGGAAGGCGAGGAGGGCCTCCTCTGGGCCTCCTTGTTCGTCGCCGGTCCTAAAGAGACGCAAAATTAGGGGGAAAGGGCCCCGACGGCGACGAAAAGGAGGCTGGAAAGGAACAGAAGAGAGGAGAAAGGGAAGAGGAGAGGAAGGCCGAGGCACTTCCTGGAGAGGAGGAAGAGGAAAAGGAGGCGCCTCCGCAGCCACCGCCATCCTCGCCTCCCTCCCGGCATGAGACGTCGCCCCGCCGCCGGTGCCTTCTGCTGCTGCTGCTGCTGCTGCCGCTGCGGCTTCTGCCGCCTGGGATGAGAAACTCTCGGGCCACACCCGCCGCCTCCTCCTCCGCCGCCGCCGCCTCCTCCTCCCTCCGTCCCCCTCCTGCTCCTCCTTCTCTCCAGCAGCGGCTCCCGGGAGCGGAGCGGGCCTCGCCGCCACAGCAAGGACCAGCAACACTGGGAAGAGGGGAGGCTGCGTGGGGGTGAGCGAGCAGGCCTTGCGGGGAGACGGGGGAGGAGGAGGAGGAGGAGGAGGGGAGCGGGGCTGCCTCGGCGTCTGTGTCTCTGGGGCTCTGTTTTGGACAGAGGAGGAGGAGGAGGGAAAATGGCTGACGGAGGCGGCGGCGGAGGTAGCAGCTCCCGGCCTGGCCTGGCCTAGGCCTCGCCCACACCCCTCCTTCGCCGCCGCCGCCGCCGCCGCAGTCCCCGGGAGGAGGAGGAAGGGAGGCCAAACAGGGCCCGGCCGGGCCTCCTTGGGAAGACCGGTGGGTCTCTCTCTCTCTCTCTCTCTCTGTGTAGACATATACGGCCAGCGAGGGAGGCTTGTGTCTCCCCTGCTGCGCAGATAGCTTCCTCGCCCGGCGCCGGTCCCCTCCTCCTCCGCTTCCCTTCACGCCAAACGCCATTACTGAGGCGGGGAGGGAGGGCCTAGGCCTCGGCTCCTGCCACTGCGCCAGGAAACGCAAGGCCCCGCCGGCCGCCAGGAAACCCGGGGCCTTTGGCTGGAAACGCTGCTGTTGTCGCTGTTGTTGTTATTGTGGGCCTCGGCCGGTGTCATGGCTGCCCTGCCCCCGGCCCCAGCCAAGCTTCACGGAGAGCCCTCGGAACTGGGTCTCCCTCTTCTCCGTTAGGAGGGGGACACATCCCTTGGGGCTTAAAAGAACAGCAACAACAACAAGAAACCCCGCCTGCCTCGGTTAATGTCAGGAATGTACCTCATAGAGGGGCTTATATAATGCAAAGGCACGGCCTGTGCCTCTAGATGCTATATATATGTGTGTGTGTGTATGTATGTATAAATGTGTGTATATGGATATATGCTATAGGTGTGTGTGTCTGTATGTGAATATATGTGTGTGTGAGTGTGTTTATATAAATGTGTATGTGTATATATATACACACACATGCTATATACAAGTGTGTGTATATGTGTATATATATATATGTAATATATATATTACATATATATATGCTATATATGTATATTTGCAATATATGTTTGTGTGTCTATATGCTCTCTTTATATATATATATATATATATATATATGCTGTATATATGTCTGTATGTGTATACACACACACACACACTTTGTCTGGTTATTTATCTCGCTGGGAAAATACAGCTCCAACCCACACTGCAGAAATAACCCCACCTGAGAGGGCTTTACCTGCCCTAACTCAGTGCTAGGGAATCCTGGGAATGGTCGCTTTGTGAGATATTGAGTGTTCTCTGTCAGAGAGAGTGCTGGGGCCACAATAAACTACAGTTCCCAGGATTCCCCAGCACTCAGCCAGGGCAGTTCAAAAGGAGCCAGACTGGGTTATTTCTGCAGTGTGTTTTGGACCCTGGTCTTCTAGGTATACTTCTGATTAGTCGGCCCTTATCAACATTCAGGATAGCTTTTGTAAAACATTTAAGCGCCTTTAGATTGAGTTTTATTTTCATAAGAACTAGGAGGGAACTCTGGCACAGGATTGGAATCACGGCCGGCCGTGTTGCTCAAGTGTTTTCTGTTTTAACGTTGTTGTTATTAGAGCGTGTAATAATATTAGTTGGGTGTGAGCACAAAGGGAAATTCAAGGCTGCAGGGTTGTTGTTTTTTACACACTCATTTAGCCCCCTTGAACTCTGTGAGATTTCTGAATAACATGCGTAGCGTTGGGTTATAAGAATAGCAAAGGTATTACAGTATGTGAGTGTTAGGATTTTAACGTACTTTTAAACCTGATTTAATTCCCATCTCTGCAGTTCTGTCTTGGCTGCTCTGTCGGTATCCTAATTTCGTACCGCATATTCAAAGATGCGATTCAAATACAGGTTCTGTTTGGATGGACCTCTGTACTGACGTAGACTTAAAATGTGGGGGTGTGGTTCTGTACAGTTGGCAAAATCTAATACATAGGCAGACAAGGCTGTCTGTCTCTTACAGTTATGTGGTATACTTGGGGTCAGCTTAAGCCAAATCAGTTTTTACTTGTTTTTATTCAGATGTATCACACATCCTTCTGTATCCAGAAAGGACCTTTTGGAAGGATAGGTTATAATAAAAGAGTCGTAGATTAAAAATTTAAAAGTTACTATATGACTTAAGGAAATCAGAGGAAAACTAGCAACTTGCAAACCTAGTACAGATAGCTTTAAGGATTTCTCAAATGTTGGTGAGATAGACCCTTGAGCTGCTTTCTGAAATCTACCTCCCCCCTTTTTTTGGGGGGGGGGGGCAGGGGCTTCACTTTGGAAATTAAATAGCTGCCTCCAGTTACCAGACGGACTATTTCTGAGCACTTATGATCACATTCAGCTGAAGATTTGTGAATTGCTCAAACAGAATCATTAATATTGTATATGAACATAACTTGGAATAATGTGCAGTGCAGTTTTCCAGTGTATAAAGTCCTAATGTGTAATGTTACCTTAAACGTAGAAGTGGCACTATTGGTTCGAAGTCAGAAGGGTGTGTGCAGTGTGTTCAACTAATATTTATAATGGGCTGGTAAAGCGTTCGTACAGCAGGGTTCAAAACACATCGCAGAAATAATTCAGTTTGAGACCACTTCAACTGCTCTGGCTCAGTGCTAGGGAATCCTGGGAATTGTAGTTTATTGGGGCACCAGAGCTCTCTGAGAGAGAAGGCTAAATGTTTCACAAAACTACAGTTCCCAGAATTCCCTAACATTGAACAAGGGCAGTTAAAGTGGTCTCAATTATTTCTGCAGTGTATTTTGGACCAGGGTAATTATTTTCAGCTTTTACTTCCCCTCTCCATGTCGCTCATAAATATAGATCAGGGATGGGGGACCCATCTTTAAAATGCAACTGACTCCCATCATTCTTCACCATTGATAATGCTGAGTAGGGCCAATGGTTATTCCAATCCAGCAAACTCTAAATAGGGGAATGTACCCCCTACTAATAAACCAAGAAATTTTTGGTAAGTGTCTCTCTGTTATTAGTTCACTTCCAGTCTTTTCAGTATCTCACTAAATGTATCCTAATAAACATTTCCTCTTAACTTTACAGTGTGGCTTTTCAAAGAACCAGTCAAGGAAAAAGAACAGAATGCTTTGTTCTGTAGAACACCAGCTTTACAAGCATTATAATACATGCACATACAGCATTTATGAACTGTCTTCACCACTTCATTGTAAAATGAAGAATGTGGCATACAGATCCCAGAAAAATAAGACACTATTATTTTGTGAGCACACATATTTGTTTTCAAATTTCTGGCACAATTGGAAGGCCAATACTATAAACACCTATACTTGGGGAAAGAAGTGGCTGCGTTCTCAGTAGCAGTCTTTGTAACTGAAATTTACATGGGTCTTTTGTGTAAGGTTGTCAAGGTAGCATTTATATTGGAATAATGGAGCACATTTCAGAATTATTTTCCAACTGTAACCAGTCAAAAACATTTATTGCAGCCATTAAAAATAGTTATCTGCTAAAACAAAAAAGTATTCTGGATTATGATGCTTTAAAAGCTAGTATTGAAATAATTTACTGTTTTGAAGGGGGTGCAGACAACATAATTTATTGTAGATTTATTCTCTCTTGCATTGATTTTCTGAGAAGTCTTCTTGAATACTGCTTGGTATTTTTTTAAAATCCATTGTACAGCTTTCTAGGAAAGAGTTACAGCATATTTTGTATTTTTGAAATGCTTATCAAATCCAGATAATTAATTTACATGTAATACATTAACGTGTCAATCACTGGCCATTTCCTATTATGACAGGAAATGTCTGTCTGTAGAGTCTGTGGTCCAAAACACACTGCAGAAATAACCTAGTTTGACACCTTTAACTGCTCTGGCTCAATGCTAGGGAATTCTGGGAACTGTAGTTTTATGAAGCATTTTGCCTCTTCTGTCAGAGAGTTCTGGTGCCACAATAAACTACAATTTCCAGGATTCCCTAGCACTGAGCAAGGGCAGTTAAATCATTCTCAGACTGGATTATTTCTGCAGTGTATTTTGGAAATCTGTGTAGCGAGAACATAGTAATCAAATCTACAGTTAGTTAGAGATATTAAGATATTTTCCTTTTGACATGTTAGGTGTGTGTCCATAGTTACGTCCTAAGTTCAGTAAGATGTCTTTGGAATTGTGGTTGCCCAGTTTCCGTTTAGATCTCAGTAGCTTCTGTTGGGAAGCAAGTTCCTTAATGTAATAAAACTTTTCAGGGTATGAAATCTGAAATGCAGCATGATATCAACACTTGAGTTAAACAGTTGTTGGGGCAAGAGAGCAACAGAATAGAAAACTGTTTTGGTCCCCCCCATCTTTCTCTTAAGTTTTTGATCGCCTTGTCATGAGACTGAGACAGAACATTTAGTATCTGTTTAGAAATAGGTTTACTTTAACTTCCTTTAAATAATACTGTAAATTGCAAAGGGCTGTTGGTTCACTAACATTTTACTAGGTCTCTACAAAAGAAATTATTTAAATAATTTCCAGTCTTTTAACTATATTCATTAATGGTAGGTCTATAGTACTCCTCAGGAGGTGTTCCATGTATTAAAGTCAGTCCTTCTAAAACAAATAATAAATCAAACAGAGCAGCACTTAGGAGACTAATGCTGCTTGCTTACTTAAAATTAATTTTAACAGTTAAATCCTATTGCTTTTTTGGAAAGGGCTGTTGGTTCACTAATATTTTTGTTGATGATACCTGATTACTATCTTTTGTCTGGTTCTGGTCTGATGTTCTTTGGATTCCCCCCCCCCTTTTTTTCCCCTCTTTTGTTTTTGTTCAGTGTTGTCTGCTTGTCATTCTTTATCAACTACAGTATTTTCCGGCATATAAGACAACTGGGCGTATAAGACGACTCCCAACTTTTCCAGTTAAGATATAGAGTTTGGGATATACACACCGTATAAGACTACCGCTCTTCCAACGCACATCAAATAAAAATTAAAAAAACATCAGATTTGATCTCAATATGGTAATTTTAATTCAAATGACATGTAGGTACTTAGCAGTAACCCTTGTTGTATACAAAGCCTGCTTGGATTGTTCAGCTCTCCCTGCCTGCCCAGCCCTCCCTGTCTCCAAGACTATCAGAGCGGTAGCTGCGTTCATACAATCGTTGAATATGGTGGGGATGTGGCCCCGGCCGTTTTTGAGCTCCCCCCACCATATGCGGCAACCTCAGATTCTCCAGTCTGGCTCAGATGTTTCAGCACCTGCCCTATAAGATGACACCCGGCGTATAAGACAACCCTCAACTTTTGAGAAGATTTTCCTGGGTTAAAAAGTAGTCTTATACGCCAGAAAATACAGTACTTTGTGATCCATAGCTATTTGAGTAAATTACATTCTCATTGTTATTTTGTCTGGATCTGTTTCAGTTGCAGGATTCACAATCCACTTTTTGAACTCTTAAGCCTGCATAAGTTGGACAGTTACGTTATTGTGCATTGTATATTATGTGTTGTATTACTCTTATGTTCCTTTGCCTGGTCTTTAGATTTGTTTAAATTAAGTTCTGCAGCAGTTCTTACAACCAAGAGACAGTACAGTTTTTGTCCAGTCAGAAGTTATTATAATGTGTATGTTGTCTTTCAACACTTTGTTATGCTGGTGTCAATTCAGGAACAGTGGATTTAAATTTTTCTGCAGTTTCTATATTTTGATGTATATATCCTTTGATGTGTTAGGTCTGTAGCAATATATTTAGTTCTTGTTCAGGGGGGATTTTCTTTTGAAACACGAGTTTTATCTAAAATATATTAGTTTATGTGAACTAAGAAAAAGCTTCACTTGAACAATAACTATGCTTCCAGGAATTACATTTCTCCCCTTCAAAATCTTTGGTATGATGGAATTTTCCCCCAGTGTTTTGTGTTGCAAGATGGCATGCTTTCATTTTGACATTTCACCTAATTCATCCTGCAGACATGTTAGGCAGTGATCTGGTGTAGAAGACTAATTTTTCATTTTGGTTAGAGTGTGTTGATAAAAAAAAGTTCTTGTTATGTATATGGCTATGACTGGTTGAATAGCTTGGTAGTTTGGGCCTTCTTGCAGTTTCAAACATAACTTGCCTATTTCAGTGCTATTGATTTAATAGTTCCACTGTTTGGTTGAATGAATGTATTTAGAATGATTTGTATATTGATGTTTCTTTTTCTGCTTAACAGTGTTAATGAGTTTCCCATACCTGGAATTCTGGAATTCAAAATATTCCCCAAACAAAAACTTGTTCCATGGGTGGTAGTGACACCTTTGCTATCGGATGGTTCAGTGTACACAAACTTAATTTCATGAACAAAATTATTTAAAAGTCAACATTGGTTTCAGAGAAACAAGTCATGCCTGATCTCTTTTTTTGATAAAATTACCAGCTTGTTAGATGAAGGGAATGCTGTGGATATAGTATATCTTGATTTCAGTAAGGCCTTTGACAAGGTTTCCCATGACATTCTTGCAAACAAGCTTGTAAAATGTGGGCTAGACAAAGTAACTGTTACATGGATTTGTAATTGGTTGACTGGCTGAACACAAAGGGTGCTCAACATTGGCACCTTTTCATCCTGGAGAGAAGTGACTAGTGGGGTCCCACAGGACTCTGTCCTGGGGCCAGTGTTATTCAAGATCTTTATCAATTACCTGGATGACATAATTGGGGGCACTCATCAAATTTGCAGATGAAAGCAAATTAGGGGGAATAGCTAATACCCCAGAGGACAGGATCAAGATTCAAAATGACCTGAACAGACTAGAAAGCTGGGCCAAAGCAAACAAAATGAAATTCAACAGGGAGAAATGTCAGGTACTGCACTTAGGGTGGAAAAATGAAATGCACAGATATAGGATGGGGGACACCTAGCTGAATGAAACTACATGTGAAAGGGATCTGGAAGTCCAAGTAGACCACAAGTTGAACATGAGTCAACAGTGCAACGCAGCAACAAAAAAGGCCAATGCAATTTTAGGCTGCATCAATAAAAGTATAGTGTCTTGATCAAGGGAAGTAATAGTGCCACTATATTCTGCTCTGGTCAGGCCTCACCTGGAATATTGTGTCCAGTTCTGGACACCACAATTCAAAAAGGACATTGAGAAACTGGCGCGTGTCCAAAGGAGAGTGACTAAAATGGTGAAGGGTCTGGAAACCATGCCCTATGAGGAACGACTTAGGGAGTTGGGGATGTTCAGCCTGGAGAAGAGAAGGTTAAGAGGTGATATGATAGCTCTGTTTAAATATTTGAAGGGATGTCATATTGAGGGGGAAACAAGCTTGCTTTCTGTTGCTCCAGAGGACAGGACCCAGAACAATGGATGCAAGCTCCAGGAAAAGAGATTCCACCTCAACATTAGGAGAAACCTCCTGACAGTAAGGGCTGTCCGACAGTGGAACACACTCCCTCGGAGTGTAGTGGAATCTCCCTCTTTGGAGGTCTTTACACAGAGGCTGGATGGCCATCTGCTGGGGATGCTTTGATTTAGATTTCCTGCATGGCAGGGGGTTGGACTGGATGGCCCTTGTGGTCTCTTCAGACTCTATTATTCTATGATTCTATGAATATATTGTATAAAATTACCTTAAGCGTATGTGTATAAATGGATTTTGTGTTTAGACTTGATCTCATATCCAAGATATCTCAATATGTATGTACAGTGGCGCCTCCGCATACGCTGTCTTTTTTTGCACTGCTTTGAGCGTACGCACTGAAGCCGCTGGGCGCGCGCAGGGCGGAAGAGGCGGTGCGTCCCATTCAGTTTAATGGGCGCGTGCGCCCGTTGCGCCCCGCGCACCTCCGCACCGCCGTGCACAAGCCCCATTGTTTACAATGGGGCTCGAGCATAGGCGGAAATCGCCATACGCGGCGGGATCCGGAACGGATCCCCCGCGTATGGCGAGGTTCCACTGTATATGCAAATACAGGTATTCCAACATACAGAAAAACTGAAACCCAGAAAACCTCTGGTCCCAAGCATTTTGGATAAAGGAGATTCAACCTGTACCATATCTTTAGATATCATTTAATCATTCAGTTGTACAGTGCGCCCGTGCCATACGTGGGCACGCCATACGCGGCCTTGAGCATACGCGCTCAAGCCGCGGGGCGGAAGGGACGGCATGTCCCATTCAATTGAATGGGCACGCGCGCCTGTTGCGCCTCGCGCACGCGCGCGCCACCGCGCACGAGCCCCATTGTTTCCAATGGGGCTCGAGCATAGGCGGAATTCGCCTTACGTGGAGGGATCCGGAACAGATCCCCCGCGTAAGGCTAGGACGGACTGTATGAATTTCTAAGTTTTTGGTAACGCTGTGTAACTTGTAAATAAAAGCAGTGGTTTCAACAGATCTATTTTCAACAGATACTGAAAATACTTTGTTAGCATGACTGGTGGATATTCTTAGAAACTTGTGTCCTGTCCACTTTTACAGGTGGCAATATCTAGTCGGAGCAGGTGTCTTATGGACTGATCTTAAATACTCTCCTCTGCTATTTCCCTCCAGAGTTTTGGACTTGCCAGGCAACTAAAGGAAGGTTTGGCTGGCTACTGACTGAAACCATTGTGGACTTCTATTCCAAAGTCTTCTGTATTTACTTTCCCTTTTTGTACTGAAAAGTGTGCTAGATGTGAAATTGCCTTTCAGTATTAGTTTTGGAGTTTTGCTACTCTGTTTTTCCTAATATTTGCCTATCTGAATGCTAGTGTGAATAGAGGTGCTTTAATTTAGAGACGTATTTAAGACTTCCAAGGCTCTATCATAATGTAACATGTTGGAAGTAAGGGTTCTTTTAATCACAGAGTGGTGCAGTGCCTGATGTATTCATTACCAGGCTAATTTCTATGACTGTACTAAAACAGGAACAATAAATGCTTAGTATGGGACAGCTAAGCACTCTTTTTTATTTGGGCTGACTTGGTGGCAGATAGATCTTGGGACAGTTGAAATGTTGTATTGTGGGGCTGTTCTTATGGATTTTCTTAAAGGCTAAAGATGAAACAGAATGATGAAGGAGATTGCTTGGTGACTTATTCTAACGTAGGCTTTTGATTGGAATGAACTTGCTAGTCTTTCCATTGTGATATGAAACCTCTGCATACATGACAGGCTTGATTTCTGTTGGGTTTAGTATAGGAGATCAGCCACTCTTTTCTCTACATGTGAGAGAAAGGTCTTATACATTTTATTCATTTGTTTCATTTACAACATATATGCCTTTTAACCATAAAGCTTTTTAGAGCAGCTCACAAAAATAAAATCAGATTTATAGCCAGATGATATTGCCATCACAGTGCTGGAGACTATTAAGGATCCAGGCATTAAAGAGTTTTCTTTCTGAAATTAACGGGATATTATTCAGAAAGCCTTCCTTCAATTCTCTAATTTCATGGAGAACTTCAGAGAGGAGAACCTGTATGCTAATCAGTATTGGTGGATTTGTGGGGAAATGATCTGAAGGATCATCTCTTTTTACACTAAGAGGAATACTACCAAGGAAGTGAGGAAGGGGGTTCTGTGTAGACAGCTTGTTTCTTGATGTTCATGTTTTCCTTTGAAAAAACACATCTTTAAAATTCTGCTCCACCTGATTTTGGATGAATTGCTGAACTATAGAAACTCAGAAATAAGTATAACTAGAGTATAACCATATTCCAGCCATGATATCTGGGCATCTAATTTGTATATTATGCAAATTATGATAATTATGCATATTATAATTTGCATTCTGACTGCATATACAACATATTAATCATCGTATTTTTCTACATTATGTTTAAACCGTGGCATAGTGGTTTGAGTGTTGGACTACAATTCTGGAGACTGGGATCAATTCCCAGCTTGCAAGTCCTTGGGCAAGTCACATGCTCTCAAGCTCGGGGAAAGGCAGTGGCAAGCCTCCCCTGAATAAATTTTGCCAAGAAAACCCCATGGTAGGGGCACCATAAGTCAGAAATGTCTTGAAGGCTCTGAACAACAGCAAACCAGAACCAAGTTGAGCTATTTTACCTTCTTTCTCTCTCTAGTTGGTGTAACTAGAGGGAGGCTTCCAAGCAGCACCAGTGTTTTGGGGCTCCCTTTACTCTCTCAAGGCCATTTCAAAATGAGATTTCACTGTGCTGCCTAGCCCTACGCTCCAGCTGCCGACACTGACCACACAACATAAGGCCATTTCTACTTGCTTCTTTTCCCTTTCCTGCCTTCTGGGCCTGTTGTGGAAAGCGGGGAGAGAATATAAGAAAAAGGTGGCAATGCTATGCCTGTTCAGTAGCAACTGCAGCCTTAAGGGCAGGATGAGGCTCCCTCCAGTGCCAGTCTTCTTGCATGATTTCCTGCTTCATCCCCACTGTGCCTCCAACAAAGGAGAAATCCAGGATTTATTGCTTCAACTGGGCCAGCCGGCTGGGACATTTTTTAATCCTGTCAATCTGGGATTTTCCAGATTTTCTGGGACAAATGGCAACCCTAAACAAAAACAACACTTTCAGTGATTATTAAAAATAGTGGCAATACAGTCCCAAAGCCCAGCTGTAAGTCAGATGAAAATAGTAAAAATTATGGTCTAGTTTTAGAAACAAACTCAGTGAAAGGTGGTTAAAATTGTTTTCCTTGGGTATTGAACTGAAAAACTGTCTGGGTTACTACAGAGAAAGTTGTGCTGTGCAGAACATGTGGGAATGAGCAAATCTAAAGTTGTACTTTGAAGGAAAGATAATCTCAAATATGCAAGGATCGTGCAGCCTTGGCCACAATGATGCTCTCTACATACAACTTTTGGATACTGAGATCTAATAGTTCTATTGGGTATAGAATTGTGTTCCAGGAACTGGACTACAGTAAGCCCTTAGTATCCACTGAGATTTGGTACCAGGACACACACACACCAATACCAAAATCCATTGATGCTCAAGACCCATTCTGTACAGTGGTGTAGTAAAATGGTATCCCTTATATAAAACTGCAAAATCAAAGTTTGCTTCATGGAATTTCTTTTTGCAGAGGGGGGATATTTTCAAACAGTGGATGTTGGAATTGTTGGATATGGAAGGCCAGCTGTATTAGACTAAATAGTCATTTTATGATACAGTACTGTATATATTTTTTGTGGCGTCAAGTCATTTCTGAGATATGGAGACCTTAAGGTGACCATATCATGTGGTCTTCTTGACAGTAGATGTTCAGAGGCTGTTGGCATTTGCCTTCCTCTGAGGCTGATGGAGTGTGACCTGCCCAAGATCACCCAGTGAGCTTTTGTGGCTGAGCAGGGATTGAAATCCTGGTCTCCAGAGTTCTAGTTCAATGCTCAAATAGCTACATCATGCTGGTTCTGCATGATTCGTTGTAGAATATATTTTTTAAAATATGTTTATCTCACTTTATGTCCAGAAAACATCAGAGCAGCATCTTGGTCTTGCAGCAACCCTGTGGAGTAGATATGAGTCCTGTACAGACCAGCCAAATGGGCCGGCATCAGGGTGGAGTGGGGGTGTGGCAATTCTGCTGGGCAGATGGTTGGCGGATCCACGGTGTTTCTTTGGTGCAAAGTTTAGACATGCTGCACTGAAGAAACACAGTAAGACCACCACAGTGGTGGCAAGGGCAGCTTTTTTCCATTCCCAAAAGGAGTGGTATTTTGCTACTTTTTTGGGGGGTGGTGGAAAAATGCTGGATTGGGGCTGCTGCGTGCGGTTCCTGTGGCCCTGATCCGACGAGCAAAGGGGCAGGAGGAAGCTGCTCCTTTGGGGCCATTTGTAGAGGCACTAAGTTCAGTGACTTTTCCAGGATTCTTTGATGAAGTGGTAAATTGAACTTGAATTTTTTCACATTGGAACAACAGTTTTCCTAATGTGCCAAAGTATCTGTTCTTAATTTCTACTTGATTCAGTTTCTGTTCATGTTGTGTTTGAAATGTTAATACAGTATTTGATCCTGCATGGTGGAGAGTACTTGGAGAGAAAAGAGGTTTGTTAATTTTTTTCTTTTAAAAATGATTTTGGGTTTATTTTATTTTATTTTAGGATTGTAAACTTCAGTCGTATAGAACAAATACTGTATTGTAAATTGATAACTTTTACTGTTGTTATATACAGTATTGTCAAGTCAACTCCAACTTATGTCGACCCAATCCAGACTTTTTCTTGGCAGGATTTCTTCAGAAGAGCTTTGTCATTGCCTTTCTCTTCCATCCCTTTGTGCCTTCACGTTGTTTCCCTCTTATATACAGTGAAAACAGCATTAAACACCACTGACATTAATGAGTCTTGAATACATAGACTTGTAGTCCAATCTAGGCCCAGCAGATGAGGAAAAGCCCTCCTTCCATCCCAGCTGCCACTGCTGTGGCCTTAGAGGGGCAGAATAGCAGCCAGTATATGCTGGACTTAATCTCCTCCTTCACTACCATCCCCTTTTCCTTGTGTTTCTTTTTAGATGGTAAGCCTGAGAGCAAGGAACTCTAAAAGTGTAAACCACACATCACCATGTACACTGATGGCGCTATATAAATTAATGATAATAATAATAGTAGCAGCAGCAGCAATGATAATCTACACAGGACTGGAAACTTCACATTTTTCAAATTTTGAGATCACAGTTGTTATCTATTTTGCTGGAACATGTCAGATAAACATCTTGTGCAAAAATATCTGTTGTTTGGGTTGTGGACTATCATACTGGAAATTCAGAGAATAAAGACTTTAACAAATAAATGCTGTTTGCATTTATGTAAGGAAAATGGAACAGGAAATTTCTGGAGTTATTGCAGGAAAAAGTATGCAGAACTAGTTATGGACATAATTTCTTTAAGTTTGGCTTCCTGTTTTATTCACATTTTCAAATCTAAACTTCATTAGAACATTCAGTGTTTGATCAAACTTTTTGTCTACTATCATTGTGTACACTGGCTAATTGTAATTATTAGTAAGGTTTTTGTTATCTGCAGCAATAATGATGTATAGGAACAGATCAATAATGTTGTGTAAATTCACACAATTGTTGGGTGTGTTAACCATGGCTGCATTCATTCAAATGCATTTGTTTGTATGGCTGTGGAGAACTGCAGAATTCATAAGTAGACTACTTTTCAGCTTTTTTTTCTTTGTTAGCCCTGTATTATCTGATACCTTCTAACCTGTTGATTTCAGTTATACAGTTGGCCTGCCCCTTACGCGGGCTTGCCTTCCATGGACTTGAGCTCATGCAGAAAGCAAGCCCCAATAGAAACAATGGGGCGCGTGCACCATGGTACGCCGTGGGAGCATGCCCAATTATCCTTAATGGGATTTGAGCATATGATAAATTCCCCTTATGCGGTGTGGGATGGGGTGTCTGGAACGGATTCCCCACGTAAGGGGCTGGACAACTGTACCATCAGGAGTTGGTAACAGTGTAAGTGTGGTATAGAGGTTTGAGAGTTGTGCTAGGACACTGGGAGACCAGAGTTTGAATCCCCAGCCAGCTGTGGAATCTCTCTGGGTGACCTTGGGCAAGTCACACCCTCTCAAACTAGGGAAAGCAATGACAAACCTCTTCTGAATAAATCTTGCCAAGAGAACCACTAGGATAGAGTTGCCTTATATTGAATTTGACATGAATGGACTATACAACAATGGTGCAAATGCCTTCTTAAATACAAAATCCGTAAAACAAAGGGGCTGTATGCATGGACCAAAAAGCTGGTGTTCACTCCAGCCTGGCATCCTGTATGGATGATACTGCCCATTATCCCTGGGCTGGGATTAGCCAGTCCGGACCCCAGTTTGGTATCCCCATATCAACCACAGCCCAAAGTGCCCTTAATGTGGGCCAAAAAGACCAGCTGTTTGTGATGTATTTTCCTGGGCACAGTGCCATGATGGCCAGGAGATCATAGGGGCCCACATGGCCCTTACCTTCCACCACTGTTTCATCCCCTGCTGTTGCTGATGACATTAGAAGGGGTGCCTGGCCACGTCGTGTAGCCAGGTGCCCTGTTTCTTCCCTTGTGGGCTATGGCAGGAGTTTTCAGAGCAGATGCAAGAACAGGGGCAGGTAAGGTGGTGGATTGACTGACCCAGGTTGGACCCATAGGCAGACTGACTGACCCAGGTTGGACCCATGGGTTGGCCCGTGGTATCCTACCTGTCTGTTTAGGCCCCATAATCTTTCCAAGATCTGGGGGGAAAAATTAAAAAATAAACACTTTCCTCAACTGAAGCAGTCGATTCACAATTTCAGCCCTATGAAAATTAAAACTTCCTGCATAATAGAACAAAACAAGTGGTCTGCCGTAAAAGGTTGCAGTGTAGAATGCTCCAGTTGTGGATTCTAGTCAGCCCACAAGACATACCCTTTTCTGATGTAAAGGTAAAGGTAGTCCCTTGACATGAAGTCTAGTCGTAACCGACCGTAGGAGGTGATGCTCATCTCCATTTCCAGCATTGTCCGAAGGCTGATCTGGTGGTCATGTGGCCAGCATGACTGCACCAAATGCTGTTACCTTCCCACCAAAGTGGTACCTATTTATCTACTTGTATTTGCATGTTTTTGAACTGCTAGGTTGGCAAAAGCGGGGACTAGTGACGGGAGCTCAGCCAACCAGGCGGCACTTGGCCTCGAACTGCCAACCTGCCTCTCTTGCAATTGACAGAGTCAGTAGCGTAAATTCCAATTCCCTGTTCCATTCCCCCAGGGTTTTAGTATTCAGTAGTTTCCCACCATGCTCAGTCTTCACATTACAGGTGGCCCTCCCTATCTACAGATTTTTTTTTTATCTACAGATTCAGGTGTGCATGGATTAAAAGTATTTTTTTAAAAAAAATAAATTCCTAAAAGCAAACCTTGATTTTGCCATTTTATATAAGGGAGACCATTTAATTTTATTTAATGCCATTGTATTTAAGGGAACTTGAGCATCCATGGATTTTGGTATCCGTAGGGAAGGTCATGGAACCAAAACCCAGCAGATACCAAGGGCCCACTGTATTGTGAAGTCGAAGGCTTTCATGGCCAGCATCCATAGTTTTTTGTGGGTTTTTCGGGCTATGTGGCCATGTTCTAGAAGAGTTTATTTGTGATGTTTGTGAAGATGCCAGCCACAAATGCTGGCGAAATGTCAGGAATAAACTCTTTTAGAACATGGCTACATAGCCCAAAACCCCCACAAAAAGCCCACTGCACTGTTTTGCAGATTTTCCTCTCAAGTTTTTTTTTACTCCTAATGATTTGTGAACATCTGCAATCTTTGAGGCTTCCCCAAACCTGTAGATGGGGAAAAACTGCAAGACAAACATCAAAGGAAAAGACTATAATACAGAGGAATTGTGTATATGTACCTTCAAGTTGCCTGTCAACTAATGGCAACCCCATTAATTTCATAGGGTTTTCTTAGGCATGGAATACTCAGGTGTAGTTTTTCCAATTCCTTCCTCTGAATTATAGCCCATAGCACCTGGTATTCATTGACCATCTTGCATCCAAGTACTAACCAGGGTTGACCCTGCTTAGATTCCAAGTTCTGGTGCTTTTAGAGTATTTAGGCAATTTATAGAGTGGATACCTAATATAAATGAATGAAAGTAAAGTTAGCAAAGAATGCGAGGAACAAGAGACAAAGATAGTCATTATTATTTATGACACGCTGTGTGATTACTGTATTAAATTAAGTTGAAACTTGAGAATGCTAATATTTGTACCACACCTTAATATTTCTGCTTGTTTAATTTAGGAACTGCTCAGTGTGTGGAGAGCCTTCTATTTCTCATATGTACCTGATAAAAGGTGGTGGTGGGGGGGAATGCTCCAACACTTTTTGCCTCCTTCAGAAAGGTGCTGTAATATACAGAGAGTCAAGTATTCACATACACCAAGTACTGTATGTATTCATGTATAAATTTGCATCATGTATAAGTTGAGGGCAGATTATGGGGTGAAAATTATGGATTTTGATATGACCTATGGATATGTTAGGGTAAAATTTAGGGGCACGTAACCAAGGATGTATAGGAGGAAACAAAGGAAAACAATGCCAAAGAACTTAAAAATTTCAGCAGACATAGCTGTTTGTGCTCACTCTAAAGGCTGGATGGATGAAAAGGGAACTATGGGAATTGGTGGCTGTGCATTGTGTAGGAGAGTGACCAGGTGGGTGAGGCGAAAAATGCACATGTGTCAAAAAGGATGCAAAGGAAAGTTAAGGTACAGGATTTAATTGTAAAAAAATAAACCACCTCCTCCTCTGAGTAGAGTAATGAAAGGCGAGAGCTTAATTTGCCTGGGAGAACCTAAAAAACCCACTGGCCCCCTCTACTTTCTCAATGCCTCTTTGAGGGGAAGTGCCAAAGAGCCACTGCTACCACTATATTCCCACCCAGGCATTCAAAAATGGCTGAGAGAGTAAAGGGGGTTGTGTTGTTGTTTTTTGTTCAGCTTCTTCTGGGATGAACAAACTCTTGCCTTTTGCCACACTAATCAGAGAAGTGGATGGTTTCTATTTTGATAAAAGTTAAAGTACAGTATTTACATGATCCGTGGAGTAAGTCAACCCAAGTTTTTGGGATCGATTTTTTTGACTGATATTTCTAGACTTTACATAAGTATAACAGTAATGTTCGAGAGGGTTCTGAAAGTATAGTGCAAAGTGCTTTGAATTGTGACGTGCCAGGAGAGTTCAGAATCGACGCTTTCAGTGCTGTAAAATGAAATAGTAGAAGTGGAAATGTGTGTTTCAAGATACAGTGGTACTCGGATACGAATTACCCAGCTACGAATTTTCGGGATACGAAAAATCCCATAGGGATTTATTTTCGGTTACGAAGGTTTTTTCAGGTTACGAAAAAACCCCGGCGCTGTTTTAAATGGAGCCGCGGCGGAGCCGCGGCTTTTCTCCATTAGCGCCTATGGCAATCGGGTTACGAAGGTTTTTCGGGTTACGAATTAGCCGCGGAACGATAATTTCGTAACCCGAGGTACCACTGATTCCATTATTTGTCGCCTTTGAAAGAAGTAAACTTTCAGCATCTTGGTAAAATAGCAGCAGTTCATGTCATGGTTATCTGAAACTATTCTTCATTGCTTATTTTTTGGATGAGTGATTACTGAACCTGATGTGCCATCTTGTTTCTAAAATTGTTGATTATGAAGTGAACTTTCTGTTTTTTCACAGTTTATGATAGTTCTGTATTTCCTGGGTGGTGTCCGAAGCTAAAACTCCTTAGCAAGATTTGAGATGGTGCTCTGTTGTCAAAGGTCTGGATCAGAGGAGGAATGTGATCAGAGCTCAGGCAAGTGCAGAATTCAAAACCCTTTTGCCTCTGCCCCCACACTGGGGTAAACCTAGGCAGCCAAATGGCTCTCTAAAAGTGTCCCTTCCATTGTTTGTAGTGGTTTGTGATTTAACAAACAAAAGTGAAACTGGGAGCAGGGGTCGGCAACCTCCGGCCCGTGGCCGGATGCGGCCCGGGGGCGCCTTTCTGCCGCCCGCTCCTTCTTGCCGCCGAAATCGCCGCCATTTCGGCGCTCCGCGCCATTTTTGCCTTCAAAATGGCAGCGAAGTCCGCGCGAGACTTTCCGCCATTTTGAAGGGCAAAATGGCGCGCCCATTAGGAGGTCCGATGCGGCCTCTGAGCCCTGAAACGGGGCTTCAGCAGCGCACCGACCCCTGGGAGGCCGATGCGGCCTCTGGGCCCTGAATCAGGCCCAGAGTGGCACCGGCCTCTGGGAGCCCGATGCGGCAGCCGAAGGCCCTGAAACGGGGCTTCAGCAGCCACACCGGGCCCTGGGAGGCCCGATGCGGCTCTGGAGCCCTGAATCGGGGCTCCAGGAGCGGCACCCGGGCCTCTGGGAGGCCCGATGCGGCAGCCGAAGCCCTGAAACGGGGCTTCAGCAGCCGCACCGGGCCCCTGGGGAGGCCCGATGCGGCCTCTGGACCCTGAATCGGGGCTCCAGGAGCGGCACCGGGCCCCTGGAGGCCCGATGTGGCCTCTGGAGCCCTGAATCGGGGCTCCAGGAGCTGCACCGGGCCTTCAAATGGGCGCCGCCCACCTCCCTCCTGGCCCCGTCCTCCCTCCTATAAATGGAGGGGTGGGGGGAAAGGAGGGAGGCAGAGAGGGAGGGAGGGAGGGGAGGAGGAGGGAAGAAGAAGAGGGAGGGAGAGAAGAGAGAGGGAGGGAGGAGGGAGGAGAGAGAGAGAAAGGGTGGGTGGTTGGAGAGAGAGGAGAAGAGAGAGAGAGAAAAGGTGAGAGGGAGAAGGAAGAAGAGGGAGGAGAGGAGAAAGAGAGAGAAAAGGTGAGAGGGAGAGGGAGAGGAGGGAGGGAGGGAGAGAAGAGAGAGAGAGAGAGAGAGGAATAGGTGAGAGGTGTGGGGGTGATAGGGAGAAGGAAGGGAAAGAAGAAAGTGGTTTGAGACAGTGGCATGCATTTTTTGCTGTTTGTGGCCTGCCTAGTAGCTTCCATTCTTACAAATATTGCTCTTATTATTGTTTTGTTTTATCCTTGGTATCCTCTTGGCAAAATCCCCCCACATGGACTTGCTTGCTCTTTTGTGGGTTGAGACAGTGTGCATGCGTTTTTCCTGTGTTATGGCATTGCCGGCCCTAGTAGCTTCTTGCAAATATTATGCGGCTCCGCCCCTGGAGGGTGGAAACTCGCCCCTGACATGTGGCTCCGCCCCTGGATAGTGGAAGCTCCGCCCTGGCATGTGGCTCCGCCCCGGAGGGTGGAAGCTCCACCCCATTGGCGCTCCGTCCCCGGAGGTGGAAGCTCCACCCTCCGGCTCGCCCCCCAGTTGTCTGAGGGACAGCAACCCGGCCCCGGCTCAAAAAGTTGCCTACCCCTGCCCTGAGGAAAGGAACAGTGAATGCAGCTCCTTCCTTCTGCCTGGCTAGCAGGAGTTAGGGCGGGCTTAAGAATCAATTCTCTGACCTAGCTGTGGGATTGCCCTGTAAATGAATTCTATGTAATAGTTTTAAAAGTGTGAAAGCCTTGTCTAGTCAAAACTCAGGGCCTTAACACATTGCAAAAGGACAAGCCCAGCAATATAGGAGCGGCTTTCTGCTTATCTCCCCATACGACGTCGTCTAATTCTGTTCCCCTTCCAGAGGGCTATGGTTGGAAAAGTGTGCCTTTCGCCAAATTGATTTTTCCAGTGAAACCAACACACACTTTATTATCGTCTCCCTTGAAATAGAATAGAAATGCTTTGAGGTCAGGTGAAGAGATAAATAGTTGCTTCTATCTTGCTGCCTCTTCTTATTTTGTTAATGCAGCAAGGATGTTAGATGAATAACCTGTCAAATTTGACTTTTTTCTC
The DNA here is from genome assembly GCF_019175285.1 of Sceloporus undulatus. NCBI lineage: Eukaryota > Metazoa > Chordata > Lepidosauria > Squamata > Phrynosomatidae > Sceloporus > Sceloporus undulatus. The sequence goes on along the minus strand of NC_056524.1, from coordinate 75,606,154 downwards.
TAGAAGTTTTGATAACGTAGATGAACTCCATTCCTTATTAAAACATAAATAATTGTATTACATATTTTTAGTATTTCAGATGTATATTTTTTCATATAGGTTTGTGTAAAATGCTAAAAATTTAACAATTCAGAAAATAAGAAGGTAAAAATGGCCTATCAGTAACATACTTGTAAAAGGCATTTCATCTTCTTGGAAACTGAACCATCTTCCTTTTTTGAAACTTTCAAAGGTAGCTCACCAGAGCACCCTTCTCTTGAACAGTTGTTTTTACTCTGAGTTGGCTTACCCTAGATATCAGTGAAAGGTGTGCAAGAATTAGATTGTTTTTTAAATACAGACATCTAGACAGTTGCCTTATGAACACATTCAGTTCTTTGCATTGTGCCCACTAAGCCATAAACTGTAGGTTGTAGTTTTTTCTTTGTCCAGTTTTAGGGAAGAATTTCACCCAATAATCTGTGTCCTTAAACATAGAGCCTATCACCCTCCACAAGTTATTTCACAAAGATTTGCTTATTTTTTTCCTGAACATTGCAGAAATGTAATATTATACTTATTAATTTTTATAAATATGTGTTATTGATTAGTGCTGGTTATTTTCACCTCTAAAATGAGGGTTTTGCAATTAATGTGGTCCCTGGAACTAGGAGTCAAGAAGATTGTTTGAGTATTGTATAATTTATAAAAATTAATGAGGGGGCCTAGTTGTTAGAGCACATGCTTTGTACACAAAGGTCCTAGGTTTTGGTCCCTAGCACAGTGGTTCCAAATGTAGGCCTCCACATGTTGTTGGACATTGACTTCCCAAAATCCTTGGTAGAAAGCCAACAACATCTGAGGACCCACATTTGCAAACCACTGCCCCAGCATCTTCTGCTAAAAGGATCTGTAGAACTGACAGGAAAAGTACAGGAAAAGTTCTTTGTCTGAGAGTCTGGTGAAACTACTGCTAGTCATTATTCTCCAGTACTGGACTTCTGTTATCGAGATTTAGGAGCCTGGTGGCTGTACTGCAGCCACTCACTCACAAACCACAAGGATGTGAGTCAATAGATTTAAGCCAACTTCTCAAATGGATGATGTTCAAGATAGCATACACTATATTGCTATAACAAGGCCTGTTACAGACTGCCAAAATAAAGCTTCTTCTTCGGGTCTCTTGGAGGTATGCTAGTTTAAATGATGCAGGGTCCCAAGAGTCTGGAGGTCGCCCCAAAGCCACACTCCATTCCTAAGCACTGGAGTGCAGCTTTGGTGCAGCTTCTGGATCTTAGGATGCATGCATCATTTAAACAGCATACAGTGTGACTGTCCCCGGTTACGAAATTTAATTCGTTTCCGGGAGTTTCGTAACCCAATTTTTTCGTTACGAATCCCGGGCCTAATGAAAGCGAGCTCCGCCGGGTATTATTAGCGCCGCTTTTTTCGTAACCCGTAAAACTTCGAAAGCCGAGTGGCCATAGGAGGCGCTAATAGGGGAAAAAAGGAGCCCGAGATGAACCCCCCCGCGATTTTGTCCGGTGCGAAAAAGAAAAACAGCGAAAAAAGAAACACACAAAAAGTTTGTTTTTCCGTAGAGAAAAGCCCAAAGTAACCCGAACCCGAAAAAACAAAGTCGTAAAAAACAAAAAAACACAACAACCCGAAACAATATTCCCTTATGGGAAATTCCCCTAGGGGATTTTTTTTCGTAGGCTCCGTATTCCTAATGCCGACCTATCGTATCATCCACCCCATCCGTATCCATCCACCCTCTATCCAATCCTCCTCCCGTATCCATCCAATCCAGCCATCCCGAAAATTTTCTAACAGTAACCTATTAGAAACCACCTCAACACTGGGTTAATTATCGTCTCCCAGTAGCCCGAAGGTACCACTGTAACCTCCAAAGAGGAAACCGAAGCAAGCCTGAGCGGACAAGCAAGCCAGCCTTTAAATATTTTTAGGGACAGTCCTAGGGTAAACAGGCCAAAGAGATAATATTAAAGTATGCAATCTCTTATTTATACTTATGCCACTTTCAAACTTTTCCGATCACACCACACAATATGTTTTGCCTTGGGCCTTCCTGCACTCCTAGTAAGGAATGTGAAAAACACCCAGACCTTAGGCGCAGAAGCATGGTGCACAAGACCGATCCTAACCAGATCTAAACACACAAACAATGGGAAGAACAATTGAGGGAATAAAAAAGGGTGGGGGGGGAGGAAGAGAAAAAAAAAAGAAACCAATTGAGGAAAACGGAAATGAAAAGAGAACTAAAATCACAGTTTTCCTCCTCGTCTTATTCTTTTCCTTCCTTGTTTCACAATCTTCCATCATCAAATCGCATCAACCAATCTCCACCACAGCATCTTGCTTGCCACTATAAACTTTTCCACTTTCTTTATAGCCACCCATTTTTCCAGAGCTTTGCTGCTTTTTTTTTTTAAAATTCGACATCATTTGTTTTTTGGATGGGGATGTTCGTTTTTTTTTTTTTTCCAGTTCTTTGTCTTTTACTTTTTTCTATTCTTTTTTCCTATTTTTTTTTTTTTTTTTTCCCTTCATTCTTTTTCATTTTCCTTACCTTTTTCCTTTTGTTCCCTTTTCCATTTCTTCCCTTTTCTTTTTCCTTCCCCATTCTGTTCCGTTTCCCTTTTTGCCTTTTTGCTTCCGCTCTTCCCCCCTACTTTCTTCTCTGTTCCCTTCTCTTATTTGATCCTTCCTTTCCCTTCTTGCACAGGAGTGCCCCGCAGGAGGGAAGCCGCTTACCTAACTATAGCAGCAAAGTGTTTTCTTTATTAATCTTTTTTTTGAATTTCCTTAAGAATAACCAATAAATTGGTGTGGCTTTTCTTTTTAGGCTTCTTTCATTAGTAAGAAAACAGCTGCGGGAAAAGAAGAGTAGGAACATTGCTAGTGTATCCTGTATTTTAAGTCACTAAATTTGTTGGGGAAAATAGAAACACAACATCATATGTTTTATTTTTTTTTTCCTTGCAACAATAGTTGTTAATAAACACACTGAGAATATTCAACAACACAGAATGTAAATACAATGAATAAACTCTAATGTTGTGCCCTTGAGAGCGATCATTTCAGCATGGACCACCCACCTCTGATTATTTTGTTTTATTAATATCTTTTTTTCCCCCCGCTTCCCCTGGAAAGTGATCGACTAGCGTGTAATGGTACTAAATGCTAGTTATTGATGGTGAATGATGCCTTTTCCAAATAGGAATGGTCAGAGCAACATGCGTGTATTTGGGTTTATCCTATAACAGCTTTTTAAAAAAAACACACGTTCTATTATCTGATATTGTTTTCTCTTAAATATTGGCTTACACTCTATTTGTTTTTTTTTTTTTTGTTTTTTTTTTTTTTTTTTTTTTTCCTTCCAAAAACATATTCATGGGTACAGTGGGTGGTTTTGTTGAAACTAAGCCTAAAAAACTCTGTAATGTTTTGAGAAAGTAAAAACTAAAACTTTTTTTGTTTTGTTTTTTTTTTTTTTGTTTTTAAAAAAAACACACAACAAAATAGTAAAATTTGTAGTTGTGGGGGGGGGGGGGGGGGGGGGGAAAAACAAGTGCAGTAGATCGGAGCCATTGAAAAAATTGGGTAGTTTGCCTATCAACAGTGATTAGACAACTGGCAACTGTTGTTACTGAACTTAGTTATAGTGACAAGCACACACAAATTATTTCCCATTAGGGTGGCTGAAAGAAGTGAAATGGTGTGATTTTTCCCACTCCTAAAAATCAGAGTGGGGAAATGCATTCCGTTCCGCCAATGTTTTGGACTGCACCTCAACGTCCCTGAGGCACATAACCAAAGTGAAGAATTGTTATTTTTTAAAATACTTTATTCAATAGAACAAATTGCAAAATCTTGCAATCATAAAATAAATGGTATAAAAATTTCATGGCATAAAAACTTTCCCTTATAAAATTTTACACAAATTCAATTCATTTAAAATAAAGAATTGTTATTTGTTATATTATAATATATGAAGATATCACCGCCGTTCTCCCATATAGGGACTCAAGTTGGCTCAAGAGTTTGCACTTGCACAGTTGAAAGACTTCACTTCAACGACTGTCATTTGATTAAATCAATCAAAAATTCATTGTTAGTTAAATGGACTGAGCTTCCGACACCACCTCGTTCGCGCTTCACTTTCAAAGTAGGAGCCAGTGATCATCCATTCTTTTTCAAGTACCAGGGGATACGAAATGTTTCAGCTGTAGCTTTGTCCTTAGCTCGCACAACCAGTCCGCATAAAAGCTGTGGGAGCCATTGTTTGCACCAACAACTTACAGTGCTCTCCACCACTTTCATAACAGGGTCTGTTAGAACTTAACTAACTTAGAAAAAGTGCTCAGAGGTAAGGGATGGCTTTTCAGTACTTAACTGCAACAAGAAATGTAGGAAGTCTAAGGACCTCGCAACTCTGAATATTGCTGGAATACAGAATAGTCACCGTACTTTCAGGCCTATGAGTTGTTCCAGGAAAGGAAAACATGAAGAGGAAACACCACACTAAATCTTGGATCGGGGTTTGCATGCCAACTGAAGATTGCCTGCCAAATCAGGTTTGAGGAGGATTGAGCGAAATCCTTAAGCCTGCTGAGGCACAGAAATTGAAAATAGGGGGAGAGACATGGAAGTTTGTCCTCGATTAATTGAGGCTATAATTTTTGATAGATGCAAAATAAATTTTGAATTCTTCTTTGATATTAGTTCACTTCAGTCCATAAGTAGCACGTAGATTAAGTTGTCTACATGCTACGCCTCTCAACTTTAAAATCATTCCGCTGCTGTGTCTTTCTTGGGAGTTGGTTGTATGATTGTCACTTGGTCTAACGTTTGCTGCTCAAGCATGCATTTTAAATTTGGGTCAGTGTTTTCAAATTGTGGTCATGTAAGGCAAAGGTTTTAACAATTGTACACTTCTTGAAAAGATACAAATTGGTGTAGTATTGACCTTTTCAAATATTAAACATGGTAGTAAGGTAGGATCAGTCAGCTACACCAGGCATTTCAGATTGTGAGTCACTAGGCATTTCAGATTGTGAGTTAAAGGCTAGCATGTAGCAATTGTAAAATTAACACAGGGTTTATTGTGGAAAAGCATACGTGTCTTTCATAGAATTGAAGTGTTCAGCACCACAAAAGGTTCTCAGCTGTTTAGGAAGTATATATAAGTACTGTACTCTTTCTAATTGGACAGATTGCTTTGATCACCTTGGTAGATTATGCATATGAGAAACAGAACAGGAGGAGTATGTCCCTGTTGATTCTACCAGACCTTTCTATGGCTTTTAATCCTTGTAGAGTATATTTCTGGGCTAGGCTTTGGAAGCATCACTGGGGAATGAATTGAGAAGTTGATGCTGGGAGGTGTGAGGTGGTTGCACTCTGAGATGCCATAGCTTTTGGCCTCTGGTATCCCTCAGGTTTCCATCTTGCCTCCTATGCCACTCAGTGAAACTGTTGGGACAGATAATTTGGAGTTCTGGTTTGCAGTGTCTGCAGTATGCTGATGACACGGAACTGTTACCTTCTCTTTCTTCTTGCTCCTGGTTCCTTTGTTCCAAATCAGTGACTGCTGTCTCTTATGGACTTAATAAAGGCAAATCAATCCTTTTCAGAAAATCTTAATCCAAATGGCATGTGTTTCTGGTGAGCTGAGAGGCAGAACAGGGAATAGGAATTCAAATGGTTTTAGATAGAATGAGACTCTCTTTGAAGAATAAAATTTGTCGTTTCTGTGTACACTTGGATTACATTTGTGCAGTTAAGGCTAGTGTACCAACTGGGCTTGTTCCTGGATGTATCTTACCTAGTTTTGGTGACACATGCCTTGATTGTGTCCTGTTTGGACTGCTGTTCATCTAAAGATCCAAAAGAAATCTGCATTAACAAATGTTATGTGAATTTATCTAATTCATGGTGATTAATGGACTATTAGACTATTAATGGAAGCATGCATGTGTCTGTTGGTTTATTGTCATCAGAAGAAAGTAGCATATATTATTATGCCTCTCCCTGCATAATCCACCCCACACTCTCAGAATATCTGGGAAGAATTTATTAGAACCACAAACAACCAGATTGGTAATGACTTCCCAAAGAACTTTTGTCTCTGCTGCTCCTAAACTATGGAACGACCTGCCGGAGGAGATCCGTCTTATTACCACCCTGGATGCTTTTAAGAGGGCAGTCAAGACAGATCTCTTCCAGCGTGCGTATCCATCTGACTCGGTTTACTTTTATGTTTCATTCCTTTATTATGATAGTGAAATATTGTGTACTATGATAAGGTTAGCCTTTTTATCTGAGCCATTGCTGCATATATTTTATTGATTTTATTGTTGTGTGTATTTTATTCAGGTTGTAATCCCACGTCAATCCACAGGGAGAGGCGGGAAATATAAATAAAATTTATTATTATAAAACAATTACAGCTTTAAAATTTGTATCATACAAAACCTAAAAATATAATTAAACTAACAATTGAATTAAAAGGCCATTAACAAGAAAATAACAAATAAACAGTACTGCTCATTTTGAAAGGCCTTTTCCCCCTGAGCAATCAGCTAATCAAAGTTCATCTGAAACAACAATGTCTTCACCTGCCTACAAAATATTTGAGGGGGTAGATGTATGAGTGTAGACAAAAGAATGAATAGGGCTGCTTTCTTTTGCATATTCAAGTTTAGGTTTAGAACAAAATTAATAATTTGTCTTACATGTATTTGTTTCAGGTTATGCAATGGTCTCAGCAGGATGGCTTGTTCTTGAGTTGGAGCTTTTTAAAACAGATGTATGCTGGTACTTCAACTTTATTAAGCGGACTATAAGTTTTTCTCTCTCAACAACTACATAAGCAGACAAAATTGCAAAAATCTGCCCTGTTTCGAGTATGACAGCCACGACCCGTGGCTCTCCAGTTGGAGGGAATGACAGCCAGGGCCAAGCTCCTGATGGACAGTCCCAGCCCCCTCTCCAGCAGAATCAGGTATGCTGTATACTCATCCCAATAATCAAATTTAAAAATGATTGAATGTACTGGTCTGTATTTATAATAAAGTACTTAAACTGTAGATTGATCATAATAATAAATTCGAATAGGCATGTATTGCTAGCTACAAAACCCTTACTGCTGGGATGGGCAGCTGCCAGGTTCTAGAAGGCTACATTGGCTCCCCCAGGGGTCCTTAGATGGCCAACTCCTTCTCATTTAAAAAAATGTTCTTGCTAAAAATGGTCATTTATTTATGGATTTCAAGAGAAGGCTTCTCCTGGGCCTAAAACGTGAGATGGATGCTGGGGATCCTTGGGGCCCTTAAATAGCCCTGCAGGGCTGCAGTCCATGGACCACACTTTGAATATCCCTGCACTTTGCATATCCCTGCCTTACAGTCTGTAATATTTTCTGTGAATATTTATTCTCACAGATTAACATCTTCTGAGATTATTCATTTTGGATTGGCCTCGCTAAACAAATATTTGCACTTGCCAAGACCTTGACCTTTCTTTTGTACTGTTGTTCAAAAGGAGCCATCTTGAGGTCAAGACTGGTTTTGAACAAAAGATCTTCAGAAGCAGAGTCTCTGCAGCATCTAAAGCAAGAAGATTGTCTCTTGTAGGGAACTAGAGAAAAGACTTAGCACACTACATGTTATTTAGCTCAGTTGTGCATGGATGCCTGTTTATTAATAGCATTGCTATTTTAATTATCACTGCTAGCAATTTTTACATTTCCATTCCCTCTGAGTACAAAAATGTATTTATTCGTTTATATGGATTTGTTAAACTGTTTTTACCCTTGCATGTATCCGGTGAACTCAGGGTGGCATACAATAAAAAATAATTTAAACATTTTAAAACAATTTAAGATGTGAAGCAGTAACAATATGTGCCAGCTGAGATCACTGATGGAGTGGATTGCAGTCCCTGAAACCTATGACATAGTAATAAAACCTCTTGGTCATTAAAGGTTCTACAGTACTGTTATTTTTGCAGGAATCTGGTCATTGATGAGGGAGAATTTTTTAAAAAAGCAAAAAGTTGGCTTTTCCGCCCCATCACAGCTAGAAGCTGGCTTTAAGCTGCTCTAGTGGCATGTGGCGTCTAAACGCCATGCTGCCAGAGCGCCTGGAAGTTGTCCCATGTGCAAATAGCCAGGCAGTTTCTGGGCAGCTTGGGAGCATGCGGTGCAAAGGGGTGGTGGTCTGTTTTGCCCCATACTTTCTCTGCACAGTGAAAAAGCAGTAAATTTATACTATTGTTAAATGCATTGTTGTCTTAGCAATTTTATATTACTTCAGATAATTGAAGGAAGCTAACTACCACCATGCCCATTTCTGTTGTTCCTTGTCTTCCTGCTGTTTTTTTTTTTTTAATTTCTTTATTCTTTTATCATTCCATCATTTTTGTCACATGGTAACAAGCTTGAAGATATACATCAAGGAGAGCTTACTTCATAAAGTAGTGCAACATTTAAAGTTTGGCTTTTGTACCTCATGAAGAATGTTTTGTCCCAAAAGCTCAGAAGATTGACAGTGTCATTTTTTTCATCTTTTTTCTCTTCTTTAAGTTAGTAGCTTGAATCTGAGATGGAAATCATAGAAAATACAGAAACAATTGCCTTTTGTTAAAACAATATAGCTCTTGCTAGGAAACACTAAAGTAACTAGAAGGTCTTTTCCTTGTTGCTGCTGTCAGTGGTAGTTAAAGAGAAACAGGGTGATGAAAAGTGTTTTTTGCTCAGCTAGGAGCATGCTTGGACTGCAGAGTGATTGCCTGTTGAATGAGTTATAGTACCTTGGATAGATCTGAGTTTTTAAAGGAGGTTTTCAGATTATGCTAGATCGCATTTATGCTTTTCCACGTGTTAAGAATTGGGACCTAGAAGCAAAGAGACTATACTGAAGATATTTTTTATTTAATTGTGGAAAAGCTTGTGTATTTGAAACAGAGAATTAAATTAAATGCTCTGGGAAAGAGGACATATGGAAATGCTATACATTAAACGACACACTATAAGCAAATATGATAAAATAAGAGGCATAAGAAATGTCTGTTGTGGCTAAAGGGTAATCGAAGTGAAAAGGTGGTGAGGCAGAAAAAAGCAGTCTATCCTTGAAGATTATTTTAAGGGAACATTAAAAAGTAATTAAGGTGTACTGTGACTCCTTAATTCCAAAAAACCTGGTTAGGGAAGCAAACAAGAAATCAACTAAAACTGGAAATCTTGCACAGGAAAAAAAAGGGGAGATATTGGTATGCAGTACTATTTTTTGGGGGGGGGATTAAGTGCACAGGTCTATCTTAATATATTAGAAAGGAATTATTTGATTTAATTGATTTACTTAACTGCATAAATTCTAATTCAGACTTCTTCACCTGATTCTTCAAATGAGAATTCCCCAGCTACTCCCCCTGATGAACAGGGTCAAGGTGATGCCCCACCACAACTTGAAGATGAGGAGCCTGCATTTCCACACACTGACCTGGCCAAGTTGGATGACATGATTAACAGGTAATTTCTTCAAAGGCCTTAGTTCATTTTTTTGGTATGTGTGTTTATTGCAAGTTATAAGTACAAGTTATCCAATTAATTCCTGTTGGTACTTTAGAAGTTTTTTCTTGTAGGCTTTTTAAAAACCAAATCACAGAATATTTAAACTTTAAAGACTTTAAAGAAGTAAGCATGGCAATTTTTTCTGAGGCAGTGTTGTAGTTGGTGGTTAAGACTTATTCCATCCTTTCCAAATGGATGATGCTGAATGTGGAAAGTCTTAGATTTCATGGAACATTGAAATATTATATTCCACTGTTTTCTTAGACCTCGATGGGTTGTTCCTGTATTGCCTAAAGGGGAATTAGAAGTCCTTCTAGAAGCTGCTATTGAACTTAGTAAAAAAGGTAAGCTAAAAAATATAAAATTTTAGAAGAACAGTATATAACACTATATAACACACCTCATGATGGGGTGAGCTCCCATCACTAGTCCCTGGTACTGCCAACCTAGCAGGTCAAAAACATACAAATGCAAGTAGATAAATAGGTACTACTCCAGTGGGAAGGTAAACAGTGCTCTGTGCAATCAACCCATATGGTCGGACATGACTTGACAACCTTGTCAATGGGAAATACCTTTACCTATATAACACCTGATGTTTCTGTTAACTTCAACATCTACTGCCATCTAAACAATCTTATAAAGGAGATATGGCTTTCACTGAAAGGAAACTAGGGATCCATTTTTTTCTGTATGCTTTCTTCTGGTTATATTTAATTGGAATATCTGAAGTTCAAGCGTTCTAGTAGTGTATTTGCTGAGATTATAAACAAGCAATCCCTGTTTTGTGTTTGTACATGCAGTGAAGTTACTAAGCAGTCTTTGGACACTTACTCTCCACCTGAACATCCATCTGCTATAAAGGGATACTAATAATGACCAATTGTACATGTTGTAAGGGGCAGTGGGAAACCCCCTCTGAAGAAACTTGCCAAGAAAACCCTGTTGGATGATCCAACATAGGGTCACCATAAGTTGGACACTACTTGAAATAATGCAACAAGAACAGCAAAGATTTGTAATAAGATGGGCCGTGTGGCAAAATGGTCTAGAATGGAACAGTGTTCTCCAAGGTTCTAGCCATGCCAGGTGTTGTCTGCATTTGTTTGCAGAGACTGGGCTGGATGGCCACATAAGTGCTCAGTTCCAGCTGTATTAAAATCTTTGATTTTTCTTCTGATTTTGGTAGGCAGCTTTCACATTTTAAATCCACTTACCAAGAAATAACCTGCCTAGACAATGGTGGCATTCTGTCTACTTTCCTTATCTCTTTCACTTCCTCCCTTCTCCTTGTCCAGCCACTCAATTCTTCCACCACAAATCTGGTTAAAATCATTTTTTTCCAACTTCTCTGTTCCATTACCCTTCCCATCCAGTTTTCAAAAGTTTCCCCCCATCTTGCTATCATTTGGTTATCATTGGGATATATGGTGGATTCCCACTTAAGATTATTTCCCTAAAATGTTTGTATCCCATCAAACTACACAGTTCCTTCCTTTTGTGTGTGAGTGATGGGAATTTTACTTGATTCACATAAACATGGGAAAACATGTCAGCATTAAGAGTGATAATATGGAAGGGGAGTGTTTAGAATCTTGCAAAGCACTAGATTGTAGTTAAGTAGTCAGCGGTGTAGTGATCATTCTCCAGTTTAAACATCATTGTCTTCTGAGGTAATTATTGAATAGATTATGTTAGCGAGAGGTTGAGGGATTTTGGAAGATGAGATGAAACTAAAAGAAAAGAGAGGCAGCTAAGGTAGAGAGGACTGAAGTGGAAAGTAATATATAGATCAAGAGATAATTCAGACATCTAGTTTTAAGCAGTAAATCAGGAGAGACAACCTTAGCCCCTGTTTTGTGGTTGCCACTACAAGGGAGTTATTCTGTGAGCAGTTTCCCAACAGACTCAAGCTTTCAAGCAGTTTGATGGACCAGTGGGAGCCCAATTCTCCTGAAAAACATGATTACTTTCCTTCTATATTTCCAAGTACTGTAGTATCAGCCAGTTTTGTGGAGAGATATGGCATGTGGTGACTTCTTTGTGTGCTGAGTACACCAGATAACAACACAAGCTGTTCATTGGGCTGATGGGAACCCAATTCTGCAGGGTAACAGGGCACACTTGGGATGCCATCCTTCACACAATGTTTCCCAAAAGAATTGGCAGCGGCCATAACCAGTTACAATAACTGGCTGAGCTGGATTTATGAAAGTGTGTTAAGTGAAAGCTTCTCCTAAACTCCTGTTATCCCATTTCTGAGATAGGATGTTTCCCTAACACCAGCAGCACCAGAGAAATGAAAAATCCTGGTGGAGATGGTTGGGAAGGAGAAGGTTTGCCATGTCCACTGATCCAGATCTGAATGGGAGAGGACATTTAAACTGAGATGTTGGAGGGGGGCACATATGTCAGAAGTGGTCCTCTTGATATTTCTAGCTTGAAGTTCCCAGAAGTACAGTTGCCCCTCTTAACTCGTGGATCTGAGATCCGCAACCTCGAAAATCCACAGAGGATCTGCAATTTTCAGTGGGGTACATGCCTGGCATGCATGCATGGGGGCATGCTCTATTCAAGCCTATGGTGCTTGAATGTGCGTAAGCTTCTGTTTTTGCGGGGTGTTCCGGAATGAATCCCCTCCAAAAACAGAGGGCCAACTTTACTAGCCAGAATTGTCAGTGGTAAGAGATTATGGGTGTTGCAATTTAGAAACATCTGGAGGATTACAGTTGTATATACCTAGTGAATGTTAACACTGAATGTGGTCCTTGGGACTAAACATTGTCTACCTCTGTCGTAAGAATTGTAATGAAGCCAATATGTGGCTGTCTTACAGCATAAGTGCACAGCAAGAATCACATCTGGCCTAATTTACAACCATAAACCTCCTACTAACTGCTGATCTTGCTGTGCTTTGTCATATGTAAAAGCTTTTGCACATGACAAAGCATATCAGGACTTAGCAAGTCCTGAGAAGTTTATGTTTCTCCGATACGCTAGATGTGATAGCTACGTTCTTGCTGTGATGTTACAAAATATTCAAATTATAAACCTCATGGCTAACTTAGCAAAAAGAAAGCCTGAACACTCATAGAGAAAAGGGAACACGCAGAAAATTCACCCTAGCAGACTATTGAGGATTTGTGTGTGTTTAAATTTTTTGGTAGAAAGAATGCCATGTATAGAGAACTGAATGAGCAAAATACCTCTGAGAGGACCGGAATATGTTGGGCTATAGAATCTTAATTTAAGGAGTAGTTGTTACAATGAAAAAGTTAATTTCCAAAAGGATACTTAATTAATTTTTACCAGTGGCAAATTTCCCCAAATTTTTCAGTTCTATGGGCAACCCTAAAGGGATTTTAACTTTCATTAGCCTTAACACTAAGCCATCATCCATCTTTTTTGTATAGAGTATGGTGTGTGACTTATATACCTGATATAAAGAATCATTACAAGGAGAAAGAGAACAGAAAAATTGAGTCAGCTTCTAAACTTAGTGAGTTCTCCTCAAGGGCAGGGGAGTAAGTTGGAGAGACTGGGGTGAAAGAGGGTTAGTTCAGAGAAGCAAATCTCCAAGAGTGTGAAAAAGATGGGAAATGGTATATGGTGTACACATGTGCAGGTTTTAGCCATTATAAATCACTTGATAGGCATCTTTTCATTTTTAAAAAATTAATGGATGGGAGGGCAAAAATGTATGAATGCAGCTCCCCTCCACCTTGCCAGTATATTCAGTGATGATGAATGCTGGAGAGTAGGACTTCAGTACGCTTTGCCTTCCCCTGGTTTAATACCTACAGTTCAGAGTTCATTGTTATAGTAGCTATCCAGAAGACAAGTACAATCGGCCCTTCAAGTCCGTGGACTTGAAAATCCATGGAGGGGCAACTGTCATTAATCCCAATGGGGTGTGCGCCCATTGCGCATGCCCCATTCAAACCTATGGGGCTTGAATATGCATGGGTTTTGGAACTCGTGAAGGGTTCTGGACCATTTCTCCCGCAAGTTCCAAGGGGCGACTGTAATATACTTAAAATAATAATCTACTTGTGAGACAGTGGCTGCATGGATATAAAATCTTGAAGCAATATTGATATTAAGGAAATTAACTAGCATTTATGCAGTTTAACTGAAGTATAATAGATGCTTAAGGGTTGTCTTCACAGCCATTTAAAATGTATTTCTTCTGAAGCAAATTTTGAATGGTTGGTAGCACATGGTGACTACTGAATTTTCATAAGAACTTAATTTCCTTACTAATCTTTTTTTTTTTTTTTTTTTATGCACAGGCCTTGATGTTAAAAGTGAAGCATGTCAGCGATTTTTTCGAGATGGTTTAACTATCTCCTTCACAAAAATCCTTACAGATGAAGCAGTGAGTGGCTGGAAGTTTGAAATTCATGTGAGTTTGTGTTAGGTACCAACTTTTGTGAGCATGATACAAGTAATTTCAGTATGTTAAATATTAATTTGAATACCCAGAGCTGTTGGCAAGTCTGCCTTCTCACTTTCTTACTATAAAACTTCTGTAATCTAAATCTAAGTGTTTTGAAATAATTTAATGCAACAAAATTTTAAAGAATTTTCTTCCTTATAATAAAAATTCTTTGTGGGGATTTCAATATCAGGCAAAGCTAACAAACAATTTTGTTCCCTAACAGAGATGTATAATTAACAACACTCACCGTCTAGTTGAACTCTGTGTGGCGAAGCTGGCCCAAGATTGGTTTCCTCTTCTTGAACTTCTTGCAATGGCCTTAAATCCTCATTGCAAATTCCATCTTTACAATGGTACACGTCCCTCTGAAACTGTTCCTGCTGGAGTTCAGTTGGCTGAAGATGAACTTTATGCTCGTCCTCCAGACCCACGATCACCGAAGGTGTGTTGATTGAAATGTTGAACCAACAGTGAACTTTTGATCAACCTGTCTAGACACCTGTGGACAACAGCTTTCTGGGGTGTTAAGTTTTCCTTTTCAGTTTTGGCTAAGCCAAATATATAGGAATCTTGTGAAACAGAAACTGATTTTGTTCTTGTCTGTTTGCTAGTGCATTCTAAATTGATTCGTAAAGACAGCATAGCCTGTTATACATTTGCTAAAGAAAGTATGGCATCAGAATACAATTTGAGTTTCTAGTGTCCTGGGCCGTGGAACTGTTTTCATAACACAGTTTCATGTGTTGTATTCTAAGTGGTAAATTGGATTTTATTAAATATTCAGCATCAAATAATATTGACTGTGGGCACTTGAACCTATGCAAAAAAAATGTGAACACAGCCAATCTTGTGTTGGCTATTCCCAGTGAAATTCAGTACTGTGATTTTAAACTGCTAAATTGCAACTTTGAAACCTGGTGATTTAATTTGTGTAAATTAATGGAATATACCTGTTCCCTGAAATGAAACCTGTCCTTGAGGAGCCAGAGACAAGTAGGTCTATGGAATGTCCATAGTCTGGTGCATATGAAACACTGCTTAAACCTCAGCCTTGAGTTGAAGAAGCAGGCCACATGATTGTATACCCCTTTCCTCAACCCACCTTGATTAGCATGAATTTTGTTCCCTCTTTTGTCTTCTTTAACCATGATCATTTTTAGTTCAGTGTTAATGTTAAATTGGCCAGTGCTAACCATGATTCTCCTCAGTCAGAATATGGTTTTTAAAAATCCTGTGTAAGAGTAAAGGTTGAGAAATATTAACTATGATTAATGTAGCTACATATTCATAATCCTTCTCCCCAGTGTAAATTAAAACTAATGAAAGCTGCTACCTTCTTTGTAATAATAATCACTGGCATGTATGCTATAGCATTTATTTTTAGGGAACCTCAAGGGTGGAGTGCCTTAGTTTACATTATAAGAAGCTTGAAGAGAATTCAATGTAGTTGTCTCCTCTAGATGCCTGTTATGTTCTTTTTCATGGGCTATGTAACTGAAAACATGGAAGTTTTTGGGTTTTAAATGAGCTCCATTCAGAGCATGCTAGAGCAGAAAATGCAGATTTAGAGTTATAGTCTTGCCCTCTACCCTGCCTCCCTCTAGTGTCTGATGCAAAAGAAAATATTAGATTCTTTCTGTCACAAGAAAACAAACTTATGTTTATAATATTACTTTTCTAATACTACCTTTCTAAATAGCAAATTGCTGGTGACATAACTTTTCAAAGGATAAAGTATTTGAGAAATTAAGAGTAGTAGTACAAGCACACAGTCAAGGTTAAATGTGCACACCATTTTCCAGTTCCAAGCAAAATGATATACAGGGCATATTCTTTGCAACATAAATCTTTGTTTGGTGGTAGAAATTACTTGTAAAGCAGGAAAAATTGTTTTGCAGGGTTGGCTAGTAGATCTCATCAACAAGTTTGGCACATTAAATGGGTTTCAGATCCTACATGATCGTTTTATGAGTGGATCAGCACTGAATGTTCAAATTATTGCAGCTCTCATCAAGTAAGTTCTTTTTCTAAGTATGTATTAGGGACATATCAACTCAGTACAGCAGAATCCTTCAGGTTGATTCAAGTATCTATCTCATTATGGACCTCAGCACAGTTATTACTATCATTGTAGCTTAGGTGTATATATTTTCGCTTCTTTCAAACTGTGAAGTACTTTTCAGTTTTCTACCCAGTTTTAAAATTCATCGTTTTATATATGTAAAAAAGTTTAAAAGATGTTAATATCTGCACTAAAACAGTGGTTTGTATAAGCTGGTGGCTTTGACTTAGTGCAAAAATGGGCAATGTGACCTTTTAGATGTTTTTCCATAGTGGCTGGTGGTAGATGGTGGGAGTTCTAGTCCAACATCATTGGAAAAAAAACAATACATTCTTCACTCTGGACCTAGCAAAAATGTGTTTCTGCTTGCACTTGTTATTTCCCATTGTGTTATGGCAAGGTCCCCCAACTCTCAGGGGCAGCTTTTCTTGGAAAAGAGGATGGAATACCTAAGTGGGCAGAACCGAAATACTGTCTAACATGACCCAAAATGTTTTCCTCTAACATGAGTAGGGAGCGTACAACCTACAGGCTACATGTAGCTCCCAGAGCTGTTTTTGGGATACTGTGGTCCTCCAGGTGTTTTGGACTTCAGCTCTCAGAAGCCTCAGCCATCTTGGCCAATGGTCTGCGATTCTGGGCGCTGAAGTCCAAAACACCTGGAAGACCAGACTTTGGGAATCACTGCTCTAGAGCCCTCCTTGCCCCTTTTAAAAATTTTTAAAAGTCAGAATCTTCCACTGTGTCCTCTAGGACAATTTTGTGTTGCAGTTTCTGATCTCACTCATTTTTGGTATAGGAGACTTATTTTTAAAGCAGGAGATTACACCTGGAAGCAGGAAGTTTTATAAGACACGAAGTAAACATTCTTCTTCAGATGTATAAACCTGTGGTGTGAAGTCGAAGGCTTTCATGGCCAGAATCCAAAGGTTTTTTTTGGGTTTTGTTTTTTGTTGGGTTTTGGGGCTATGTGGCTGTGTTGTGGAAGAGTTTATTCCTGATGTTTTGCTAGCAGCAGAGTCTAAAAGTAAAAGTTCGGGAGGCTTCAGATTTTTCCCAGTAGAAAGTTATCATCTGAATTGGAATGCAGAAATAGCTGTGCTTTTGCGGGAGCAGAATCTCATCTGAGATGTGTACAACCAGTAGTTTTTTCTTGTGTAGAAAATTAAATGATATATCTGAATTATATCATCTGGTTGAACAAAAGAGTATATTATATTATTATGCAGTAGCACATTTGGGATGCTGTATTTAATATGTATGTCTATATGTATAAAGATCTGAGGAACTTCACCTGAGAGATCTTGCCTCCAGTAAATGAAATTGTATAAACGATCAACAAATACCATTTTGCTAAAAATCCAAAGCTTCTCCCCGCCCCCACAGTAACTTGTTTGTGTTGACAGATAACAGCAGTAATATATTGGCTAGCCTTGCTGAAACACTTATTCTGCTCCATTTTGGGTTACCTGCAATTTTTAGTTTTTAGTCTAGCTTCTATTTTTACTGTCATTATTTCCCTGTGTCCAGAAAACTTTGAGAGACTAAATGTATTGGATAACCAAGTAGATACTCATTAAGACTTAATCAGATGTTATTCTCAAATACATTTTTTGCTTTAATGGAAGTGGTGGATAGAAATGTACTTCCTAAACTTACGGCAAAATGTATGGTAATAAAACTCACTGTGAGAGCCTGAGCACCTCTCAGTGGCATCCACCATTTCGTCTCTCAATGGTTGCCTTGCCTGAGAAGGGTTTTGGTATTGAAATGTAACTTCCATTAGAAGCCTCTGTCCCAAGAACACTGGGTTGACACATACTGTTGTATTAGGTGGAGGGGAGTGAATTATGAGGAGAAAATGCAGTTATGGTTGTGAGTCTTCGTTCTGAACTTCTGAATTGCCCTCCTCTAGTAGTAGTTGCCAGTCCTCCTTTGCCACTCACTGATGGGATGGCAAAATGGAAGCATTTCAGTGTAGCATTCATTAGCTTGCTTTTAATGCCTTGCGTTCATCAAATTTTTCTAAAACATGTACTTAACGCTTCTGTTCAGGATTACCTAAAATATTACTTTAAGCTTTTACACTGATCTTTTTTCCTCTAGACCATTTGGACAGTGCTATGAGTTTCTGACACTGCATACAGTGAAGAAATACTTCCTTCCCATTATAGAAATGGTTCCACAGTTTTTAGAAAACTTAACTGATGATGAACTCAAAAAAGAAGCCAAGAATGAAGCCAAAAATGATGCATTGTCAATGATAATCAAATCATTAAAGAACTTAGCCTCGAGAGTACCAGGACAAGAGGAAACCGTAAAAAACTTAGAAATATTTAGATTAAAAATGATTCTTAGGTAAGGTTCTCTTCTACTGAGGGTTTGGAGGGATGTATGTTGGGAGAAGTATCTTGTACGCCTTCTCTGATACATAATTTTCCCCACAGGTTGTTGCAAATTTCATCTTTCAATGGAAAAATGAATGCATTAAATGAAGTTAATAAAGTAATATCTAGTGTGTCATATTATACCCATCGACATGGCAATCCTGAAGAAGAGGAGTGGCTGACCGCAGAAAGAATGGCAGTAAGTTTATTTACACTCATCTAGTGACAATCATTTAAATATTTTGTATCTTTATTTGCTTGTTTGTTCATTAAAGGTAAATAATTTATTTCCATGTTTTTAATGGTTTAATGTTTTGACATGTTATATTATTGTGATGTTTTAAATTCTATTTTTAAAATTATACTGTTTTTAAAGTATTTTTGTGAGCTAACTTGGGTCCAATTTAGGAGAAAGGTGGCAGATTAATTAATTAGTTTGATATCCTGTGAGCTTCCATAGCTGAGAAGGCCCTCTCCTTGTTACAACACAGGGTATTGAACTCACTAGTGGGACACAGAGGACATCCCTTCCTGGCACAGACAGTTCCATATGGGAAGAGGTGCTCTCTTCAGTATTAAGTCTCAGCTCATTTTGGGGCTTTAAATATCATAAACACTTTAAGTTCTGACCAGAAATGTTTTGACAGTCTGCAGTTCTTCTAAGACTGACATTATGTAGCGCCTATATGAGCCATTGTGGTTTAGTAAACATTGAACTATGACTCTGGAGACCAGGGTTCAAATCCCTACTTATGGAAACTCACTGGATGACCTTGGACAAGTCACACACTCTCGGACTCAGAGGAAGGCAAAGGCAATACAGCCTCAGAAACAACCACAGCCAGCTCAAGCAAGGACACTGCTGGAGAGCAGGGTGGACAGTGCCCTAACCACATACCTGTTCCATTCCTCTGACCCAACACAAGGTACACATCCTCAAAACTAGTACCTGAGCAGATAGATTTCCTCAGGAGGAAGGTGTAATTCTTATGGATAATGGCAATTCCATTCCCTAGCCCTCCAACCCAGGTTGGTCCAGTGGGTTTCCATGAGTATCTGCGTACAAAAATCTGAGGCAAAGTTCGTATATCCATTTATCTCTTTTATAAATGCCAGGTCAGCCCCTTTATTCACAGCAAATACATGGATAGTAGTTGCTTTACTATGGATTCACCTGGCATTCAGGAGCAGTATCGGCAGATCAGAGGGTGATCTGCCATGGCAACTTAAATCTTGAGTGTTGGGGAAAAGGCTGAAACAGAGGACAGATCTCAAATATCTGTCCTGCTTTTATTTATTTAGAATATTTATACTCTGTTCCTCAGTGACAAAGGGGCTCAGACAGTTTACAGATTCTTAATTTGACAGTTCCCTGCCCTCAGGTTTATAATCTAAAAAGACATGACACAAAAAGAGAAGGGAATGGCAGTGAGGAAGGGGTTCAAGTCCAGCAGATACTGCCAGTTCTTCTCTCCCTCCAAGGCTAGGATACTGGCAATTGGAATGGAGGGAAGGTCCTCCATCTGCCTCCGAGGCTAAGCATAGTGGAGCTGTGACTGCCTCTCCTTCTCTCCCTCTGAGGCCTTTCTTTTACCTGGCATGCCCTGCCCCCAGCACAACAGCTCTGCCTCAAATTACATCAATAGTGTGTCCTCACTCCTCTTCCTTTCCCTGAGATTCATCCAAACACATGTACCATACTGAACCAGCAGATTATTTTTGTAACAAATTATTTTGATACATCTTGCCATATGCTTTTAAACATATTAGCTTAGAAAACTAAAAATAATAGGGTAATACAGTCCGTCCTCGCCTTACACAGGGGATCCGTTCTGGATCCCTCCGCATAAGGCGAATTCCGCCTATGCTCAAGCCCCATTGGAAACAATGGGGCTCGTGCACGGTGGCGCGGTGGTGCAGGCACGCGCAGGGCGCAACGGGCACGCGCGCCCATTCAATTGAATGGGATGCGCCACCCCTTCTGCCCCGCGTGCGCCTCACGGCTTGAGTGCATATGCTCAAGGCCGCGTATGGCGCGCCCGCGTATAGCGCAGGCGCGCTGTAATGGCAAAAACTAAAAAAAACCCCAATGTTTACTGAAATAGAAGTTTTCACTTCCACTTATTAAAAAAACAATTATTGTGTTGCCAAGGCAAACCTGTCATGGTGTTTTCTTTGTAAGATTTCTCTTCCTCGGAGGCTGAGAGAGTTTGACTTGCCCATGGTCATCCAGTGGGTTTCCGTGATTGAGTGGAAATTTGAACCCTGGTCTCCAAAGTCATTAGCCAATGTTCAAACCACTCCACCACACTGCTTGTCAAAAAACAAAACAAAAAAAACAAAACAAAAAAAACAACAAGTTATACTGGACAAATTTTAGAGGAAAGTGAATTCAACAGGTCATACTACCATTGTCCAAAAGAGTTATGTCACAGGTTAAAACCTTACTCTAGAATCTTTTGCTAATAATATAATAATAATATAATTTATTTGTATCTGCCCAATCACGAGGAATCCGGGCGGCTAACAGCAGTGGGGAAATACAATATAAAAATTACAATAAAATACAAATATAGATACAATAGCAATGAAGCAAATTTAACAAATACAATAGCAATTTAACAATACAATACAAATGTAACAAATACAACAGCAATCAACAAAGAAAATAAAAGCATTACAATCCAATGAATTCATAATTAATCCCTTTCCCAGTTCCCCAACACAGGTTCAAATCGCAACAAAAAATACATGGTAATTATAACAGCAGTAAAGTTAACAAAGCAAAATACATAACAATTAATAGAATAAGAACAAGTGAAAAGAAAAAAAATCCCTATTCTCAACCCCCAGCCATCTCAAACCTAAAAAACAGTATAAACTATACCAAAATTAAAGAGGGGGGGGGGAGACAAGACTCCTCCTCAAGTCTTGGAGCTGAGGCATGGGTGGAGCCCAGGTGGAAGGAAGGCAGGAAACACTTTTGCTATTAGCATATCCTGTGTATTTTGTATTCTAAGCTCAAATTTGGTGGTGGTGGTGATGTTTCAATTTATTTTAATGATGTGGCATTATAAGGGTCATAAATGATAAAGTTTAGAGGTTAAAGGAGAAGCTAGGTCATTGAAATGCAAAGCGGTTGAGTTGTGTAATCACCACTTCTAAATGTTGCTCTGTTTGCCCACTCATATAAAACATTGTAGTTGAAGCATCTGTCCCAATGACACATAATTTTAATATGATGATGCCAAGTGCTGTTGTGAGGAGGTCACTGGTCCTTAGCTTTTGAGATTTCTGCCAAATAGTTGATCCTTGGTATTAGTTGTACATTGCATAGTACGTGAGTGATGTGAGATATGGAATAGTCAACAGAGAAGAATTCTTACAGGGGGAAAAATACTGGCAGCCAAGATTAGGGCTACTGACTTAGTGGTGTTCCTAAAATATGTTTAGTTCTTTCTGTGTTTGGGAATGGGTTGGATATCATTGTTATTTACTGTCATTTGAAATTAAAAACAAAAACAAAAAGTAACACTTCTGTCTTTATTTAATATTTTTCACCTTTTTAAAATTTAGGAATGGATCCAGCAGAATAATATATTATCGATTGTGTTAAGGGATAGTCTACATCAACCTCAGTATGTAGAAAAATTAGAAAAAATTCTTCGTTTTGTCATTAAAGAAAAGGCCCTCACCTTGCAAGACCTTGACAATATTTGGGCTGCACAGGTAAAAACTAGACAACTTTAATACTCAGAGCAAGTTGACTTTATATCACATATGATGCAACTGTTTGGATTTAAATTGTTTTATGTTTTATGGTACAAATGTTAAGCTGACATTTTGATTTTCCATAAATATTTTTATTCTCTGATTAACTCTAAAAATCTGAAATGTGGTGTCTTTACTTTTTGATAGTTGATTATGGATTGGGCCTCCATTCTGTCAGGGCCTAGGATGCCATGTCTCTTCTTCCCCTCTTCTTTCTTCAAGTTGAGCCTTTGTCCCTCTGCAACTTTCTCATCTTTATTAGGAAATATTTTCCCCTCCTGATAAAGAAAGGGAACTACTGTAACTTGCTTTATGATTTCCCTCTCAGATTCTTGGGACAGAAATCAGAAAATGGAGAGTTATAAAATATGTTTGCTGCACTAGACCCAGTGCACCATAGTTACACTCTCAGGATTTTCATTACTTGAAAATAGCCCCCTTTATATTTTTAATCATAACTTCATTATTTTTTCATTTTTCTTCCATTATCTCACTTTTGTATGCTCATGTTTATCCAACTCTCCTCTGCCAAAATTATTTTACCTTGCATAGTATTACAGTGAGACTCTATTACTTAAATATGACTACATCAGCTTCTTTTGCTGTGCTGTGCTGCACAAATTTCTTATCCTTATATTGAAAGCCTTCTGTAGTCTTGTCTCTCCTTTTCTCTTTGCGCTTATATCCCAACACATCCTTCGTGAGCATTGTGTATCCATTGCCTTGGGCCATCCAGAAATCTCCTTATCTTTAAAATAATTCTTTCCATTTCCTTTGATTCCCCCTATTCCTGAAGCTGCTGGTCCAACTGCCTGCTCTATTTTTAAAAATCCTTCCTCAACCTCACTTTTGCCAGGAAGTCTTTGGATATATCCCAAGTTCTATATCTTACTGAAATTTAGCTAAAGCACATGTTATTGAAACAACCACATATTCTATCATACTTACTGTACCTATGCCTCCATTACTCCCTATTTCTGCTTATTTTGCATTGTAATCCCTTTTGGAGAGGGAAATATTTGTAACAAGATGGAAAACTCCAGATGTTTTTGGCCTAGAGCTCCCATCAGCACCAGTCAGCATAGATATATATAAGAGATTGTGGGAACTGTAGTCTGAAAGCATCTGGAGTCACAGCTGCCCTTCCCTGTTTTATAAAGTGTGATGTATATAGATATATAAATGACTACTAACACTTGCATTTATATCAATATTTATTAACAAATATTAAATTATTTTTCATACACATATACCTTATAAATATAAAAATAACTGCAAATAATAACATAAATTACTCAAATATGTATCAGTTCCTCTTTGTAGGATACCTTGTGGGTAAATTGTAAGACAAATTAATAATAATGTTACTTTGGTATAAAGATAGCATCAAATGGTCTTACCATTATTTATAATCAAGGCAGGAAAACATGAAGCCATTGTGAAGAATGTACATGACCTCCTTGCAAAATTAGCCTGGGATTTCTCTCCTGAACAACTTGACCATCTGTTTGATTGTTTTAAGGTAATTGTTTACATATTAATCTCATACTGTTCCTTAATGTCCTCTGGACAAAGTAGAGTAAAAGTTTAAGATCAAAGCTCCACCTTGTTTGTTGGAGTGAAGTTTTTGTTGGAATAGTTCTTTAAAAATCCAAATTAGTGATACTGGTGTAGGAAATACAGATATTACATTATGTTGAAGTTTAGTTAGGTAAAAAATGGGTGAGGGTTTTTTAAAACACATTTTTAAAATTAAATGATAACATTTTAAGTGAAGAAATATTCACATCTACCTTATATAGGCATCTTCCTGCTTGAAAGCAATGGAGTTTGCTGTGATACATACAAATGAAGTTTTGGAAAGGTCATTCTTGGGATGGCAGATGGAGCAATTCACCACGGTTGGGTTTATCCCACACTCCAGCCAATCTTGCAGGAATCAACATTCTGTAGTTGGTTACACACTAAATCTAATTGCAATGCACTCTTTGAAAATGATCTAAAATGATCTTTCTATTTTCATTGTTCATCATTTTCATTGTAATCTGTGCTCATGGAAAGTAGACTTTATTTAGCATTTTAATAATTTTATTTCTGTTGTGAGTGGTATTTTTATATGGACTGGTGATTTCCCTTTGTTTTTAGGCAAGTTGGACAAATGCAAGCAAAAAGCAGCGTGAAAAGCTACTCGAACTAATTCGTCGTCTTGCAGAAGATGATAAAGATGGAGTGATGGCACACAAAGTACTAAACCTTTTATGGAATTTAGCACATAGTGATGATGTTCCAGTTGATATCATGGACCAAGCTCTCAGTGCCCACATTAAAATCTTAGATTATAGTTGTTCTCAGGTAAATAAATCATCTTACTGTCTGTCTGTTGATATTAAATTAGTTGCTTTATGTGAAATGCTTTGGTGTTGTACAAAGAAACCCTTCTGTTTGTGTGTTCTGTCCTTGCTCTACAGCTCTGTTTTCATCAGTTCCTATAGAAGAAATCATTTGCTATTACATCTGAATCAGAAGACAGTGTATTTTTTTACTTCCTTCCCTTTCACTAACTATCTCTTCATCTTATTCAGCAACAGCTTAAGTTTATGATGTAAAAATTGGCCAGCTCAATTTAGCAGGCACCCTTAACAATTAATAGGAAGCAGAGGGAGGGGTATGAAAGTCCTCAGTTGTTCACAGTCTTCTAAACGAGCACGTGTGGGGGTACAGTTGTGGCCAGCCAGAATTTTTGGGATTGTAGCTTCCATATTTCCTCACTATTCACTATATTGAATAGGTCTCCTGGAAGTTGTAGGCCAAAATATCCGGAGAGTGAACTCCTCTCCCCCACTTGAAATCATAGTTTTAAATTGAAACAGTTGAATATTCTGTTTATGTACCATTTTTTCCTACCTGTCTTAACGCCCACCTCCATTTTATTGACTGTTGTGTTCTAGAAAGAGGAACTCAGTCTTTCAATAAAATACATTGTCTTTTAAACACTTCTTAGTTTACAGCTCAGATGTTAAATGAATTAATTGATTAAATAGATGTATTTTTTTATTTTCCAACATAAACGTAATTCACAAGTCATTATAATTCTTGTTAGATCTTTTGTGTTTAACATAATCTAAATTTTGATACCTCTAAAGGTTTGTTGATATACATACCATACTGAATTTCCTGTTTCCCATATTAAACACACATTACTTCTATATACAAATCAAATAATATTCTTTCCAAATAGATTATTCTACCTTTTCTTATTATAAAATGTGTTTGTCTTCCCATAATTTTGAAACCTTTTTCCATTTTTCATCATACTGTGAATCATAAATTAGAACATTCATTATATTTCTGTATGTACCTTCAAGTCACCTATTGCCTTTGGTGACCCCAAGAATTTCATGAGATTTTCTTAGGCAAGTCATACTCAGAGGTGGCTTACCATTCTCCTCTTCTGAAATACAGCCTACATCACCTGGTATTCATGGGCAGTCTCCCATCCAAGTACTAGCATCCCCTGCCCAAAGTATTGCTGCAGGAGCAATCATTCCTTTGAATATACTATTAATTAGTTTTCTTTGCTTATAAATATCTTGATTTCATGTAGATGTTAGAAAGACACTTGATAATGAGATTATTCAGTTTGTTCAGGGTGAGGTCCTGACGTTCATCTTTCTATGATGAAAATATTGACACAAAAAAGTGAAAAGGAATGGGTTTGGAAGGGTTGATTCTGTGGGGTTTATTTTTTGTTGATGCCCCCCCCTATTTATTTATTTATTTATTTATTTATTTATTTGGCTTTTTGTTCTTTGCCGCCATTGCCGACAGGTCAGTGCTAAAGCTCTGAAGGCCTTGAAAAAACTCTGGGAAAAGATTAGAAAAAAATTTCCTGCCTTTTTAAAGGCCCCTGAAAAAATGGGTGGTGGAATATTCTCTTTCAAAATTAAGAATATATGTTCAAGAGAAAAAGATATTACTGTGCTATATTCTTATAGGGCTCCTATTCCACTTTTACTGCTCTGGTTGCCTCCTATAGCATTCTGGGGTTTGTAGTTCAGTGAGGGCTCTTTGGCTGAGAATTCTACATGCCCTCCTAACTACAAATCCCAGAATGCAACAGGAGACAACCAGATGAGTAAAAGTGGAATAGCAGTATGATAGGTGTTTAGTGCAGTAAACTCAAAGGTGTTTATATAGTTACTTCCCCACACTATTTCTAAAAGCTTTGTAGCAGGTAAACCTTTATATGAAACTGTGTACCCTAAAGGCACAATATCCCCTCTCATCTTGAAAGCTAAGCCAGGTCTGCCCTGGGAGAGACAGCCAATAAATACCAGGTGCTAGAGGCTATATTTCAGAGGAAGAAACTGGAAAACCACTTCTGGGTATTCCTTGTCTAACGAAACCTTATTAAATCCATGGAGTCACTGTAAGTTGACA
Organism: Sceloporus undulatus; assembly: GCF_019175285.1. Taxonomy (NCBI): domain Eukaryota; kingdom Metazoa; phylum Chordata; class Lepidosauria; order Squamata; family Phrynosomatidae; genus Sceloporus; species Sceloporus undulatus. The sequence continues at coordinate 75,579,476 of NC_056524.1, read as the reverse complement.
GTGACTTGAAGGCACATACATACAGCCATACTGGATGGAAGTGATGGAAACTGGAGACTAACAACATGTGAAGGGCCAGAGGTTTCCCATATTTCCTGTTACAGTGAATGAACTGCCAGCATTGGACTGGGAAAACCATAGATTTATGCTCTCTTCATCTAATTTATATCACAGGATTTTTGTAAATGCCAGATGCTGTAGGCTATATTTAAGAAGAGGAAACTGGCAAAACCACCTCTGAGCATTCCTTGCCTAAGAAAACTATGAAATTCATAAATTCATTCACAGGTGACTTGGAGGCACCTAATACCCCCATATATAATATCTCACATCATTGCAATTCCTGGTTATCGTTTCCTTTTCTCACTTCTTTTTATGGGAATGGGTGCTTTATATCTGACCTTTGTAGGACTAAGCAGAGACAGAATAATTTTCTTTGCTTTACTTATGTTCACGGTTTCTTCTGTTGTTATAGAGCTTTTTTTTTGGCCAAGCCTCTCATAAACTGGCAACAACAAATTTCTTACAGTGCTTATAGTTTCTGGGGGGTTAACCCACTTGGTAAAGCAGTTCTGAACAATTACACAGTAATTTAAACAAGTACTAGAAATGAGGAGAAATCCTAAACCTTACAGATTTGTTCCATACTAAAATTAAAATATTTGTTTTTTAAGGATCGAGACACACAAAAAATACAATGGATAGATCGTTTTATAGAAGAACTTCGCACAAATGACAAATGGGTCATTCCTGCATTGAAACAGATTAGAGAAATTTGTAGCTTATTTGGTGAAGCACCACAAAACTTGAGGTGAGCAATATAAATTTGTAACATCTTTACAATTTTGAGTTAGGTGGGTGATTTTTAAGAGCTAGCATTGTTCTAGTTTTTTTAGCATTGGATTACAACTCTGGAGAACAGGGTTTGAATTCCTGCTTGGCTATGGAAATTCACTGGGTGACATTGGTAAGTCATAACTTCTCAGCGTAAGAGAGGGCAAGAACAATCTCCCTCTGAACAGATCTTGGTACGAGAACCCCAAGATAGGGTTGCCATAAGTCAAAAATGACTTGAAAGCATACAATAACAAGGTGATAGTTAGGAAATTAAATATTTCCTTAGTGATAGAGAAATATAATGGGAAGTAGCAATACATATTGCATATAATCCTCCCTTAAAGTGAGTTTGGGTGGTTAAGTGCATATCAGTTCAGAGGTGAAATGGGCATCTGAATGTAAGCCCCCATCCCAAAATCCTGACAAAGATGTGTGATCTATAAGAGGCTAATAGGATATTGGTGGCATACATGTAGCTGAAGCCTGTAGAGATAAGAACTTAGAGACTAATCCTCATAATTGACTGGAGATGGAACTTCAATAGTTCAGTATCCATATTGCATGACTCATTTTTTGGTGCTTTCTTCTGTTCCATGTGATAGAGGACAATAATGTTGCCCAGTCACAGTTATGCCGAAACACAATTTGTCCATCGTTTTCTATAGACACTTTCTGCCTTGTGGAACCTAGGAGAGGAAAAGGATTAAAGAAACCAGAAGTTGGGCGTAGTGCCCAAGTCTCTTAGTTTAGTTTATGGTTGAGATCTGTGAAGAAATGGAGTTCTGTGGAATTCTGACTTTAATTGGCTAATTCAGTTAATAGCAACATAAAAGAAAAATAATTGTGAGCAATGTAAGTTTCTGTGAAGAGTGTGAAAATATTTGTTTCAAGAAACTTCTTGATGCATGTCTTGTGAACGTTATGGTGTAGTTCTAATTTTAATTTTAAATCTACCTATTCAATTTTTAATAAAGTTCTAGTCTTATAATATGACCTGCACTTTGCTCATAATTTCTTCCTATAAAGGTATTGGAGACAGGCGAGGAATCTTCAGCACCTTTAAGACTAATTAATTGATATTTCTGCTTGAGGCTTTTTGGAAATCAGTCCACTTCCTTAGATGCACTGATGAAGTGATATAAAAGGCAAAGGTTTTTAAGCATGGTTACACAATTGTGAGAGGAAGTGGATTGATATCTATGAATATTCACGCTAAAATATAAATTAGTTATTCTTAAAGATACTTCTAGGTTCCTTTTTTCCACCTGTTTTTCCCTTTCATGCTACAACAGACTAACACAACTGTTTCTTTGAAAACATTTTCTTCATATTATACAATTTAAAACAAACTTCTTCATCCACTGTAATGTTTTTTATCTGCAGTCAAACTCAGCGAAGCCCCCATGTGTTTTATCGCCATGACTTAATCAATCAACTTCAGCACAATCATGCTCTAGTAACTTTAGTTGCAGAAAATCTTTCGGCATATATGGAAAGCATGAGACAATATGCTAAAGGTGAGTTGAGTTTAATTTTGTCTTGAATTATGTTAAGGAAACCATTCCTATCAATTTCACTTTTATAACATAATAAATATTTGAGGCTAACATATCAGTGAAAGAATTCAAAGATATAGCTGTGTTAGTCTGTAGAATCAGTATGTGTAGAGATCCTTGTAGCACCTTTGAGACTAACTGAAAGAAAGAAATTGGCAGCATGAACTTTTGTAGACTTCAGTCTACTTAAGTACAGTCTACTTAATGCATCTGAGGAAGTAGACGGAAGTTTACAAAAGCTCATGCTGCCAATTTCTTTCTTTCAGTTAGTCTCAAAGGTGCTACAAGATCTCTCCACATGTCAGTGAAAGTAATTTTTATTATCATTTATGATCTAGTCATCATCAGAATTTGTTATACAAAGGCAAATGAGAAATAGCATCCTTCAGAGTTTGTTTTGCATAATTAAAACTTTTTACTCAAACTTTACTTTTCTATTCAATTTTACAGGACTGTTTAAAGTGTGCAGGTGTGAACACACACACTTTAGATGTAGTCTGATAAATATTTCAGTACATAATAATTTTGGATGGTGTTAAGGGACAGCTTTATTTACTTCTGTTATTTAATACTTTCTATAAAAATGTATCTTTGCATTTATATCACACATCTTTTGTTTAAATCATGGAAATTTTAATGAACAAAAATTACAGCATGGTAAAAATTAAACATTTGCTGTGAACATCTTCATTATTAGATAGGTGCTAGAAATTTTCTAAAAAAAACAGTTAAGGAAATGAAAATGGTTATTATATTATAAACCTTTTATAATTTATTTTTACAGAAATAAGAAATATTTGCATGTCAGTCATTAATATGGTGTTCAATGCTCTTCTAATAGATAGGCATTTATGAAACTTTAAAATGTTTGCAATTCTAAGCCGTTTTCTGAGATTGAGCTTTGTTAAACACAGCTGGATTTGCTTCTAACAAAAGATGGATAGTTTGTAGCGTAAAACTTTTCCCATAGATATAACAGTAGTTTATATTAAATTTGCAGAGCATGGAGAATACGATCCCCAAACTGTAAGACCAGGGAGTAGATACAGTCATGTGCAAGAAGTACAAGAGCGGCTGAACTTCCTACGGTTGGTTTTGAATAAAAATTCTTTTGCTTTGAATACAGATATTCAACACACGTTTTTTAAGTGGAGGCTTTCCCTCACCGCCTGGCCTCCACTCCCCGCCGCGACCGCGAGGGGAAATGTAGAACAAAATTTTCAAATGTAGGACACTTTTTTGGGGGGGGGGGCCTACATTTTTCCCGGTTTGGAGGTCCGGCACTATGGCAACCCTAGGTATGGAGGACATTGTAATGAATAACATACACAAGTCCTGATTTTCTTTTCCTTCTCTGATAACAAGCCCTTTGAAAAAGTTGCTGATCAGTGTTCCTAGGGGAGTGCCTGTTGGTGAATACTAAGGCGCGTTACAGACCGCCTAAAAGCAGCGGTCTGCCGGCGCTGCTGGTTGCTCCGCGAGGGAGCCGTAGCAGCCAAACCGCGTGGCTCCCGTGTGGAGCAAAAAAGAAGTGCCAAAATGGCACTTCTTCCCGCAGCGTGGTTATGACGCCATGAGGCGCCAATGGCGCATTCACGACATCATAAGCGCCGTGCGACGTGCGGACGCTATGCGTCCGACACATAATAATGGCGGTGCCTGTGTGTATAGGGCGCCACATTATTATGCCCCCGTCACGTGCTAGGGGTGAGGCCGGTGTGGACGCTAGGTCCCTGGCCAACCCCTAGCACGTGATGGGGGCGCCTCAAGAGCCCATCTGTAACGGGCCTAAGTTCCTCACCAGTGTTATCTGATGTTCCCTTACATTCTTGGAGAGGTTCTGTGTTTCTCTTATATTAGTACATTATGGGTTCACTAGAATGGAGGATGTTTAATCATTATTAAGAGCAACATGGAGGAACAGAAATAGCTGTAAAAGCCAAAATAAAAAAGATAAGTACATCAAAATACTATTTACAGTGCCTTTCAGTTATATTTTTGTTGGGAATTTTTTTGCTTGTTTCTAGATTAATTCTTTGCTTTCTTCTGTTACCTTAAAGGCATCTCTGTTGGCTTCTAATCTCCAGTGTTGCACTTCTATGCAGATGGATATTGTGTTTTTCAAGTAATTTATTGGACAAAGATTATAAGATGAAATAACCAGAATAGAATCCCCTAACATAAAAACACACATTTATTTAACCCCTGACATTCCTTCCATAAATGTGGCTTTGAAATAGGATCCACTAGGGCAGGGATGGGGAACCTATGGCCCCTCCAGATTCTGACAAACTACCATTCCCATCATGCCTCACAATCAACCAAGCTGAAAGAAGTTTTAGCCAGGCTTATGAGGGATTGGTTGTAGCATCACCATGAAGGGAGGAACTACAACCAGTCCCTTATGAGCCTGGCTAAAACCTCCTTCAGCCTGGCTCTTGGTGAAGAATGATAGAAATGGTAGTTCATCAGAACCTGTAGGTTTCCCACCCTTGCACTAGGGAAAGAACAATGTTTTTCTAGCCTGCTTGGCATTACACCAAGACAGTCTTCTTGAATGCCGTTCTCTTTATAGCTTGGGCTATGACATCTTCTAACTGGTTACTCTCTTGTGGAATTAGTATGTTGCAAACTTCTGTGAATAAAGGTAACACATACAAAGTGTATTTTATGTTAAATATTATCTCCCTTCTCTGGATATACTGGAAGAGATCCCAGACTGTTTGGATGTATTTAGTGGGTGTTGCTGTTTTCATATTTGTAGAATTATGTACATATTCCTAATTTTAATTAATTGTTTCTCTTTGTTTTATGCAAGATTTTTACTGAAGGATGGTCAACTATGGCTCTGTGCTCCTCAGGCAAAACAAATATGGAAATGTTTAGCTGAAAATGCAGTCTACCTGTGTGATCGTGAAGCCTGTTTTAAATGGTATTCTAAACTCATGGGAGATGAACCAGATTTAGACCCTGACATAAATAAAGACTTCTTTGAAAACAATGTTCTTCAGTTGGACCCTTCACTCTTAACAGAAAATGGAATGAAATGTTTTGAACGTTTCTTCAAAGCTGTAAACTGTCGAGAAGGGAAGCTGGTTGCGAAGAGAAGGGCCTATATGATGGATGACTTGGAGTTAATTGGATTAGATTATCTTTGGCGGGTAGGTACCTTTGGCAGATGAAAATATCTAACAATACACATTTTGGCTTATAATAACTGGAGGGAAAGGCTGTTCTAAGAGGAGTGGGGGAGGCTAGTTTCTAAGCTGGGCCAGTTAAACACACGTTTCATGATTACAGTATATGTACATGTGAATTACACCACATTTTAGCTCTTCATAGTAAAGATTTATTGTGTATCTCTCTCTCTCTCTCTCTCTCTCACACACACACACACACAGAGACATATGTACAGAGAGAAAGAGAGAATATTTTGAAGAAATGCTGGCTTGTTTGAAGTGTGGAAACAGTACAGGCTTGTTGAAGCCAATAGCTTGCAAATAGATTGATCATCTTTAAAATAATTTGTATTTAGTGGTGGTGGTGGTGATAAAATCTGTCATATCTAACTTATTATAACTTCAACATATTTCTTCAACACATCATAGTACATGGGACTTCAGCTTGATGATAATGATTATTGTATAGATGATGATGATTATATTGTGTCATCAGTGTACATGGCAGTTTATAAGTAAAAGAAAAAACAAAACAGTTTCTTGCCCTCAGGCTTAAAATTTTGCTAAAACATTATACAAAAAAAAAAGGGGTGGGGGAAATGACAGAATGGGAATGGATTAAGTCTGGTGGATACTGCCTCTTCTCTCCCTCTGAGGCTAGGGCAGTGACAGTTGGTTTGATTCTGCCTTTTCTTCCTCTCTCTTCAAGAGAACTTGTAGATAACATGAACAGTAACATAACTGAAGTTAATAACATCCAAACAATGATACCTTTATGGGGACAACCAAAATGCACAAATACATGTTACAAGCTTTTGAAGTCACACTGACTTCTTCATCAGGCATGATGAAGAAGCCAGTGTGACTTTGAAATCTTGCAACATGTAGTTGTGCATTTTGGTTGGTCCAATAAATGTATAATTGATTGAATGTTATTGGATTTGCTATATGGCCAACACGGCTACCCCTAGATAATCTAAATTAGTTGATTTTGACCATTCTGCACTTTCATGTCTAACTTCTAATCATGGATTTTGCTAGAATTTATCTAAAAGGCAGGAAAAACAATATTTCTCACTATATCGTTTATTAACATTAATGGTTTTCTTGTTAAATATCTAGCAAAGAGACTCCTAATTGTATGACTTAAACTGGCATTCACCTGAGGCTGTTTGGAATATGTCTTTTAAACAATATATTTGGATTTCTGAAGATTTCTTCATAGCTTATGAGGGAGAAGGTTAAAGGATTGGCAGCACCACAGTGAAGTGCAATAAAAGCACCAGTGGTGTGGGTCTACTGAGCTTAAAATAATTTACTCTTATTGGACAATTTGTTGTTGTCAAATATAAAAGCAATTCTCAGCTCCCTCTTATGTCTTCTGGTTTATTGTTTCTGCTTCCATGGCATATTCAATCTTACGGAGAATCACTTGGATACTAAAAGCAATCTTAGGAAATAGTTTTTTGTGTTATTTTCGGGCTATGTGGCCATGTTCTAGAAGAGTTTCTTCCTCACGTTTTGCCAGCATCATTTCTCCGAAGATGCCAGCCACAGATGCTGGCGAAACGTCAAGAAGAAACTCTTCTAGAACATGGCCACATAGCCTGAAAAGCCCACAAAAAACTATGGATGCCGGCCATGAAAGTCTTTGACTTCACAAATCTTAGGAAATATTGGTAGAAAATGTGTATGTTCTGTCTCACAATACCTTTTGTGCTAGGTGCAAAATGATTGGTTCAGGAAGAAAAGTTCACACATTTACTATTTTGCTAACACTAAGCCATCAGTCTGACTGGGGTTCAAAACCTTGCATCAATAAATTTCCCCATATGTCAAAAGGAGGTGACTTGGATCGCTTCTGTATTTTCAGTAGTAAAGCTGATAGATCCAAATGGCAAGCAAATATTCCTAGTAAAACTAGATCAGTTTTACTAGAAAATAGTGTGAGTTTGGGCTGCCTTTGGATCTATCAGCTTACGACGGAAAATAACAGAGCAATCCAAGTCACCTCCTTTTGACATATGGGGAAATTTATTGATGCAAGGTTTTTGGTTTTGGGCAGTACTTAGGTATTTTTAGTAGAGATGCTGCTGCAATATACCTGCTTAATAAATATGATGGCAGAAAGAAGTAGTATTAAAACCAATGGATTGTTGGTTTTACTCCCTCAAAGTAACATTTTCTTTAACTGGTGGTTTCATTTTAAAGTTTACTGTGTGACATAATCAAAGCCAAGAATGTACTACTGTATAGACCATTTTAGATAGAATTTAATTATATATCTTTGTATTTTGTAGGTTGTAATTCAAGGAAATGATGACATTGCTAGTAGAGCAATAGATCTACTAAAGGAAATTTATACCAATCTTGGTCCAAGGTTACAAGTTAATCAGGTAAAAATATTAAAAACTCAACTTTTAAAATAGGTGCCACTTGTCATTCCTTATAGATTAAAGCCTTCATTCAAGGCAATTAAATGTTAATTTTTCTCGCATTGGATGCTTGCTCAGACAGATTTCTTCTAACACCAATGACACTTTAAGTCAGTAGTTGCTATGTTTTTTTCAACTCTCACGCAAAAGTCATGCCTGTTCTGTTAGAATATAGGTCTGTGTTGGAAATACTAAGATTTCTGGCATCATCTCCAGAATTAGGCTTGTAGACATGAACTCTGATTTCCCCCCTACCTTATATGATCTTATGTCTTTGCCTACTTAGGCAAAGAAACTTGTACTCTGATTGTATTTATGTTTACTGATTTTAGCAAGTCTTGTGTGCTGGGTTAGCATGTCCTGTTACAGACAGGGTCCAGAATATTTAAGTAGCTCCCCCAACAAGTATGATGTATTGTTGATCAAGAGCAAATATATTCAGTGTTCATTGGGTATGGGCCAGTGGTCTTATTTTTGCAAATGTCTTTCTGACTGGTCAAAGTAATCACACAAAATTTGACATTCCTTCATATGGTACTTCACAGAAAAGGGAGTAGGGTTGTTGTGATGGCTGTTCCAGTATTGAATACTTGGGCTAGTCCCCCATCCCACATCCGTATGTTAAACACATGTGCTTCAGTGTGTACATAAGCTTACTGCTTAATGAGGAATTCTGATGAAATGGAGAGCCTCTGTGTGAAACCTGCTTTTGTGTCATTTTTTTAAAAAAGCTATATGCATGGAGTTCTAGGGCTGGCTGAAGTGCCTTTTGTCATGGTCACCTTTCTTCCTTTTAAGTAGGTGTCTATGCAGAAGGCTCTAGTTAGTCTCGATTTTGCCACTTTTTCATCTGGTGATCAAATATAGTTGTCTGTATTTCTCTTTCTGTTTCTGTAGATAGTAATCCATGAAGACTTCATTCAATCTTGTTTCGATCGTTTGAAGGCATCCTATGATACTTTATGTGTTTTGGATGGGGACAAAGACAGTATTAATTGTGCCAGACAAGAAGCGATACGGATGGTGCGAGTGTTGACTGTTTTAAGAGAGTATATAAATGAATGTGACAGTGATTATCACGAAGAGCGAACAATTCTACCAATGTCAAGGTTTGTCTATTGTGATTTAGAATGTAGTCCTGAGTGTACTTCCAAATAAGTATACTTTTGATTGGTACATAGTCTTCCAAATAGGGTATGGCCTAAATACCCTAAAATCACCAGATCCTATCTAATCGTGGAAGCTAAGCAGGGTCAGCTCAAGTCACTACTAGGATGGGAAACCACCAATGAATATCAGGTGCTATAGGCTATATTTCAGAAGATGGAACTGGAAAAAAACACCTCTTGAGTCTTCCTTGTTTAAGAAAACTATGAAATAACAGATCATCATAAATTAACAAGTGACTTGAAAAAACACACACACGTTCAGATTGCTTATATGTGACAAAAGTAGTAAAACCACACATGTTTACAACATACATGTGAGCAAACTTGTACACAAGTTTTAGCATATACATACTATATGCTGAAAACTTTCTTTAAAATTTAGTTCTCCTCAGTCTTCTGAATATATAGAGAGAAATCACAGCAGTACATTTTCTGATCTCTCACCTGTCTTAGACTGTTTATAAGCCTTTAAAATGACTGTTTTTCCCCCCTGGTGGTATTAAGCTCTTTAAACATAGAAAGCTGTTTCATTTAATAATTAATAATAATTTGTTTTATTTATATACCGCTATTCCAAAGATCATAGCGGTGAACAGCAAGTAAGCTAATTAGCAAGTAAGCTAATTTGCCCCCCAACAGTCTGGGTACTCATTTTAGCGACCTCGGAAGGATGCAAGTCTGAGTCGAGCTTGGGCCCTTTTGCTGGTCTTGAACTCACAACCTTGTGGTTTTGAGTGAATGTCTGCAGTACAGGCATTTAACCACTGTGCCACCAAGGCTCATTCGGTACCTATATTTTCTTTTCCTGCATTTCCAGGGCTTTTCGTGGAAAACACATTTCTCTTGTAGTTCGTTTTCCAAACCAAGGTCGGCAAGTGGAAGATTTGGATGTTTGGTCCCATACAAATGACACTATTGGTTCAGTCAGGCGTTGCATTCTCAATCGCATTAAAGCCAACAGCGCACACACAAAAGTAGAATTGTTCATTGGAGGCGAGCTAGTAGATCCTGTAGATGATAGAAAATTAATTGGACAGTTAAATCTCAAAGATAAAACGGTAAGTACTATTGAACATCTTATATTGACGTCTTCCCTATTTTCTGTATTCTCCCTTGAAAAGCAAACCCTAAAAATAAATCTGATTTGGAAAAGTGGGATTCTTAGTGGGTAGGCTTCCATTTTTTGATTTAATACATTTCATTCAGATAACCTTGATGCTCACACATTTACAGTATTTTACAGTTCTATACAATATATAAATTTACACATGCCTTCTACTTCCCCCCTCAGCTAATTACAGCCAAGCTTACACAGATAAGTTCCAATATGCCTTCAAGTCCTGATAGTTCCTCTGATTCCTCTACTGGTTCTCCTGGCAATCATGGCAATCATTATAGTGATGGTCCAAATCCAGAAGTTGAAGGTTGCTTGCCTGGGGTTGTAAGTAAAAGATGTGCACATATTAAAACTATAGTACTAGACAAAATTTGAAATTTGGTGTTCAATGTCAAGAGCTAATAACTAAGTTTTTACTTTTCTTTTAGATCATGTCACTGCATCCTAGATACATCTCTTTCCTTTGGCAAGTTGCAGACCTCGGCAGTAGCCTAAGCATGCCACCTCTTAGAGATGGTGCACGTATCCTTATGAAATTAATGCCACCAGGTAACATTTTATTTTCATTTTATTAGTGTATATAGACATTGGGCTAAACCTGTTGTACATCCTGTCTAGAGTAGATCCACAGAAATGAATGGAATACATTAGTTGATTTTAGTGGGTTTGAAAGCAAGTTTCATTAGACCCACAGAAAGGTCTAATGTAGTTGCTTTCAACTCCGTTTGAATTTGTCCACGACTCATGGTGACCCTGTGGATGAGACATCTCCAAACCTTCCCATCATCCACTGCTCTGCTTAAGTCCTGCAGATTCAGGCCCTGGCCTCCCTGATTGCATCTAGTTACCTGGTTTGTGGTCTTCCTCTTTTTCTACTACCCTCAACGTTCCCTAGCATTATTGTCTTTTCTAATGGGTCATGGGTCTCATGATGTGGTGAAAATGTGATAGCCTCAGTTTTGTCATCTTGGTTTCCAGGGAGAGTTCAGGCTTGATCTGTTCTAGGATCCATTTGTTTGACTTTTTTGGCCACCCATGGTATTCTCAACACTCTTCTCCAGCACCACATCTCAAATGAGATTATTTTCTTTCTATCCACCTTTTTCACTGTTTAGCTCTCATGGTGATGGGGAATATAATGGATTGGACAATTCTAACTTTAGTGCTCAGTTGTATATCTTTACATTTTGAATTTTGTCTAGTCCTTTCATAGCTACCCTTCCCATTCTTAGTCTTCTGCTTATTGCTCAACTGCAGGCTCCATTCTGATCAGTGTTTGATCCAGCTCATGGGAAATCCTTAACTATTTAGATTTCTTCATTATCTAGGATGAATTTATGTAGTTCCCCCATGGTCATTTTTGTTTTCTTTATGTTCAGCAGTAAGCTTGCCTTTGCACTTTCTTCTTTGACCTTCCTTAGTACAGTAATTGTTCCAAGTCTATGATTTCTGCTAGTAGTATGGTATCATCTGCATGTCTTAGATTGCTGATGTTTCCTCCTTCTATCTTTACTCCTCTTTCTTCTGAGTCTAAATCTGCTCTTTGTAGGATATTTTCTGTGTAACAGTTAAACAAGCAGGGTGATAGAATGCATCCTTGCCTGATCCCTCTGCCAATTGGGAACCATTCTGTTTCTTCACATTCTGTTCAAACAGTACAGTGGTACCTCGGGATACGAAATACCCAGGTTACGAAATTTTCGGGATACGAAAAAATCCCATAGGAAATCATTGTTCTGGGTTACGAATGTTTTTTCGGGATACGAAGAAAATTTTTGGTGCTTTTTTCGGCTTTTTCGCACGAAACGCGGCTTTTCCCCATTAGCGCCTATGGAAATTCGGCTTACGAAGGCTTTTCGGGTTACGAAAGCGGCCGCGTTACGAATTAATTTCGTAACCCGAGGCACCACTGTAGCTTCTTGTCCCTAGTTCAGATTTCTCATCATGACTATCAAATGTAGTAGGTCTCCCATGTCTTTAGAGCATTGTATATCTTTCCGTGATCTACGCAGTCAAATGCTTTACTATAGTCTATGAAACATATGCTGATTTTCTTCTGGAATTCCTTGGTGCATGCCATTAACCATTGCATGTTTGCAGTGTGGTCCCTAGTGTCTTCTCATTTTCTGAAGGCTGCTTGCACCTCTGGGATTTCTCTCTCCATATATGATTGGAGTTTGTGCTGCAGAATTTTGAGCAAAATTTGCTCGTGTGGGAAATTAATGCTATGGTCCTATAGTTGCTGCAATCTTGCAGACAAGATTGATGTAGGATTTAGGGCCAGAGCAGACAGGCAGGAAAAAGCAGTTTGATTCTGCTTTTTACAAAAGCAGGTCGAAACCCTGCTGCCTACCTGCAAGATGGGCCAAATATGCACAGCCTGACTACATGGTATGGCGTCATGCTACTTCACTGGTAATTTTTTTGGTTGTCTCCCCACCATACATGCACGCTGTTGCACAAACACGTAACCTGAGACCTCCAAGTACCTCCCACACCTGCCCAGCTGCCATTCCATTGCATGGCCACCCCTTCGATTGGCCACATAGTCTCATGTGTGTACAGGGCATCAATGCATTGGTGTGCAAGTGATATATTGTCAAAGCTCAATCATGAAGGCACCCCCATCTCTTTCACTCCCATGCCCCCCCTGTTGGACTGTCTGGTTTGTGTATGTTGTGATTACATCCATTGGAGTTGTCACAGTTTCATTTCTTTGCTTTGCCATAGCCCCACACTTGTGTCTATATGCATGCATGAAGATGCACATTTTCTGCCTTGAGTCAGACTAGCTTGGCTTCTTTTTGCTCTGGTTTTTAGCCCCAGAACATAACTTCAGTCCAGTTTCTATGCGTTTTGGAGGCATGGGTCATATAAACACTCTGCCTTCATAGCGGCTGGAAGCTGCTTTATTTTGTCTGTCTGTTTTACATCAAAACAATCAAAACAAACTATGACAGAAGGTTTGTAGGGCGTTTTAACACAATTTTTTAAATTGCTGCTGTAACTGCATTAGATAGCTCATCATAGAATTCCCAAACTTCTGCTTTTTATTTGCTCTGTTTAGGAAACTTTTGGAAAACTTTCTGGTGTGTACCATTACTCAATACTGTAGTCCCTATCTTGGAGCAAAAGCATGATTTGATCTTTTAAGACAGTGGTTCTCAACCTTCCTAGTGCCACAACCCTTTAATATAGTTCCTCACGTTGTGGTGACTCCCAGCCATAAAATTATTTTCATTGCTACATGCACATATGTGCTTTCCGGTGGTCTTAGGTGATGCCTGTGAAAGGGTCGTTCGACCCCCAAAGGGGTCCTGACCCACAGGTTGGGAACCACTGTTTTAAGAGAAGAGATATGATACACATCTAGCAGTATTTTGTCTGTGTGAATGAAATAAGAATTATCTTTACTTAGTACAATTTCAGTGTATTTTAGTTTCCAAAATGCTTGCCTCTGAAATCTACATTGCATTGTTTATGGGAAGAAACATCTTGAAATTGTGCTTTTATTTCAGATAACACAACTGTAGAGAAGTTGAGAGCTATTTGTTTAGACCATGCAAAACTTGGTGATAGCAGCCTTAGTCCATCTCTTGATTCTCTCTTCTTCGGCCCTTCTGCCTCCCAAGTGCTATATCTTACAGAGGTTTGTAATATCTTCCTCTTAATATATTGGAATTGGAAATTGTTGTTGTACTTACAACTTCTACATTGAATTCAGGGATCACACTACTCAGAGCACTGAGTTTAGGAGATAGTTCTATGTAAACTTAGAATTGTTCTATATCACTTCTGCACAGTGTAATGAAAAGAATTATGTAGAACCATTCTCAGATGCAGCAATCCAGTATAATTAGTTTAAAGGTATATTTACCAAATACAATTTACTCAATACAATACAATTCTTGTTCTCCTTTTTCTCCTTCCAGGTAGTTTATGCCTTGTTAATGCCTGCCAATTTACCTCTGGGAGAAGATGCCACTGACTTTCAGTACAACTTCTTGAAAAGTGGTGGCTTGCCTCTTGTGCTGAGTATGCTGACCAGAAATAACTTTCTGCCAAATGCAGATATGGAGACAAGAAGGGGCGCCTACTTAAATGCTCTAAAAATAGCAAAACTGTTGCTAACCGCAATTGGCTATGGCCATGTGAGAGCTGTGGCAGAAGCATGTCAGCCAGTTGTAGAAGGCACAAGCCCAATGTCACCGGTAATGTCACTTTCTGCTTCAGCAGCAACATTGTTTATATTTTGATTGGCTGAGCCATGTATCTAATGGGTAGCTAGTATAGTCTCACATAGAATAAGCAATGCTTAGTTTTTTCAAAGTCTATACACATCATGTTTTAGTTAGTTCTGTGGGAGGGAAATTAAGGGGTGAAACAGACAGGTGAAAAGGATGGCTTAGATCTACCCCTTTCAGGCTGGATTGGGGCCAGCGCAAGCAGATACCTGGCCCCAATCCAGCCAGATTCTGCCCCCAAAAAGGAGAGGATAAGATCCATTTCTTTTGGGGTGGAAAAAAGCCACCTCTACTCCTAAAGAGCCGGCTTTCCTCCCGAAATAGCCGGCTCTGGGGCAAGTGGTGTATAAACGTTATGCCCCCAAGCAGGAAAGAAGCTGACCTGCGTATAATCGTTGGTCTGGCTTCTGTCTGCCTTGTTGGCATGTTGTGTCTAAACGTCACACTCCCAAGCTGGCCAAAATGGGC
Organism: Sceloporus undulatus; assembly: GCF_019175285.1. NCBI lineage: Eukaryota > Metazoa > Chordata > Lepidosauria > Squamata > Phrynosomatidae > Sceloporus > Sceloporus undulatus. Next base: position 75,564,471 of record NC_056524.1, on the reverse strand, counting down.
TGTCTGTTCCAGCCTTACGAGAGCCTTTCTTTAGTCTTCACGTATATATTTGAGCTGAATTTACTTGGCCCAGGACCTGGAAATTGCACTTTTCAGTTTCTCTTTCTCATATGGACCTCATTATGTAGACTTCATGTAGTCATAATTGACTTCATTATTTTCCATTTTGTGAATTCTGAAAAGAAGTTGTGTGTTCCTTATATTGCTAATGGGGCAAGTTGTGGATTGACAGTAGGAAGTAGAGTTTATGAAGTATTGCAGAAAATAAGATAATGGTTTCATTTGCATAGGAAATTAAAATAGCACAGTATAGATGCAAAATGAAAGCACTGTGATAAGAAAAATGATGGATGTAGAATAAAAGGATCCATAAAATGTAGTCTGTTTTGGGAGTTCTCTTCTGTGAATGCTGTTGTCCTGGCATTTTATTAAGATGGGAAGAGCAGAGAGAATTGGTTTTGCTGACAAGACACTTCTATTAAATATTATTATCCTTGAAGTTCAGAGGTTGCATAAAATTTTCTGTTTGGATTAAAGTGTTTTGAAGGATAAAGCAGGAAATAACTATATCAACAAACCTTGTTTTGTTATTTTAGTTTTCTGTCATTGTAAACCTTCACCTGTTAAGATAGTAGAGGATGCCAACTTGAACCATAACATTTTTCAACTGTGTTAGTGTACAATAAATTATAGTGGATATACATCTTTCCACCTTGTTGGCCTTTACTATTGAACGTAGTGTTTTCTTCCTTTAAAATACTGAAAATGAATTATTCCAGATCAATCAAGCAACTCATGACCAAGCAGTGGTGTTGCAAACTGCTTTACAGAACATTCCCAATCCAACATCAGAGTGCATGCTAAGGAATGTTGCAATACGCCTTGCACAGCAAATATCTGATGAGGTTAGTGTGGTCTTCATTGTTTCTTTAAAAGATCCTCTTCCAGTACCTGGTTCATGCAATATTAATTTAGTTGCTAGGTTTAAGGTGGGGAGTGGGAGATAAAGAAGTTATACCATCCTAGAAGCTTCTTGTATATTCTTTAATCAGAATCCCATGTTTCTTAATATTTTGGCTTATGTTCCTAAAGTCAATTAATTCTCAGGTGAAACCTAAACCACATTTTAAAATTGACTATAATTAGTTTCTTTTTCCTCATTCACCCATTCATTGCTAATGGTTTTTCTTAGTGGTGGAGAACTGATTAACTTGTTGGTGGACAGCTGTTAAACTTCTGGTCAATTCTAAATAATTTTATCTTTAGAGCCGTTGTATCTCAGCAGGACACAGAGGTAATCTTAATCCTTGAGCAGGAATATATAATACTGAAGTCCAAAGCTGCAATACTTGAAGATGGTGATGGGAAAGTATGACCATGGAGAAAAACATTTAAATAGCTATCTTTTGGCCTATTCCTGAAGTTGTTTTTCCTTTAAATAAAACAAAACAAGGGACTGTGTTTTGTCTAGCTCATCCCCTTTATACTTCCTAGTCTTCTGGCTTGTAACAAGGGAAAGTGTGTCTGTAAAATGAAACATATTTCAATCCACACCTTCTATTCAGAAATCCTCAGGCTCTGTCTACCAAAGTCATTTAAAAACAAAGTCACAGATCAGACCTCTGAACTGGCAATAGTTGGCTTGATGGAAAAAATACTTTAATTTGGTATAAGGGAGCTTCCTGTTTCCTGTCTGTTAAGATTCTTGTGCAAGAACATAAACTGCTAGGGGATGGGCTCAGAATTGTATTAGTAAGTAAGTAAATAAATAAATAAATAAAAATTAGTTTCTGCGTTTTTATTTCATGTTCACACTAATGCCTGACTAATAATAATACTGTGTTTTGGTTTGTAGGCTTCCAAGTATATCCCTGATATTTGTGTTATTAGAGCAGTGCAAAAAATAGTTTGGGCTTCAGGATGTGGTTCAGTACAGCTGGTATTTAGCTCAAATGAAGATATTAGTAAAATCTATGAGAAGGTAAGAAATATGAAGCAACTTTTTCAAACTAATAATGAATAGAATAATTTAATGAAATTTGGCTTTAAATGGTCTGTTCTCAGATGGTAAATGCTTCTATACTGTTTTAAACAGCTCTCATTTTACAGCTTTCTCTTGGTAGAGATAACGTTGCACAGTTTTCAACTCCATAAAAATATTTCAGTTACTTAGTTCAAGTGTAATTTATCTTGCAGTGATCTCAGTATCATTTTGAATCTCATATCTCTGTATAAAGAGAAAAAAATTACTGCTGGCTACTGTAAGTAACCAGTTGTTCTGTTCTTCATCTAAACAAAAACTGTACACAGATGTGCATAGAAATATCGTTAATCCAAGGATAGAATATCTCACAATCCACATGTTTGGACATTATTTAGATTTGTTTAGAAACAAATGTATTTGAGATTTTGAGTGACATGTTAGAACTATTTTGGTATTTATGTTAATTTCTCCATCAATTGTTTCATTAAATGTTAAGTGTAGAGTCACGTCTATATGTAAAAGAAATAGATAATTTCCCCATTCTCTGATGACAGCCCTGCGTTATTTCAGCATACTCTAAAAATTCATGGATTAAAATTAGCACCCGTGTGAATCCTGTAAGTAGATTCTGTAAAGCATGATCAGTAATTTTCACAAAAAAATTACAGATAACTTTAATCATAGAACTGTGCTACCATGGCTGCAAATAGAATCTGCTTATATTAGGCCTAATGTGTTGGCTGTACTCTGTTGTCTAAATCTGTGCTCTGCTGTTCTTTGAGATTTGAATTGTTACTGCTTTTAAATCCATATTTTGAATGTTAAGGATTATTAATTATGCCAGCCCTCTGGTTTTGGAGATAACATTGTCCTTTGAGAAGTTGTTGTATAAAACAGCCTCCCAGTCCACACATGTAATTTAACTCAGTAAATTCAAGGGCGAAACAGGCAGCCCAGATGGAGCAGCCTTGTGCTATTCCAGCGCCGTTTGCATTGGGACCACATCAACCATACATGCCCAGTCCAAATCTGGCCTGCAGCCACAGTCCTGAACTGGGCTGCCGGAAGGAGTGGATTCTATCCGCTCCTTCTTGGTTGGTTCTTCTGTGATGCTGTGGCATCAGCGCAGCCTCTGGCCATGTGTAGGGCATGTGTCATCTAAGCACTACACCCCCAATGTGGCCCAAAGCCGGTGCTTTTGGCCCACTTGCTTTTAGCCTGTGAAAGGTTCATCTTTGATCTATGACTGAAATTGAACAAAGAGATTAGGAGCAAATTTGTAAGATTACATATTCTCTTGCTTCCACCTAGTGCATATTGCCTCACTGCCTGACTCCTTCTACATAATTGGAGTGCTGTGTGAAAACCCAGGTATTACTATATCATGGGCTGCCGTCACACAATACTGTATTGTTCAACAGTCGTCTTTCTGTTTCTAATACCAGGTTCAGTTGTAGATTTTAATCAGGTGTTGCTGTTTCTTTTTCTTATTGTAGAAAACAACACTTCTATCCCCAATGCTGCTTTGTTTTCAGATAAGATAATTAAAGAAATCATAAATTTCTTTCTCCATATACGTATATCATATGCTACTAATTTTTATTGCTGTTGCAGACCAATGCTGGAAATGAACCAGATTCAGAAGATGAGCAAGTTTGCTGTGAAGCGCTTGAAGCGATGACTCTTTGTTTTGCCTTGATACCAACAGCATTGGATGCACTCAGTAAAGAAAAAGCATGGCAGACATTTATCATTGACTTGCTATTGCACTGCCATAGCAAGTAAGTAATTTTAATTTGGCTTTCTTTCCAGAGAATGTGTCAGTGTGATGACATTAGATGTCCACCATGTGCATTAATTCAAATGACAGCTGCTGGGCTATGATTTTGTTGCTGTTGTTGTTGTCCATTACTATATCACCTCAAGTGAGGTGACATTGCATTTTACTTATTTTATATCCTTTCTTTTAATCAAGAAGCTCAGTGGAATATATCTGGCTGTCCTCTCATCTCTCATATCCTCTCATCGGTCTAGATTAGTGTAAGAGTTGGTGGCAGGGTCAGTGTCATCCCAAGGTTCATGGGTGAGAGAGTGCTAGTGCTAATCTGAAATTTAAACCTACTACACCACAATGACTCTTGTTTGTTAATCACTGTTCAGTTGAAGCTCTCAAGAATAAAACAATAAAATACTGCATGCATGTACATGTGTGTGTGCATACATGCTGCAGAATGAAAGTATGTGATACATAAAACATGATTCAGGAAGTGTGAAGCAGATTAAGTGCTATGTATTTTGGGAGGCCTTTTGATATAATAGTTATTTTTCCCAGAGCCTCTAGAAAAGGACAAAATATAATCTCAGCTGTATACATTTTCTGCCAATAATAATAATAATAATAATGATAATAATAATAATAATGTTTTATTTATAGACCGCTATTCCGCAATGATCATAGCGGTGTACAGTAAAAATTGCAATACAATACAAAAAATTGCAAGGCCTCTCTCCCCCTCAAGATGGTGGTCGGGGGGAGGGCTCTTAGTCTTTCCAGGCCAGGCCTCGTCTCTCCCCCTCAAGATGGTGGTCGGGGGGAGGGCTCTTTGTCTTTCCAGGCCAGGCCTCGTCTCTCCCCCTCAAGATGGAGATGTTGTTGATGAATACTTAGTAGATTAGACATTAGTTCATGTCACTGATATTTGTAACTAATTTCCAAGTGTATGTACATTATTTAATATTAGAAGAAACAGTTTTTGACTTCAACTCTCTGACATGCAAGATAACATATATCTAGATGTTTTGTTAATGTGTTTTTTGCTAAAGTAGAAAGTCCTGTTGAGAAAAGGAGCCAATAGAAGTCAGTAGCTAAAACGAAGGAATTGACTTTTATAGGAGTTGGCATAATGTTAAATATCTGTTTGCAATCTTAAAAATAAAATTACAGACTCAGTGGATTCTGCATTACAAATTCTGGTATATGTTGTATAAAACATTTCAAGATTATTGTTATAATTTTTTGGATCACCAATTGTCTATTAATAGAACTATCTCTGGTTAAATTTTTTAGAACTGTTCGTCAGATGGCACAGGAGCAATTCTTCTTAATGGCTACCAGATGTTGTATGGGGCAGAGACCTCTTCTTTTCTTTATAACTTTGTTATTTACTGTATTGGGGGTAAGTTGATTAAAATGTGCATTTCTGTACTTATATTGCATAAGTAATTTGAGATAAAGATGGTTTTCGTACACACAGATTTTCTCTCTAGTAGTTCAGTGCTAATAACAAATGGTTGGATGAAAGGCATAAAATGTTACATGACAAAATTACCTGAATTATGTAGTTCAAAATTATTTTCTTTCGATTAATTGTGCTGAGAATAATGAACTTCCTGAGGGATAATATTACTGTACAAGGATTAGAATGGAATTGGAAAAAATTAGATGGTCACAGATAGCAGTCATACAGTTCTTTAGTCTGCTGTATGTATATGCTCCATAACTATACAGTGGATCATTTGTATCCACTGGGGTTTGCTTCCAAGACCACTTCCACCACCCTGTGAATATCAAAATACAATGACATAGTAAAATAGTATGCCTTACATAAAATGGCAAAATCAAGGTTTGCTTTTGGAATTTTGTTTATTAATTTGGAATATTTTCAAGATGTCAATGCAGAGTTCATGGATATGGAGGGCCAACTGTAGATGCAACTTCTCACAATGTTGTCTTTTGACACTTTTTTCTACATGCTCTGGTAACCTCTCATTTGGACTTCTGTAATGCGCTCTACATGGGGCAACCCTTGTACCAAACTCGGAAGCTACAATTGGTGCAGAACATGGCTGCTAGACTGGTCACTGGATGCTCCAGGGCCAGTCATATAACACCTGTATTGAAAGACCTCCATTGGCTGCCCATTCGCTTCCGAGCGCAATACAAGGTGTTGGTTATTACCTATAAAGCCCTAAATGGCTTGGGCCCAGGGTACTTGGAGGACCGTCTCTCCCCGTACAATCCGCCCCACACTCAGGTCAGGTGGGAAACATCTTTTGTCCATTCCAAGTGCTCATTATAGTGCAACACAGAGGGCATTTTCAATCTCAGCCCGCAGATTATGGAATACCCTGCCCGATGAGCTCCGCACAGCCTCATCCCTTGATGGATTTAAGAGGATGCTAAAAACTTTCCTTTTCCGTCAAGCTTTCCCCCCATGAGTTGATGTTTTATTATCTGTTTTTAGATTGCTATTTGATGTTTTAACGCTGTTTTTTGCTGTTTTTATACTGTCTTTTAACGTGTACACCGCTATGATCTTGAAAAAGGAATAGCGGTATATAAGAATAAAGTATTATTATTATTATAAAATAAGCTCATATAAAAAAACTGTTATGATTGAAACAAGGTCCTAAATTCAGTTGTGCTGATGCACTCCCCACTACATAAGCAGTTGGAGATTTGTGGGAAACAGTGCATGGATTGTTACGTTCGCCTATCCATGATTGGCCCTGCGGTTCCTAACCTTGGATACCTGCCACTCTAACTCCAGTAGTAGTAGTAGTAGTACCACCTCTCCCTATTAATTGAGGTGGGGAACAACAACAAAAACCCTAGCACAAGATCTCTATTCAGAATCCTGCCTTGGATTTTGGGTGAATGGGGCTGCATCCATACTGCAGAAATAATCCACTTTACCTGCCATGGCTTGATACTTTGGAAATTGTACTTTTGTAAGATATTGAGCCTTCTCTGTCTGAGACCTCCGGTGCCACAACAAACTACAGTTCCCAGAATTCCATAGCATAGAGGCACTTAAAGTTGTGTCCAAGTGGATCATTTCTGTGGTACAGTGGTACCTCGGGATACGAAATACCCAGGTTACGAATTTTTCAGGATACGAAAAAATCCCATAGGGATTTATTGTTTCGGGTTACGAAAGTTTTTTCGGGTTACGAAAAAACTCCGGCGCTATTTTAAATGGAGCCGCGGCAGAGCCGCGGCTTTTTCCCCCATTAGCGCCTATGGGTTTTCGGCTTACGAAGGCTTTTCGGGTTACGAAAGTGGCCGCGGAACGAATTATTTTCGTAACCCGAGGCACCACTGTACAGATGTAGCCCGGGTCTCCAGCTGCTCTTTGTGGACTAATATAACTTTGTGTTCTTTATGGTAAGCTTGACCCACCCTTGATTCAAGTTTAAGGAAGCCAGTCAGAATTTAAAAAATAACAAGAGAATTAATGTGGTTTATTATATCCTGTGAAATATTAATTACTTTAACTAGTTTTAGTTTTAGTTCCCAGTTTGAAACATATAATAACATTCAATCAATTCAGTACACACACACACACACACTCTCAACTGACTCTCTCCTCTAACTCATCCAACCATGAACTTCAACTGTTTCTTTTTTTAAAAATCCTCCTCTCACTCACAGTGTTCTTGATGGTGCCCGTTGTTATTTCAAGCAATGCTTCACACCCATTCATCCAAGAGCAATTTAGTAACATATTTACATATTTAGAAAGCATATCAAGGGTGTGGCCATACAAGAAAGTACAATAGCATCCAAAATCCACAAAACAACAATATCTTTATTTGTCAATCAAAATGCACAAAATATGTGATTCAGGCTTTGGCAGGACAACTGATTTCTTCATCATGCAAAGGTGTTAACAGTTCATCAGGCAAAGGTGTTAACAATCAAACAGAGAAAGAAAAGTTGAGAACAACATCCTGATGAAATGCAAACATATGATTCCAACATCATCATTTTTCTTTCTTTTTCTTGGCCAGTAAAGGTATGGCTGTTTCATGGATTTAGGATGTTATATTTACAAATTGTTTCCTCTTTGCTCCTCCTGTTACAACTTCACAAGCACATTGACTGATTAAACCATTGTGTAAGTGGTTTTGCATCAGGGAAGCTCCTTTATGCCTCTCCTTCCCTTCTCTTGTGCATGCTGTAGCAGTGTCATTTGCAGTCAGTCATTCTCTTTGCAGAGATATCAGCTGCTTCAAAAGCATGCCTATATGTGAAGTAAAACCAATAGGACCTTTAAAGAAGGCAGCTAATAAGTGAAATGACAACACTAACAATAAGTAGAAGGAATAGATGTAGCAGAGAAACAGCAGCAGCTGGCAGGGATATAGGAGGCAAAGTGGCATTGACAGGTATGTGTATATAAGCAGAGAATGGCACTGAAAATATGGGAGCAGTGGCAGCATTTTCTCCACAGTAACCAGGAATAACTTTCAGGCCACTGCTGGCTTTCAGAGTGTGTCTAATTCAGTATAGCTGCACAAGCATAGCTTTCACTCCACCAGTTTTGAATTAGTTACACGTACAAGTTAATTATGCTGCATGAAATAGTCTTTTTCAATGCGTCCAGTATCTGTGCCTTTGAATTGGCCCAAATATGATGATCAGCACCAAATATTTGTCAACAAATGATAATCTGAACAAAAATGTTTACTGACAGACCTCTTATGAAATATAGATGAGGTAAGCTATAAAACAAATGAATACACTTACTTAGGAGAAATTCACTTTTGGTCTGTAATGGAGTTCAGCCTTCATGTGTAAACTTGTCCTGAAGAAATTTTACATCAAATGTTTCATATTTGGAGTTTGTCAAATCATTTCAGGTGACATCATTGCTCAAGTAGCTATCTAAAATGTACAGAAAGGCTTAAATTTCCTAACCAATTGTAGACTTTTTTAAAATTGGTACTCCCTTATATACAATTATATTTTATATTGATAGAATTAAGCCTGTTTCACCTATTTACATTCTGAGAGATAATTTATCAGAATACATGAGAGCATGCAAAGTGTTCTGAAGTGAGGATTTTGAATAACATCCAATGAAAGACGGATGATGCAAGAAGACATTTCCATTCTCTGTTATATGAAGGAAGCATCCTTCATCCAGGACACCTTCACAGACATGTAGGCACCTTCAGTAAAGGTCTGGAATATGTTGGAGAGGTTGCAGTAGGAGCACAGAATTGCTAAAAGATTGGATCAAGGCAGCTTGTGCAGAACATCTTCATTTTATAGAGATGTCAGTTCATATAAATCTCCCATTATTTTATATTTTAATAAACACTGTATGGGTTCTGTAAGAAATGTTCTGTGTTGTTTCCATTAATGCAGATATCTTTTCAAAATGGCTTATTCTCTCTTTCTTTTGTAGAGTACTGCTCGAGAGCGTGCTAAGCATTCAGGGGATTATTTTACTTTATTAAGACACCTTCTTAATTACGCGTACAATAGTAATATTAATGTGCCCAATGCTGAAGTTCTGCTTAATAATGAAATTGATTGGCTTAAAAGGATTAGGGTAAGTTTTTATTCTGTTCATTTTGCTGCTTGTATTCTGTTTTTAATTGTATGTATTAGCTGCATTCAGGGCTGAATTAGTAGGACAGAAAGGCCAGAAAAAACATTTTTCATAAATAAATTACAGCAGTAGCAACTAATAATAAAACCATGTTTTCATGTGTCTGAATGTTTTGTTTTGTTTTGTTAGGATGAAGTGAAAAGAACAGGGGAAACAGGTGTAGAAGAGACTATTTTAGAAGGTCACCTTGGAGTAACAAAAGAATTATTGGCATTTCAAACCCCTGAAAAAAAATACCATATTGGGTGTGAAAAAGGAGGTGCTAATCTCATTAAAGTAAGTAATTGCTATAAAGAAAATGTTTAAATTAAACATTGTAAACTGGCTTAACTTATTTATGTATACATTTAATTAAATGTGAGTAATTTTATTTCCCTTTAATTTTTTAGAATAAACAAAAATAATATATCTGGAATAAAAATATTCAATATGTTGTAAAGTATCTGTTCATAATCCTATGGAATATCTATCACCTTAGTTTACAAAAATAAAAATCAGTCGTCCCCCCCCCCCCCCCGCCATAGCTAGACATTGTATAGAGAACAAGACTGCAATACAAAAGTGTCCTCCTTTATTCTTTAGTTCCTCGGAGATGTTAAATAATTCGAAACACTGGATATGTAATCCAACTCTGACATTTTTAAAAGGCTTTATTGTATATCATACTCATTCTAGTGTCTAGGTCACAATACAATTATGGTTAGCATCAAGGAGATGTATATATGTATAGTACTGAGGAAAGTGGAACCTTTCCTTGCCTCAGAAAGGTGGTGAGACCTTTCTGGAATCCTTTATCAAAACAGATATGATCATTGTTCTCTTGTCTTGATATGAGTAGCAGGAGAACAGCTATGATGACAGCAAATGCTTTGCTGAAAGGTAAAGCATTGGGCACTTGCCTTATATCTGTTTTCCTTCTTTGGATGATACAGATAAACAATCTGCAAGCGATGTGTTATCCCCTCATGCCAGTGAACATTGCAGGCGTCTCAATACCTTAGATTCTTTTCTGTTAATACAGTTGACTCCTCCACCTTCATTTCAGTTTTTAATTTTCCTGCCAGCCAACTAGATGTGTTTTCAGCCTTCACAACCAAAACATGATTGGACTGGATTCAGAAATCAAAGAGATCCAAAAGAAAAGAAAACAGAGAGGAGAAGAGGAAATGCTGGATCCTTAATATTATTAGAAAAGAGGAGGAAAGCAGCAGCAGAAAGGCAGGCCATGTGTTATATGTTCAGCTTCTGGGTAATGCCTAAATTAATACTGGATGTCTCCCTTCTTTTTCAGGAACTAATAGATGATTTCATCTTTCCAGCCTCTAATGTTTACTTACAGTACATGAGGAATGGGGAATTGCCTGCTGAGCAGGCCATACCAGTTTGTAGTTCCCCAGCCACCATTAATGCTGGATTTGAGTTGCTAGTAGCACTAGCTGTGGGTTGTGTTCGAAACCTCAAGCAAATAGTAGATACTTTGACGGAAATGTATTACATAGGCACTGCAATAACTAGTATGTATCATTTCGTAACTTTTATTTTCTGTATGCATATATTGGGCTGTGAACATATTAGTAGGAATTGAAGCATTGTCTGTACCTTTTTATTATTTCTTTATTTTTAAATTGCTTTGTCAAAAACGTTTGTACATCTCCTTGAGATGACTGCTGGATATATTAAGTACAGTTTCTAAGAGAAGAAACAAGCAGAGAATAAAGCTATGGTTAAAATTTATAAATGCATGTGGAAGTTCTGTCAATATAGGCAGAGGTGTTCTTCAGAGTTTTTATTGTCCAATGTTCTCAGAAGTTACCTTCTTGGGAGACATCAGAGACAATAAAAAAGAGAAGCTCCAAGGTGTCAGTGCATGGATGGATGCTCCTTTGTGCATGAAAAAGATCGACCCACAACATTTTGGCTCTAACTCATGTAGGTGCAGTCTTAAGTAGAGCAATAAAAATGATTTGCAGGTATAGCATGAGTGCAAATGAACTCAAATCCTATAATTTTAAAAAGAATGAAAATTACTTTTTAAATTTTCAACATCTTGCCATTGTGGGAGTTATTTTGGCTATATCTAAATATGAAATCTGATGGATTCCGTTTTTAACATTTTTATTTATTTATTTATTTATTTATTGCATTTATATCTTGCCTTTCCCCCAACATGAGATCCATTTGGGGATGGAGTTAAAATTGTAAGCAAATGTGGTTGCAGATATATTCCAGTACTGCTATTTTGCCTAATGACAGTTCAAAAAGGTCATTAATTTTGCATTTGTAAATTTTATAATGCATTTGATCTCTCCTAGCTTGTGAAGCACTAACAGAATGGGAATATTTGCCACCTGTTGGACCACGACCACCAAAGGGATTTGTAGGATTAAAAAATGCTGGTGCCACTTGTTACATGAATTCTGTCATTCAGCAACTATATATGATTCCTGCCATCCGGAATGGAATCCTTGCGATTGAGGGTACTGGCAGTGATGTGGATGATGATATGTCAGGAGATGAGAAGCAAGACAATGAGGTAATAATTGCACGCCGTTTTCACATTTTTATGTATTTAGGGTGTTTGTCATACTGTTAATTTCAATGGCCTATGTTCTCATTGTGTTTTTGTGACAGTTTATGTGGTGGCATTTGGTTGGCGACACCATAAAAATCAGCATGAGACCTCAACTTCTGGCTGTTCTTTGCTTTTCTTTAGGATTATGGCAGTATCAATAATTTGTTACTCTTTTAAATTGAAGTTGTTTCCCAACTTTCACAAATACTATCAATACGTTTCCCCCATTCCTTCAATAGATAACTTCATTTCTCTATGTTCATTGTTATGCAAAACACAAGGCTTCTGCATCTGGGCTCTACCATGTTTATGAGTTGTTGCCCATGTTGTGTAGCACAATTTCACAGTGAGAAAGATGCTGACAAAACTGGAGAAAATTGTGTAGTATTCTAGCACAGAAGTAAGTGCTGTAAAAAAATCTTGGGCTCTTGCTTTCCATGGGATCTAAGGTCCAAAACACACTGCAGAAATAATCCAGTTTGAGACTGCTTTAACTGCCCTGGCTCAATGCTAGGGAATTCTATGAATTGTAGTTTACTGTGGCACCAGAGGTTTCTGACAGAGAAGGCTAAACATCTCACAAAACTATAGTTCCCAGAATTGAGCCAGGGCAATTAAAGAGGTCTCCAGCTGGATTGTTTCTGCAGTGTGTTTTGGACCTAAGTTGGCTACTTGGATTTGGAATGAAAGCTACTGCCCTAGATAGCTGAGTATCTTAATGGAGCAAATTATCCACATATACCCATATTTTGTCAGAGCTGCTATAATTTTTTATTTTCACAGGTAACACTTTCATTTTCTATACACAAGCTGTAATGTCTGTCTTAATTTTTGTTTGTTTATTTTGCTGTTTTTGAGTATACAATCGATACAATGCTGCTTTTTTCTTTTAAGAGCAATGTTGATCCACGAGATGAAGTATTTGGCTATCCACATCAGTATGAAGATAAACCAACTTTAAGTAAAACAGAAGACAGAAAAGAGTACAACATAGGTGTATTAAGACACCTTCAGGTCATCTTTGGTCACTTAGCAGCTTCTAGGTTACAGTACTATGTACCAAGGGGTTTTTGGAAGCAGTTCAGGTAAATGGGAAGTTATCTGATATTAAACTGTGTTTATGTGATGTCTTACAGCAGAAGGAGCATGCGTTAAATGAAATGCAAGGGATTGCAACTTAAACCATCACATAAATTAACTAAGTGGGAAGTAAGATAGAGGGACCGAAAGAACAAAATGTTACTGTGATTAGATCAGATCTGCACAACTTGGCAGTAGGTAGGGGCTAAACTTAAAATAAGCTAAACTTCTTTTGGGCCGTAGATAGGTTTTAATTAAATATTAATTATTTAATATTAATGTTAATTAGAACTAATTAACATTAATTCAATCCTCCTCTTCCTCTGCCTGGCCCTCTCTTTAGAAGGAAGTCTTACCTGTCCTTCTCCTCCTCTGCCCAGACTTCTCGTTGGGAGAAGGCCGCGTGATGGAGGAGCCTTAAGGGGTGAGCTTGGTCCATCCTCCTCCTCATTCACCTGTCCTTCTCATTGGGAGAAAGCCAAGCAGGTGGAGGAGCCCCACAGGGCCAGTGTTTGCCTGTCCTCCTCCTCATGGCCCTCTCTGCAGGAGGAGACTGAGCAGCAAAGGAGCACTGACATTCCACATCCTTGCAGGCTGCCTCAAATCTCTTATTGGGCTGCATGTGGCTCCCAGGCCGTATGTTGTGCAGACCTGGTTTAGATGAAATTGTTTAGATGAAACAGTTTTTATTCCTGTGTAACTCCTTTGAGTTTGGTTCAGGGAGAAATGCAGGATAGAAAATAAATAAATAAAGTAAATAAGTATTGGGCAGCTCAGATATGACCCAGTGTTTATAGTATAGACAAGGCAGAGGGAAAGGGGACACCTAGAGTTCATGCAGCCTTCCTTTGCTGTATGGAGAATCATGAATGGGGAATTCAGCCTGTTTACAGAAATTCCTGTGTGAAGACTCTTTCATGTGAACAGTCTACTACAAAAATAAAAATGGGTACTGGATTCTGAAACTAGATTCTTTGTGAAACAGAACTGGCTTCTTTTTATGCTTTGGGATTTTCCCAATATTGGAAAAACATTTCAGGTGACCTCCAATGAAGAAGGGAAGATGAAAAATGATTTTAACTTAGGGGGAAATTACAGTGGTAGTAAAAAGAGCTTTCTTAGTGCTTTTTCTGTTTTTAAATGTTTAAAAACTTAAAAGTTGGCAGCAGCAGTGGAGATTTGGCTGATGCCAGTATTTCCCAGAATGTTTTTTTGAAAAATGCTAGCATCCACTAGTGTGGACATTCTGACACCATTCCCTGGGCTCTGTTTACCTGTTTTGATGGTTGACCCATGGTCCCTCCCTCAAATGTTTATCCCCAATTTGCCAAATGTTATTGGAGTGAGAAAATATGGGATGGATGTTTGTTTCTCCCTCTCCAAAATAAACCAGACTGATTAGTCACATTTTTATTCACTATACAGCACATTGTAGGATTGTAACATAATTATAACATGTAATTAAATTATAGAAAAGCTAATGCTTTTATAAGCTACTTGGAATTTTTTTTTCATGCTACGTGCCATTTTGTTATAAATTGCATTATCAGAAAATTCTTTTTCCATTGTAGACTCTGGGGTGAACCTGTAAATCTGCGTGAACAGCATGATGCTTTAGAATTTTTCAATTCTTTAGTGGATAGTCTTGATGAAGCTTTAAAGGCCTTAGGTCACCCAGCAATGTTAAGTAAAGTTTTGGGAGGATCCTTTGCTGATCAGAAGATCTGTCAAGGCTGTCCACATAGGTAAGTATTGTATCTTCTAACATGAAAGTATACATAACTTTTTCATAGAATAAAAGCCTGGTAAAATGATAACAGACATCAACTTAAAAGGTGTTTTAGGCGCGTTACAGACCGCCCCTTTGAGGCGGCCTGTAGGCGCTGCTTTCCCCGGTATATCGGGGACTCAGTTGCAACAACGGCAGCCGCTGAGGCCCTGATCCGCCGCTTGCAGGCTGCGGGGAAGCGGCAAAAGGCCCCTTCCCCGCAGCCTGGAAAGGGGTGTCCTTGGGGCTTGGCCCCTTTCTCCCTTGCGTCGCTGGGCGCAGCCGTCTGAAGGCTGCACCCAGTGACGCAAAGCAGGAAGGAGCTCCTTCCAGGGTTGCGCAAAGGGCGCCATAGGTGCTGTGGTGTGGCCCCAATATGTCACAACTGCGCCGCCTCGTTTGGAGGCGGCGCGGTCGTGACGTATTGATGGCAGCGGCCGTGTGGAACGGCCGCTGCCATTTTGTGCGCACGGAGCGCGTACTAGTGTTAGGGGGTGCGGAAGCACCGCCCCTTCCTAACCCTAGTACGCGCTCTGCGCGTACTATATGGCCCATTTGTAACGGGCCCCTGTCTGCCCTGGGACTGTACAGAGACCATTCTCTGCAGGGTGTAAAGAAGTACACGTATATCTCAGTTAAGAAAGTAGATGCGTTCCTAGGCACACTGCTGCTGTAACAGAAACTTTGGTACCACAAATATTAAGAACATGCAAAGAATAGAGATAGGCTTCAACAAGTGATAGGAAAATTGTGTTATTGAAAATTAACACTATGCACATAAGAAATTAACACTATGCACATATGAAATGAAACAATCAGGTCAAGTAAACCTTGCATAAGTAAATAAAAACATTTTCAATCTTCTGGAGATCAATTGAAAGCTTTTTCTAAAATGTATCCAGGGATAATTTTTGATTTAACTGCCCTCCATCTTTTTCCATCTTTCTGATTTCCATTTTGATGGCTACACTTACAGATCTGTTTCCTTAAAAAAAATATTGGGGGGAGCTGGTGAGGCAGGATTATATCTGCTTCCCCTTTTGCATGCTCATTAAGGGACTCTGAAAGCAGTTGCTATTTGACTTCCTTATTGTAGACAGGCACACATAGCTGCAGTAAAATTGGTAACAGTAAAATCCCACTTTTTTTCAACCTTAAAGTTTATTACATTGTTTACCGTGGACATGCTGCTGCAATCTGATACTGATAATCTGTTTCTCCAGCCAAAGCTGCTTCCAGCTAGACAAAGGATGAGGAAAAGTGGCTGGCCAGGCATTAAAAACTTTGTAAAACTTTGCAAAAGAGAGCTTCTTGTGGCTGTAATGCACAGCCACAGGAGCTACCTCTCTTTGTGCCAGTTCCAGAGATGGTAGTGGTGGGGTCATGTGATTTTGGAGATTTAAATGCTGGCTCTCTTTTTCCAATCTTGCCTTGCCAGTAACAGAGATTCTTGAGGGTCTCCCTTCAGTATGTGAGTTGTTTACACTTGCATTTTCCTATAAATGTGAACACAACTTGAGTATCCCTTATCTGGAATTTTGGAAAGTGAAGTGATACCAGCACTCAAGTTGCAAAAAAATAAATCACCAGGAACAGATGGCATACAAATAGAACTGCTACAATCCACAGTGAGAGAAACAAGTTGAGTTCTAACTAAAATATGCCAACAAATATGGAAAACAAAATAGTGGCCCAGATTGGAATTGATCAATATACATTCCTACCCACAAAGGAGACACAATAGACTGCAGTAATTACAAGACTATTGTATCAATTTTTCATGCAGACAAAATAATGCTCAAAATTCCGCATCATAGACTCACACCATAGATGGAGTGAGAGATCCCAGAAGTGTAAGCAGTTTTCAGAAAAGGAAAAGGTACTAGGGATGACATTACAAATATATGATAAATAATGGAGTGTGCCAAGTAATTCCAGAAGAAAATCAGTTTGTGTTCTATCAGTTAAAGCAAAACATTTGACTGCACAAATCATGGAAATGTGTGGCTTGCTTTTAGAGGAATGGGCATGCCACTACACCTCATTGGCTTCATGTGTAACCTATATTCAGGACAAGAGGTTGCAGTCAGAACTGAATACAGAGAAACAGAATGGTTTTCAATTGGCAAAGGAATCAGGCAAGGATGCATTCTGTCATTCTATCTGTTCAACATTTATGCAGAAAATACAGTACACGCAGGTTTAGACTCAGAGGCAGGAGCAGTTAAAATTGGAAGAAGAAACATTAACAACCTGAGATATGCAGATGACACTATATAATACTAACAGAAAACAATAAAGACCTGGAACAGTTACTAAAGAAATTCAGACAAGAAAGTGCTAAGGTAGGCTTAATGCTCAATATTATGAAGACAAAAATAATGAGCACAAAAGACCTACATGAATCATCCTAGAAAATAGAAATAGTCAAAGAATTTCCATAACTAGGATCAAACATTGATCAGAGTGGAGACTGCAGTCAGGAAATCAAAAAGACTAGGACTGGGAAGGGCAGCTATGAAAGAACCAGACAAAATCCTAAACTGCAAAGACATAACACTGAATCCTAAAATTAAGATTGTCCATACATTGTCCATGTATATTCCCTATACATCACTATTATGGATGTAAGAGCTGGATAGTAAAGAAAGCACATGGAAAGAAAATCAGCTCATTTGAGATGTAGCATTGGAGAAGAATGCTGAGGATACTGTGGATGGCCAAAAAGACAAACAAATAGGACTTTGAACAGATCAAGCTACAGTTCCCAGAATTCCATAGAACTGAGCCATAGCAGTTAAAGCGGTGTCAAACTCGATTATTTCTGCAGTGTGGATGCAGCCTAAGAGAAATTAACAGGAGTGCATTGATAAATGAATTCTCTAATTTTGTTTCTCCTTGAATTATCAATAAATATACAAAATAATATTTCTGTAGTTCATAATGTATATTTGATAGAAACAATTATATTTCTTCATACTCGTGTGTTAATAAATAATTTAACTTTTTCATTGGGCTACCTAACATTTCTGTATAAATGAGATATAGTTGAGAGGCATTACTTTGTATCCAGTGTGAATACATTCAGTTGATAAATTAGGCTGCTCTACCTAAAAATATACATGATCTGTTTTTAATAAACATTTTGTAGTTATTAACTGTGTTTCATGATATGCAAAGTTATTAACTATGTTTTCATGATATGCATATTTTGTTGCATTTGGAGGATTATTAGTTCGGCATAATTAACCCATTCTTCCACATCCATAGGTACGAATGTGAAGAGTCTTTTACAACACTGAATGTAGATATAAGAAATCACCAAAACTTGCTTGACTCCTTGGAACAATATGTCAAAGGAGACTTACTGGAAGGTGCAAATGCGTACCATTGTGAAAAATGCAATAAAAAGGTAACTTTGAAATACAGTGTTATTTTGCTTTGAAATGCTCAAAACTCAGTAGCACTTAACATAATTCAAGAAAACCTATTATTTTAGATGGCTTGATTGTACAGTGGTACCCCGGGATACGAATTACCCAGCTTACGAATTTTTCGGGATACGAAAAAATCCCATAGGGATTTATTGTTTCGGCTTACGAAGGTTTTTTCGGGTTACGAAAAAACCTCGGCGCTATTTCGCCACCGGAGGGCAGCAGAGAGCTATTTTTTTCCATTAGCGCCTATGGCAATTCAGGTTACGAAGGTTTTTCGGGTTACGAAATTAGCCGCGGAACGAATTAATTTCGTAACCCGAGGTACCACTGTATAGATAATTGACAGCTAGTGTTTGTCATAATTAATAGCCACAATTCAGGATGACTACAGGTCAATCATCGTCAATTATCAAATCTTTCCATGATATAGAATGCATATCATATTGAGGGCGTCTTTTATTGAACCACCTAGTGTATTCTCACCTGATTACATAGGTGTTGTTTCTGTTTCACTTAGTTATGGAGCGTTTTTGGTATGAATCATTCACAGCGATGGACTGCTGTAACATACAGATCTTTGTTTCTTAGGTTGATACAGTGAAACGCTTGCTGATTAAAAAGCTGCCTCCAGTTCTTGCCATCCAGCTGAAACGATTTGACTATGACTGGGAAAGGGAATGTGCAATCAAGTTCAATGATTATTTTGAATTTCCACGAGAGTTGGACATGGAACCTTATACAGTGGCAGGAGTAGCAAAACTAGAAGGGGATGATGTAAATCCTGAAAATCAGCTAATACAGAATGAACAACCTGAAAACGAACATTCTGGAAGTACAAAATATAGACTAGTGGGTGTGTTGGTACACAGTGGACAAGCCAGTGGTGGA
The DNA here is from genome assembly GCF_019175285.1 of Sceloporus undulatus. Taxonomy (NCBI): domain Eukaryota; kingdom Metazoa; phylum Chordata; class Lepidosauria; order Squamata; family Phrynosomatidae; genus Sceloporus; species Sceloporus undulatus. The sequence continues at coordinate 75,545,339 of NC_056524.1, read as the reverse complement.
CATTATTACTCTTACATTATTCAGAGAAATGGTGGTGATGGCGAGAAAAACAGATGGTATAAATTTGATGATGGTGATGTGACAGAATGCAAAATGGATGATGATGAAGAAATGAAAAATCAGTGTTTTGGTGGAGAATACATGGGGGAAGTATTTGATCACATGATGAAGCGCATGTCCTACAGACGTCAGAAAAGGTGGTGGAATGCTTACATCCTTTTTTATGAACGTATGGACACAGTAGACAAAGATAATGAACTAATAAAATATATTTCAGAACTTACAATGACTACTAAACCCCATCAGATTAAAATGCCATCTGCCATTGAGCGAAGTGTACGGAAACAAAATGTACAATTCATGCATAACCGAATGCAGTACAGCCTAGAATATTTCCAGTTTGTAAAGAAATTACTGACTTGTAACAGTGTCTACCTGAATCCTCCTCCAGGTCAGTACTTAGATATTCATAATAATATGAATTGATAGTTGTTTTTACAAATACATTACTTTTACATTTTTCATACTTGTGTTTTGTTTTAAAATTAAGTTTATCTATTTAAAAATACTATTTTCCTTGGATTGATTTAAAACAAATTTGTTTTCTAATTAGTAAAATGGGTACAAAAGATGAAGTCACCATTTATTTGTTAATCAGCATTATCACTCATTTGACTTATTTGCTGTTCTACATTTTGTTAAGATTATTTCTGCATTTAACTGGTAAACGTAATAACCAGATCTTGGTATCTTAAATGAAATGCTATGATGCAAATGTACATTCAGACATACTAGCGATATGTATCTAAAAATTAAGATACCGTATATTTTCGACTATTAAGTTGACCTCATGTATAAGTCGAGGGCAGGTTTTGGGGCCAAAATTATGGATTTTGCTGTGACCCATGGATATGTCAAGGGTAAAACTTAGGGGCATGTAACAAAGGATGATGCAAAGGAAAACAATGCCAAAGAAATTCGGACAGGCATAACTGTGCTCATACTAAAGGCTGGATGGATGAGAGAGAAGAGGGGATCCATGCTTCTTTTTGGTGCTTCCAGGATGAACTAAGCTCTCTATTCAGAGAAAGGGGATGGTGTGTGTGTGTGTGTAGAGAGAGAGAGAGTTAATGTACATTATTTTAACTCGTATACCTGTGGATAAGTCAACCCATGCTTAGTCAATTATCAGCCAGTATTGCAAAAGAAAAGAGTATCTTTTGAAGGTCAAATTTACTTGTCAGATTTCAGAGTGAAATAATCTGTGAAATAAGCCAAAATAATATGCTGTATCAGTTCCAAGCAGTATCATAGCACCTTCTATTCCATTTTTCTTTAGGACAAGATCACCTGTTGCCTGATGCAGAAGAAATAACCATGATTAGTGTTCAGCTTGCTGCTAGATTTCTCTTTACCACAGGATTTCACACAAAGAAAATAGTCCGTGGCCCTGCCAGTGATTGGTATTTCAGATTTAAAAAATAAGTTTTAATGTTTATATGTTAGTAATCATACAAAAATTGGGAGATCAATGCAGTGAAATGGAGCCTCAAAATAGATCACAGCTTTTATTTACTTTTTATTTATTTTTAAAAATTTAATGTTGTCCTGCTTGAAGGAATGAATATATTACACTTGGTGCACATCTGGGTCTTATAGTTTAACTACCATTGTGACTCAGGAGTATGTTAGAAGAATGTGTCAGGAATAAGCAACCAGTGCCCTCCAGGTGTTTTGGAATAGTCCCAGCCACCATGGCCAATGATTAAGCATTGTAGGAACTATAATCCAGAATATTTGGGGTGTACCAGTTTGCCTTGCTCCTCCTCTTTCAAATACAATTTCCCTCTGTCCTTCTCCTGCAGGCCTTCACAATGAATATGAAGTTTGTACTACAGTAACCACACTTAAGAAAGAAACTTGGTTAATAATAAATGTGGTTTTTTTTCTGTGTGTTTTTGCAATCACATGCACATTTAAAATGTGTTTTATTTATTTATTTATTTATTTATTACAATATTGATATATTGCTCTATATTAAGACCCCACCTTTCTTCCAAAATGCATGTAGCATAGTCTCATCCCTCCACACTCCCAGTTTTATCCACACAACCATTCTGTAACTTAGGTCAAGCAAAGAAAGCAGTTGGTCTCAGAACATGGAGGGAGTTGCATAGCTAAATGAAGTTTTCAACCTCAAATCCCCTGGCCCTTGCCTTGCACTCTTAACTGCTACATTACACTTTCACTCACATGTGGTTCTGTGCCTCCATAGAGGAACATTTTGTAAAACTGTTTCAGGTTGTGCACATAAGGTGACTGTGTTTTATTTGCTTTAGGTTAGCAGACATCTCATTCCAACACCTGTCTCTGGCAGTGCAACTTTGTTGTTGTGTGTTTTTAAGTTGTTTATGATTTATAGCAACCCTAAGGCAACCATATCACAGGATTTGTTCAGAGGGGCTTTGCTTTTCCTCCCACTAAGGATGAGAGTCTGGCCCAGGGTCACCCAGTGTGTTTCCATGGTTGAGCAGGGATTTCAACCCTGGTCTCCAAAGCCATGTTCCAGTGCTCAAACCACTGCACCACACTGGTTCTCTAAGTACAACTCAAGTGCAAGCTGGCTATTATGCTATTTCAGGTCTTTTTGTGATCTCTGATTCACAAAAAAGCATTACAGTGGGCCCTTCCCTTGCGTGGGGGATCTGTTCCAGACCCACTCCTCCCCGCGTAAGGGAAAACGTGTATGCTCGAGCCCCATTAAAAAATGGGACTCATGCATGTGCTGTGGTGCACGCACCATGGGTGCACGCATCATGCGCACATGTGCCATTGTTTCCACATGGCTGCAGCTTCAGCGTAAGATGAAAGCTGCATATGGCGCAGGTGCACTGTATTTAGAATGACTGAGGACTTTCTATTTAGGAGAAAAACAGAGGGCTGTTTTGCTGTATTTGATACCACATGAGGCTGAAACAAATGGGCCAAAAGCGCCACCTTTGGGTCGATCCAGGGGTGTAATGTTCAGATGACGCATGCCCCCAGATCAAGCCAAAGCTGCACCACAACCACCAAAGCAACCCCAACCTGGCTGCAAAAGGAGCGCAAAAATAGCGCTGCTGGCAGTTCATTGTAGACTGTGGCGGCAGTCAGCCTCAGGACTCTGGTGTCTGGTGGCCATGATTCCATGCCACTCAGAGCACTCTTGTGGTTGGAGTGGCCAGACGCCACTCCAAGCCACCCTTATGCTCAAGGCCATAAACGTTGCAGTGTGCATGAACAGTTAATAATCAGTACTCCTATTACTAACAGGTAGTGCTGTAAATGAGATACATAGTTCTGTCTTCTGAAAATGTGATGCCATTAATTTAATTTCTTTTCCAGGTATGATGCTTTATGCATTCTCCTTCGTCACAGCAAGAATGTACGTTTTTGGTTTGCAAACAACGTCCTTTTCAATGTTTCAAATCGCTTCTCTGAATACCTTTTGGAATGCCCTAGTGCTGAAGTGAGGGGAGCATTTGCAAAACTTATAGTGTTTATTGCACATTTTTCATTACAAGATGGACCATGTCCTTCACCTTTTGCTTCACCAGGACCTTCTAGTCAGGTATGCTTGGTTTTTTAGACAGAATTCTGTAAACAAAAGTTGTTAATACTTAAATGTTCAAAGATACAACATTAATCCTTCTTTGACATTATAGCATCATAATTACTATACAAAATGCTATTTTAGGCTGCATCAATAGAAGTATAGTGTCTAGATCAAGAGAAGTAATAGTGCCACTGTATTCTGCTCTGGTCAGGCCCCACCTAGAATATTGTGTCCAGTTCTGGGCGCCACAATTCAGAAAGGACATTGAGAAACTGGAGCGTGTCCAAAGGAGGGCGACAAAAATGGTGAAGGGTCTGGAAACCATGCCCTATGAGTAGGGTTGCCATAAGTGAGGACCTCCAAACCGGGACAAATGTAGGACAAATGCAGGACAACATTTTCAAATGTAGGACACATTTTATAAAAATGGAGGACACGCAAAAATTGAGGCTTTTTTTAGAAATGTTAATATAAATGCATGTTTCTTAGGCATGATCAAAATGGAGGACATTTTGACATTATTTGTAGACAGATCACGGAAATGTACTTCCCTTTCTGGCCACCCCCCCTCCCCATTCCAAACAGCACATTTGATCATTGAACATGGCTTTATTTTAACATTGCCTCTTGCATATTTCAGAGGCTTATTCCACAACCAAACCCTTTGGTCAAGGGACTTTGGTTTTCCTTCATTTTGACTTGTTTTGTCTGTATTCCTCCCCACTAAATAAAGGAGACATGAAATGGAGTTAGTGGGTACAAGTTGTTAAACAAAAAAGTCTTGTGAGACTCTGTAGGCAAGAGGTGCACCATCTTAAGAACTGCATTAAGCACACTTAGGCTGCTGCCACACTGCTTTCACTCTCATCACTCCATCCTATGGAATCCTGGGATTTGTAGTTTGTTGTGGTGCCAAGGCTGGGCTTTGAAATCTCAGGCATAAGAGAGGCAAAAGGCTTGGGCTGCATCTACACTGGAGAATTAATCTGGTTTGAGACCACTTTAACTGTCTTGGCTAAATGCTATGGAATTCTGGGAATGGTGGTTTGTTCCAGCACCACAGCAGAATGGCAGTTAACCCCTGGAAAGCACCAAGGTGACCAATGCTCTCACCCCAAAATGTAGGGCACCCAAGCAAAAATATGTAGGACATGGCCAAAAATAAAAGCTAAAAACACCCATGTAATTATAAATCCATGCTTCTTAGCCATGATCCAAATGGAGGACATTTTGAAATGTGACAGAAGAGGACATGTCCTGGAAAAGGAGGAGGATGCCTGGTCACTTTGTCTCTAATCCAAAATGCACTGCAGAAATAAAACAATGCTGGCCTGAAATGCCCAGAGTTCCTCACCAAAGCTGCATCCACACTGAGGAAAGAATCCAGTTTGAGAGTGACTTAACTGTCCTGGGTTAGTGCTGGGGAATGCTGGGAATTGTAATCTGTTGTGGCCTCAGAGCCATCACTGACAGAGAAGTCTCAATGTCTCCCAAACACTAGCATTCCCAGGATTCCCTAGCACTGAGTTAAAGTGGGTTATTATTCCTGCAGTGTGTGTGAGAGATATAAAAGCTAGGGACTGGATTCATTTGGAGGATCTCTGTGTCCAAAACACACTGCTTGGACTGCCAGGGCTCAGTGCTATGGAATCCTGGGAATTGTAGTTTATTGTGGCACCAGAGCTCTCTGACAGAGAAGGCCAAATGCCTCACAGACACCAGCATTCCAGAGCATTGAGCTTTGGCAGTTAAAGGGGTCTCAAAGTGCAGAAGGGGGGGGGGGAGAGAAAAGCCAGGGAGTGTGAATGAGCTTTGAGAGGAGGAGGAGGAGGAGGGAGGGAGCCAAGGGAAGTGGCCAGGACCACCAGAGGAGCCCCTGCTTTTCCTCATCATCGCAGCCTTCTCACTGCTGGCAAGAGGCTCTGCCCCCAGCCAGGCAACGCCTCCATTCAGTCTCCTTTTGTCAAAAGAGCTCTGGTGCCACAAGAAACTACAATTCCCAGAATCCCATAGCACTGAGCCATGGATGTTTAAGGAGGGGGTCAAACTATTTCTGCAGCCTTTTGCAACCCCAAAGCCTTCTATTATTTACCAGCAACTTGCAAGGCAAAACCTCTTCCTTCACCAAGCCATTGAAAACCAACCCAAATGGAAGGCTGACTGCTTCTTTCCCATTGGTCAGCTTCGGAAGAAATTTGCATATTACAAGGAAAGGTGTTTAGGGCCTCAAAAACGACCCTGTGATAAAGAATTACAACAATACTGAGTGGTAGACATTGAAAAGATGAGGCATTTAGACTCCCAGTGAAACAGGAACCATTTATGGCCTTTTTTTCTTTGCTCACTGTAACCTGAAAGTAATGCCTCTTGCAGGGTATATATACCAAGTGGGCTGGCAATAGCTCTGAGTGGCAGATGTTTTGAAGACCTGCTCTCTAGGCTAAGCCAGGCAGGGAGGCGGGGAGGGTGGCATACAGCCATGGGGAGGGCTGGAGCTGCCTCCAGGGCCTTGCTGGGGGGGGGGGGCCTGGGGGAGGGGCCAAACCGGGGTGGGACCGTGTGGCCCCGCCCCAAACTGGGAAAGTCCCGCCCCCAGGCGGGATATGGCAAGCCTACCTATGAGGAACGACTTAGGGAGCTGGGGATGTTTAGCCTGGAGAAAAGAAGGTTAAGAGGTGATATGATAGCCCTGTTTAAATATTTGAAAGGATGTCATATTGAAGAGGGAGCAAGCTTGTTTTCTGCTGCTCCAGAGAACAGGACCCGGAACAATGGATGCAAGCTGCAGGAAAAGAGATTCCACCTGAACATTAGGAGGAACTTCCTGACAGTAAGGGCTGTTCGACAGTGGAACAAACTCCCTCGGAGTGTGGTGGTGTCTCCTTCCTTGGAGGTCTTTAAACAGAGGCTGGATGGCCATCTGTCAGGGATACTTTGATTTGGATTTCCTGCATGGCAGGGGGTTGGACTGGATGGCCCTAGTGGTCTCTTCCAACTCTACCATTCTATGATTTTATGATTCTATGATTCTACTCTTAAAGCATTAATTTAGAAATTATGTTGGGATGTTTGCTTGGAGTCTTGACTCTTCTTGAAGTTTTCAGACTCATGTTAAACTAATTCACTGTTAGTATAGCAGACAGTTTAAGAATTGGATGTTACCATAGTTTGTAATTAATTAGAAGAGTTTCATTCAAAGCCTGGACACATGTGGCTGTTCTACACTACAGTTCCAGAATCCCTCGCTCCATGCTGGCTGAGAATGTTGAGAGCTGCATTCAGACAATAACTTTTTCAAGTTCTGATTTAATACGGTTGGTCTCTTAAAAGGCCTTGGTGAAGCCACATAATGTGTTGGCTTATCAATTTCAGTCAATAATAACTTACAATTGACAATGCCATTTTTGATTTTTAGGCCTATGACAATTTAAGTTTGAGTGACCACTTGCTGAGAGCTGTATTGAATCTTCTGAGAAGGGAAGTGTCTGAACATGGACGTCATTTGCAGCAATATTTCAACTTGTTTGTGATGTATGCCAATTTAGGTAATGTGCTATCTATTTACTCTTAAAGGCTGATGGATATTTAAGGATGTTGTTAAAATTGTTATTGAGGGCATGAATCAGTGATTTTCACAATATATTTTAGTAGTCCTTTGAATTCCTCAATGAGAAGATCAGTAATGATGGGAATGTGACTCATCCCCAAATCACAGCAGTAAAGGAAAATTTGGTGCGTCGGGTTTTAGGGCATACTTTCAGTTTGTGTTGCCAAGCAGTTAACATGAACTGTCTCTGGAATACACTTTGGAATTGGTAAAGTCCATATTGTGATAATAATTTTATCTCCAAAGTTGCCCGTAGTGCTCAAGGATTCCTCAGTAGCCAATTTGATAACAGATTTCCTAGAATATAGAAGGTTTGTAAGTCACTTCTTTAAATTATAGTCAATAGATCAAATGAAACGGTAAATTAGAGTTGTGAGATGTAATGAGTTCCCTCCAATGTAGGCTTGGATATAGGATCTCCCCTCAGATGACAGAAGGGCTCCACTCATGTAAGATGCCTTCCTCCAACCTTCAGATATCCCACATTCTCTCTGTATCACAGCTCACAAGTCTCTTGACCCTCTGAGAAGCATTGGGAGCAGAGTAGGGAATAAGAAAAAGAGGGGAAAGAAGTTCCATTCTGTCAGGCAGGTTACATGAAGCAAAATATGAATCAAAGCTGTGAACGTAGTTGTTCCTAGACAGTATTTCATATTGTTTCAGTGTACTTTATTATTATTATTATTATTATTAGGAAAATAACATCCAAGTCGTGCATTTGAATTTTTTTTTAAATCCAACATAACAAAACTCGTTCTTAGAGACAGCTTTAGCAAAAATCTAAATAATTCAACAGACAAATAAATTACAAATAACTTTTAAAAACACAATCTGAGAAGTCCTTAGCATGAATAATCATAAATAAAGCAGTTGTCACCATCCAAGAGAGATTAGTAAGATACAAAATGATAAAATAACATGAAAGAAGTTTTTTTAAATTGCTTTTAACTGCCCCCTTGAAATATTTCCTTTTTTGTCCAAATGATACTGAAAGAAAGTGTGTAAATACCTCCCTAAGTTGGTTTACAACTCCAAGGAGAATGAGAGTTCCCATGCATTAAGATGCCATAGAAAGCTCTGTTATTCCAAGGCTTTCCTAATGAAGTTCAGGAAGGCTTTGCTAAAATATAAGCAATATGCTCTCTGCAAGGCAATTCCTTAATCTGTGAACATTTAAAGCCCCACCTCCAACTCCCCTTTAGTCCCATTGAGGGTTTGTAGAATATATTAAAAGACTCTATCTTTATCTCACTGGCTCAGAAATACTGCAGTGTTCCCTGAACAATTATAGTAGGATAGGTACACAGTCTTCTGAGGCCTTAAAAATCTTTGAGTTGTGATAAGTATCCAAGTTGTTTTGCTAATTAAACATGCAATTAAATTTGACAAGAAAATTGATGAAAAGTAGGGTCATCTTTACCAACAAGATCTATGTAGTAGAATTAACAGTGGGCAAGTCAGAGTTCATTCTTCTAGAGAACAGATTTCATAAGCATTTCTGGCTGAATAAAAATGTTTATTCAATATTCTTTGTGGTTGGTGCTTGAGGGTACAAAATATCATTTGTTGATTTCTCAGTTGGGAACAGATGCATAAAATTTGATGTGTATGAAATCACAGTGTACACTTGTCCCTCCATATTTGCTAGGGTTTGGGCTACAAGACCCCCGTGAATATGGAAAACCGGTAAATAACAAAAACACTATGTTTTTACCTGAGAGGACACTTCTCTAGGAATCTCTAGGTCCTCCAGTGCAACTCTGTGGTCAAGGTCCAACAGACACTGACCATAGAATTGTGCTGGAGGAGCTACAAATGGCTAGTAGAGTATTCTCTCTAGGAATCTCTAGGTCCTTCAGTGCAACTTTTAGTTAAAGTTGATCATAGAGTTGCACTGGAGGACCTAGGTATTCCTAGAGAGAACATATTAATCAAATCTGTGAATAATCAAAGCCGCAAATATGAGGGATGAGTGTACATGACTTACTTAATAGCCTAGAATATATGCAGGGTAGCTCCAATTATATTTCCCTTGTATTGTCTTCTGTTTTAGGTGTAGCAGAAAAAACACAGCTTTTAAAACTAAACGTGCCTGCCACGTTTATGCTTGTGGCATTGGATGAAGGCCCAGGTCCTCCTATCAAATACCAGTATGCTGAATTGGGCAAACTCTACACTGTGGTGTCCCAACTAATCCGTTGTTGCAATGTATCATCACGTATGCAGTCTTCTATCAACGGTACTGTTAATTTTGAAGTTCATAAACACAAATATGTTGTACTCAAATGTGTGTAGCAGCATGTTAATATTCATAGTTTGTTAGCCTTTTCTTCCTGTTATACTGGCCTATGATCAAGAGTTGAAAAAAACTGCAAAATGTTGAAATACAAACTGGAATTTTAATATATATACTGTAGCAATCACCAAGAAATCACAATGGTGAAACTTTAGGATGTTGTTTCTTATGGGTCATTGTGATTCAATCTAAAATAGCATCCAGAGTAGTTATTTCTTGTGATGGGATTTATACACACTCCTACTTAAAAGTATGGCTAATATCCAATGATGTAATTCCATTGTGGTGTTGTTTTGTTTCCTTTTTATATTTTTCTGTACTAAACCTGAGGAAGTCGGGGCTTAGCTGGATTCCTGGACTACTCAAGGGATAGACTGCTGTCTAAACATTTTGGTTATGCTAAAAGGCTTTAGACTAATAGATGGTAAGAAAGAGAAGACAAATTAATGTCTTGACTGGCATGGACTTGGAGCTTAGCTAGCAAACCCTTTTATTTCTAAGTAATAAAGTGTACAGTAAGGAAGAATATAATTTGCTGTGTTGCAGATTTACTTGGTATGAATGATGAGAGTATCAGCAAATTGAGGTACACTCTTTTCACACTTGTCAACATGGTTTGTGATAAGACAGGGCTTCCGCTTCTTCTCCACCTCCATGTCTTATGTAAATGGCTTTAATAGTTCTGTGATCACAGTTGTGACAACATCAGATGACTGTGTGTTTATAAGACAGGCTTAATTCCAAGTGAGTGCCTACAAGTTTCATACCAAATAGCAAGACATATTAACATCCTTATTTAATGTATCATATACATATTACATGAAATAATTTTATAAAATGACTGCATTAATAGGTGTATGGTACCATATAGTACAAAACGCAAATAAAATAATAAGTGTTTCTCTTTAGGTAACCCTCCACTTAGCAACCCATATGGCGATCCTAATTTATCACAGCCAATAATGGCACTTCAACAGAATGTGGCAGACACTTTGTTTGTGCGGACTAGTTATGTGAAAAAAATAATTGAGGACTGCAGTAATTCCGAAGAGACCATCAAACTACTTCGCTTCTGCTGTTGGGAAAATCCTCAGTTTTCATCTACAGTCCTCAGTGAATTACTTTGGCAGGTAATAAATAAAGATAAGGAGCATTTTATTGAAGTAACATATATATATATATATGCCTTTTGAGACCTTGCATCACCATTGTCCAAAATCAACTGAAGATTTTATTCACTTCATTTATTCAAAATATTTATATCCACCTTTATAGTATACATACAAAACAACAAAACAGTATAGAAATATGTGAAAAGAAAATTGCTTTACATACATTTAAAACAAGGAGCATGATTAATTTCATCTTGGAATTATATAGAGATGAGCATAGTTCTTTTCATCAGCATTTGGTTGAATTGGTGGTGTTTGGTATGACTCCTGGGATTTCCCTAATTTATCACTTTCTCTATCCAGAACTAGAGGAGCAGTTTATGCTATGTGATTCATCCTTACTTTGGAAGAAGCTGCAGTACATATTTTTGAAATTACTATTTGAGTTTTGAGAGCTTTATATGCTCCATTTTTAAGGGGAACAACTTGATAGCTAATTCTTAAATCATAGTATGCTTTCAAGTAATTTCCAACTTCTGGTAATCCTAAGAAAACCATATCATGGGATTTTCTTGGCAGAAATGGTTCAGAAGGGATTTGGCATTGCCTTCTTCCCTCTGAGGCTGATCACAGGGTCACCCAGTGGCCAAGCAAGAATTTGAATCCTGGTCTCCCACAATCCTAGTGCAGTATGCATCTGAGGAAGTAGACTGAAGTCTACGAAAGCTCATGCTGCCGATTTCTTTCAGTTAGTCTCAAAGGTGCTACAAGATCTCTCTAAGCACTCAAACTTTTGCAGTTTAATACAGTTCATATTTCCCATTATATAAATACATTAGTTTAATTATATAATCCCAAGTCACAACATAGGAACACATAGTTGTTAAAACAGCTTCATAAACAATTGTAGATAAAAATACAAAGTGGTGGTTACAACATATACTGTAATTTTTTAAAAATATAAAATTAAAATGCTAACTGCAGCTTGGCAAAAAAATCTAACAGATAACAATTCCTTCTCATTTTAAATGATAAATTAAAAATAGCAACTTAGTAAGTAACATACAGGAGTGCATCTGCCAGTAAAGAGTTGATACATTCCTCTTTGAACACTGAAAATCCTCCAGAAGTCTGGCTCAGAAATCTCCCTCTTATGTTACTAGAAAAAGGACAGTGTAAAGCATAATTTTAGTATCTTCTAATTGACCCAGCCCACAGAGACAAAGAACAATTTGATAGGAATTGAAATAAAATCTTCCCTGAAGGTATGGAAAGGATATGCTTTGAAAATGAAAATTGGTATATGCCTTCTGTAAGGTGACACTTCAAAAGGTCAATAAGGTAGTGAGAAATATGTGTTTATTATTATTAAAATTGAAGTACTACCTGGAAAAGGTTGGACCAAGCTGACATTTGGTTAGCATCCTGGGCAAACAGTCAGTCACTGAGGTGTACATTTGTAAAACAGGCAGCAGCTGTGTGCCTTCAACTCATTTCTTACTTATGGTTGCCTAAGTCAACCCTATCACAGGGTTTTCTGGACAAGATTTGTTCAGAAGGGGTTTGCTTCTGCCTTTCTCTGAGGTTGAGAGTGTGACATGCCCAAGGTCACCTAGTGGGTTTCCATGGCTGAGTGGGGATTAATCCTGGCCTCCAGAGTCATAGTGTAATGCTCAAGCCACTGCATCACTCTTCCCTGAAGTACCAAAAACAATTTCACTAAATGGTTTCTATAAAAGCCACCCACATTTTAAAAATATTTTAACAGTTTCAGGTGAATGCTTGCACAGACTGAAGGCGGTCCAACTTTTAGTCTTAAATTTGCAGCAGGAGTACCCTGGGAAAGACCCAAAATTACTGTTTTGAACTGCTTCTAGCTGATCAAGCACCTTCTCATTCCATCCCCAAATTTCAGCCCCATGTAAAAGTTGTAAGGTAACTTTGCCCTGGAATGTTTTAAGTATAGAAGCTATTTGTTGACCACCCTTAGGAAATAAACATGTTATTATACCTCCCACTGATTTCCCATTATATTTTGTTAAACAATCATTAGTTTATACATAATAATTCTTGGTTTGGCACTAGATGACCAAAATCTGACCTATTTCTCCCCATACTCATTTCACATTTAATTACTTCTTGAATCATAAGAAATCAGGAAGTAACTTTGAAAAGTTAGTATTACTTATAAACTGAACCATTGGAGAAATTTACTATTTTGAAAAACAGCAAAGATACTGATTGAAGATGCTTTTTCACATTTGTTGTCCGTTACCTGTAGTCATGAGTACTCTAACAAGGAACATCTCTTGTACTTAATTCTGATTTAAAAAACACTGTCACCAAAGAAATTGAATAACTACCCAGTTATAAAACCTTAATTAATAAAGTAGAGATATTTTGTGGCTTGTGACATGTGAATGAAATCTTAATCACTATCTTTTTAAGGTTGCATATTCATACACATATGAACTTCGACCTTACTTGGATCTGCTTTTGCAAATTTTGCTAATTGAGGACTCTTGGCAAACTCACAGGTTAGCATTTCAGATTCTTGGATTCAAAAATGTTTGTTTTCTCTCCATGTGACTACTAGGCATGTATGTTTTAGCAGGAAACAGTAGGTTTTCATGACTTATTGAAAACATTTAACTGTTATAAGCATATAGTGGTTATAGCAGCATGTGAGATGTGCAGATTGACTTTGCATATTGGTAGCATATCATCCTGTCATTTATAATTGGAAACAGTTATAAATGTTGTAGGAAAGTCTGTATGCCACTTTGTTCCTGCACTGGATTCCAGTTACATATATAAGATGTTGATTGTATATTGAAACAATTGTTGATAGATAGATAAGTTACCTTGTTAAATTACTTGTAATCTTCTCTATTCAGTTCCCTCTTCCATTGCAACTCTTACATGTTTTTGGAAACTTAGGAAGCCTTTTGAAACAACAAGGGTGTTTTGAGGTGTGAGTTACAGGAGAATTTGGGGGAAATAATTTATATTGAATATAAGTTCTTCCTGCAAACAAATGAGACTTTTTGGTAAAAGTGCTAGGTTTTATTGAATCTATTTAATAAAACTATTTGTGCCATTGATATTTGTGTAGAGATTTCCAGGCTTTGAGAAAGTAACATTTTGATGTTGGTTTCTCTTCAGGATTCACAATGCACTTAAAGGAATTCCAGATGACAGGGATGGACTATTTGATACCATTCAGCGCTCCAAGAATCATTATCAAAAAAGGGCTTACCAGTGTATAAAGTGCATGGTGGCTCTCTTCAGCAACTGTCCAGTAGCCTACCAGATTTTACAGGTAGCTCTTTTGATTTCAGTTAACGATTATTAGTTTTATACTGGTTTAATTTCAGTAAGAATATTTCATTCTCTGGATGGCTCAGAGGAGCAATCCACAGTTGAGTTAAATTTGAAGTGCCAGTTCACATGGCAGGAATATCCAAATCCTCCCAAAATGTTAATTGTTATGACTGTTCATAGAATCATAGAATCGTAGAGTTGGACGAGACCACAAGGGCCATCCAGTCCAACCCCCTGCCATGCAGGAAATCTCAAGCAGATGGCCATCCAGCCTCTGCTTGAAGACCTCCAAAGAAGGAGACTCCACCACAATCTGAGGGAGTGTGTTCCACTGTCGAACAGCCCTAACTGTCAGGAAGTTTCTCCTGATGTTGAGCTGGAATCTCTTTTCCTGCAGTTTGCATCCATTGGCCTGGATCCTGTTTTCTGGAGCAGCAGAAAACAAGCTTGCTCCCTCCTCAATATGAAATCCCTTCAAATATTTAAACAGGACTATCATATCACCTCTTAACCTTCTTTTCTCCAGGCTAAACATCCCCAGCAACCTAAGGCGTTCCTCATAGGGCAAGGTTTCCAGACCCTTCACCATTTTAGTCGCCCTCCTTTGGACACGCACCAGTTTCTCAATGTCCTTTTTTAATTTTGGTGCCCAGAACTGGACACAATATTCCAGATGGGGCCTGACCAAAGAGAATATAGTGGCACTATTACTTCTCTTGATCTAGACACTATACTTTTATTGATGCAGCCTAAAAATTGCATTGGCCTTTTTAGCTGCCGCATCACACTGTTGACTCATGTTCAACTTGTGGTCCACTTGGACCCCTAGATCCCTCTCTCATGCAGTCTTGTTCAGTCAGGTGTCCCCCATCCTATATCTGTGCATCTCATTTTTCCATCCCAAGTGCAGTACCTTACATTTCTCCTTGTTGAATTTCATTTTGTTAGCTTTGGCCCAGCTTTCTAGTCTATTCTGGTTATTTTGAATTTTGATCCTATTCTCTGGCGTACTAGTTATTCCTCCTAATTTGGTGTCATTTGCAAATTTGATGAGTGCCCCCAATTCTGTCATCCAAGACATTAATAAAGATGTTGAATAACACTGGCCCCAGGACAGAGCCCTGTGGGGACCCCACTAGTCACTTCTTTCCAGGATGAAAAGGAGCCATTGTTGAGCACCTTTTGGGTTCGGCCAATCAACCAATTACAAATCCATGTAACAGTTATCTTGTCTAGCCCACATTTTACAAGCTTGTTTGCAAGAATGTCATGGGAAACCTTGTCAAAGGCCTTACTGAAATCAAGATATACTATATCCACAGCATTCCCTTCATCTACCAAGGTGGTAATTTTATCAAAGAAAGAGATCAGATTTGTCTGGCATGACTTGTTTCTCTGAAACCCATGTTGACTTTTTGTGATTATGGCATTGCTTTCTAGATGTTCACAGATTCTCTGTTTAATGATCTGCTCTAGAATCTTTCCTGGTATTGATTTCAGACTAACTGGACGATAATTGTTGGGATCCTCTTTTTTTCCCTTTTTGGAGATGGGGACAACGTTTGCCCTCCGCCAGTCTGCTGGGACTTCTCCTGTTCTCCAGGAGTTTTCAAAGATTATTGACAATGGCTCTGATATTACATTTGCCAGTTCCTTTAATACCCTTGGATGTAGTTCATCTGGTCCTGGAAACTTAAATTCATTTAGATTAACAAGATATTCCTCTACTATCTCTTTACTTATTCTGTGGTGAAATTCCCCTATTCTGTCCTCTGCTCCATTATCTGCAGGTTGAGCACCCTTTCTCTTTTCTGAGAAGACTGAGGCAAAGAAGGTGTTGAGTAATTCTGCCTTTTCTTGTCTCCTGTTAGCATTTTGCAGTCTTCTCCACGTAGTGGCCCTACCATTTCCTCCTCCTTCCTTTTGCTGCGGACATATCCAAAAAAGCCCTTTTTATTGTTTTAACCTCCCTAGCAAGCCTGTGTTCATTCTGTACTTTAGCTTTTCTGACTTTACACATGCCTGCTATTTCTTTGAATTCCTTTTTCGTGATTTCCTCCTTTTTCCATTTCTTATATATGTTCCATTTAAAACCTAGCTCAGTTGAAAGTTCCTTAGTCATCCATCCTGGTTTCTTGAGACACCTCCCATTTTTCTTTCTCACTGGAACTGTTTGAAATTGTGCCTTCAGTATCTCTCTTTTGAGAAACTCCCATCCGTCCTGAACTCCCTTCTCTTTTAGTATTTCTAACCACGGGATCACCCTCAATAATTCTCTAAGTTTACTGAAATCTGTGTTCCTAAAGTCTAGAATGCGTG
Organism: Sceloporus undulatus; assembly: GCF_019175285.1. Classification (NCBI taxonomy): domain Eukaryota; kingdom Metazoa; phylum Chordata; class Lepidosauria; order Squamata; family Phrynosomatidae; genus Sceloporus; species Sceloporus undulatus. Next base: position 75,529,086 of record NC_056524.1, on the reverse strand, counting down.
TCTGACTATGTCTGGCTTCTCCTTTCCATTGTATAACAAACTCCAAGAGAACATGGTCACTTCCACCTAATGATCCTACCACTTGCACCCCATTAACCAAGTCAACCTTGTTGGTTAGGATCAGATCTAAAATAGCTGATCCCCTTGTTGCCTCTTCTACCTTTTTGACAATAAAATTGTCTTTGAGGCGAGTGAGGAATTTGCTAGACCTTGATGATTTTACTGAGTTTGAATCCCAGCAGATATCAGGATAGTTAAAGTCACCCATCACTACTACATCTCTCCTTTATGAGTGTGTAGTCATCTGTTCTAGAAAGGCATCATCCAATTCCTCCATCTGACTGGGGGGTCTGTAGTAGACTCCCACCAGAACATCCTTGTTGTTTCCCTCCCCTTTAATTTTTATCCACATGCTTTCTACCTGGTTGCCAGTACTGATGTCCTGGATCTCTTGACTGGTGTAAATATCTCCGACATATAGTGCTATTCCTCCTCCTTTCCTGTTTGGCCTATTTCTCTTTAAAAGGTTATATCCCTCTATTTCTACATTCCAATTATGAGACTCATCCCACCAGTTTTCAGTGATGCCTATTTTACCATATTTGCTTTGTTGTACTAGGAGTTCGAGTTCATCTTGCTTATTTCCCATGCTCTGTGCATTAGTGTAGAGACATCGCAGACCATGAGTCCCCTTTACTTGCTGCCTGTGCAAGTTTTTTTGCTTCCCACTGTTGTTAAACTATTTGTTGCTTTCTTCTATCTTCACATCAGTTTTTTTAAAATCTTGCCTTGCTGGCTAAACGTCATTGTTGTCTTCACATAATTAATAGAAGAAGTTTTTAAAATGGGAAATTGGGCAGAAGAGAGAAAAAAATCATTGGAATAACAAGCAAACAATGTTAATTTGGTTCCATCATTGGAAAAGGGGAATTAAAACTAACTCTGGAGTCTTGATGAAGAAACGAATACGACTGACTGCCTCTCTGCAGATTGTAGTTGGAGAACTGGCACTACTGACTGCTCCCTTGTTGTGTGCCCCCCCTCCGCAGATCATGGCCAGAAATATAAAATTAAATGAATTAAATAAAATAAAATTAAAATAAATATTAAATTAAATAGTAAAATAAATTGTCAAATACCTGCCATTAAAAAAATCTTACTTTTATAATGGCTAGAATAATGAATTGGAAATGGCATCTCCTATTAAAAACCTGTGTTGAAAATGTTTGAAGAATGCATTTATAGATACTGAATTATTTACATTTTACTCATACAGAGCAATGGAGATTTGAAAAGAAAATGGACATGGGCAGTAGAGTGGCTTGGAGATGAACTTGAACGTAGGCCATACACTGGCAACCCACAATATACATATAATAACTGGTCTCCTCCAGTCCAAAGTAATGAAACATCAAATGGCTACTTTCTGGAGAGATCTCATAGTGCAAGAATGACCCTTGCGAAGGCTTGTGAGCTGTGCCCAGAGGAGGTAAGTACTAAAATTTCACCTTATGGTAATTTGACATCCATTGCCTAATAAATAATAAATGTACTAAAATGCTTTACAGAATTCGATACTAGTTCCATAGCAAAAATGCTAGTTGTACTACAGATTAGTGTGCAGTTGTTAAAATGTCAAGTTTACCCATTTTTTGTCATACATTATCTTAACAGATGTCTGTTTTTTGACTGACATCAATCCACCTTAACTTTGTCTTATATTTAAGGGACACTGACATTTTTCAAAGTTGTAGATATTTGCTTGGTTTGCAGCTTGCAATGGCTATAACCAAGGTGAATCTTCAGATCACCAAAAGAAGAAAATATGATTTGGACTGCAGTTCCTATTATCTCTGGCCAGTGGTCATATTGGCTGGGGTTAATTGCAATTATAATCCAAAACATATTTGGGCAAGTATTTGAGGAAGACCAGCACAGGCATTTTTTCACCTGTTGATAGATAAAGCCATTGGACCTGCATTTTATAAACAAGATGCTTACTTAGCTGTTGTTTTGCTCCCAAGGACATCTAGATTGTGAAGTGTTATTCTTCTGATTCTCTTATGTATTGGGGGGGTGGGAGTGGGATGGAAGTTGGACAAAAATAAAAGACCCATTGTGTGGCCATTGATAACTGTTCCAGTAGTGTTTAAAACAAATATTGGGGGGGGGGGGTCTCAGCTTTTTATGGTACTGGAGCATAATGTAACTAGGTTTTGTTTGAAAGTTGATACTTAGAGGTATTAACATCAAGATTGATGCTTGACTGTAGATTCAGAGAAGAGAAACACTTTTCTACAAAAACATATTTTTTCTATTAAATTTAGCAGCTAGTAGGGTAATACAGCACAGCTTCTCATAAAAAAATATGCAAGTTTCTAAGTATGTGATTACTTGAAAACTCCCTAGATATGCTGGAAAATAAAAGGGATCTCCTGCCTTGGAACCATTCCACTTTGCTGTGTTACCATGTTCTGGTTTGAGGCTGTTGATCAGTAGTAGAAGTGTATTTAAAAAAATCACCTTAGGTTGGGAACATTATACTGTTGTGTTCCTATGCTACTTTTGGAAGGAGCCCTGGTGGCACAGTGGTTAAATGCCTGTACTGCAGCCATTCACAAGGTTGTGAGTTCAATCTCAGGACTCCAGGATCATCTCAGCCTGGCATCCTTCCGCAGGTCGCTAAACTGAGTACCCAGCATGTTGGGGGCAGTTAGTTTACACATTGTAAACTGCTTAGGAAGTGCTTAAGTGCACTGATAAGTGGTATAGAAATGTACTTGATATTGCTATTGTGGGTTTCCTTCAACTATCTAGTTGGCTATTGTGTGAACAGAATGCTGGATTATATAGATCTTTGATTTGATACAATGGTTGCTTTTATCTTTTTGCTTGCTGTCAGTGATAACTTTTGAGAGAAAAGAAAGGTTGAGATGCTGTCCCTCCTTACTCCCAATACCAGGATGCTCACATAATCTAATTTATAATTCTTTATATGTCTCTGACTTGTGGGTGGTATATTGTGCATAAAGCTTGGAATATTGATTGACAATAAACATAATTAGAGAAAAGGGTTATTGTGAACTGTATTTCTATTGTTGTTTAATTAGAGTGATTTTTCTTTTTAGGAGCCAGATGATCCAGATGCACCTGATGAGCACGAGTCATCGCCACCTGAAGATGCTCCATTGTATCCCCATTCACCTGGCTCCCAGTATCAACAGGTGAGCAGAAAAACATCTTGAACAGAAATATATTAGTTCATTTTAATATTGTGTAAATTTTGCTTCAGCTTGATTAGAAATATATTGTAAACTTATTTCCTTAGACACAAGTTGCCACATACCGTATATACTCGTGTATCAGTCGAATTCATGTATAAGTCGAGGTGGGGTTTGGGAGCCAACATTATGGACTTTAATATGATCCGTGGATAAGTCAAGGGTGCAGTCACTGTCCCTCTGCTCCACTTGCCTCTTGGTCCTCCTTTGAATGGCTGCAGCCCCCGAGACGTCCCTGCTGCTCTGCTTGCCTTTTGGTGCTCTGTGAGGGCAAGTGCCAAAGAGCCATCTCTGCTGCCATCCCCAGTGCTCCCTCTCCCATGCCTCTCCCTTCGGGCTCTCTAACTCAAAGGGTTGCTCAGATTTGTTTGCTCCTTTGTATATTTTGGAGAGGAAAGAGTTAAAGAGAGGTTCCTTTCTCCCTTCCTTTCAGTTTGGGCTCTCCAGCAAGTCTTAAGCTTAACCTTTTTTTTCCCTGTGTAGTTTACATCATGACCAAAGCCATGCATCTTTTCACAAGTATCTCCAGAAGAAAATTAAATTCCCAAGTGCAACATGTCCTATTCATGCATTAGTGAACCGTTTTAGAAAGCAAGCCAATGTGTTGGCAAAATACCCAATCTTAACATAATATTTTAATACAATGATCTGCTAAACAAAATTCTGAACCACACTGAAGTCGGATTCTATTGTGCTTTAATTCATTTATTAGATTTAAAAGTTTTCCTATAATTCTTGTTGATGTAATCAGACTCCAAGATAATTCCAGTGTTGGACTTTAGTTAGATTTTCTGAAACTACAAATGAGACACAAAATAGCTAATGAATATTGAACTCTGGGTTAAACCTCCCTTAAAATTAAATTCCTTTATAAAGAAATCACTAGCTCTGGAAATTAAAATGATAGTGAATCTGACCCTAGCCATGTTTGAGAGTCATGGATAACTGCATTATTTGACTCCTTATCTTTAATAAATCATTAATTCTCTGTCCTTAATCTGTTAATTTCCTTTCCTGCTCATTTGCTTTCATCTTGATTTCTTTACTGATGTTCTCAGCAGAGCAGTTGGTAAGTGATACAGACCCAGTCCCCTCAAAATTAAATCACATTTTGTCCACCAGCTCCCTTATTTGTTCATGTGTCTTCACTTTCTCACAAGAGCTGGCTTTTTTCACTTCCCGAATGCACAGAGATTATATTTTAATTCCAGTTGAGGGTTCAGAACTGATGCAACTTCATATTACATGAAGGTATACTAATGGTTCATATTAGCAGGGACGTAGCCAGGATTTTAGGAAGGGGGGGTCCAGACTAACTACCACTATTATAATGGGGTTTGGGTGCGGCGGCGCAGCAGCACACACCATTCATTTTTCTAATGGAAGGGGGGGGTCCGGACCCCAAGATTCCCCCCCTTGGCTACGTCCCTGATATTAGCCCATTAGTTTAGTAGATGTTTTGAGGGCTAGCAAATACAAATTAATCATTCAATTAAGCTTCACACAAGAACTCTAACTATCCTTTGAAGAACATTCACAATTGCCACTTCCTATTTTCTGTACTGATTATAAGTACTTTTGCTCCACCATTTTGTTTTTTGAAGACTTATTTAATTTAATGTATTCATATAAGTTGGTTAGCATTTTTTTCAGTTTCCTCTTGCTTGAAGTTTTGCATGAAGTTGGACTTAATTAACTACATTTTGCTTTCAGTGTAAATTTGTTTGATTTTTAGTTCTATTTAACAGGGAAGACTTCTCTCCAGTTGTTAAAAATACGTTGCTAAACAGTTGCTCTTTTTTAAAAAAAAATAAAAATAAAGTAGAAGCAATTGTTCTTACAATACATTTTGTCTCTTACAGAATAACCATGTGCATGGACAGCCATATACAGGCCCAGCAGCACATCATATGAACAACCCTCAGCGACCTGGCCAACGAGCACAAGAAAATTTTGAAGGCAGTGAAGAGGTTTCACCACCTCAGACAAAAGAATAGTGGAAATGCACATGATTAACTTGCTCCATCAAGACTGTGCACCCAGGCCTTACAGTCCAACTTTTCTCTGTGTCTGGCTAATATTTAGAAGAAGAAAAAACTATTCCTAATCAACATGGAGTGAAGAGTCTATTCACTGTCTTACCTGCAGAAAATTGCTGTCAATATATAACCTGCCTGCAGTGGAAAGTGTATAGTGTTTTGTAATAAATGGCCTGATGCTAATGTGTAAATGGCAAAGGTGTATATAGTATATTAATGTTTGACTGTTAATTCTTAAGCAAGAAACATTTTTTTGTCTTGATGAGAACTCACAGATCTACAACAATTAATTTCTTGATATATCTGCTGCGCTCTACAACCAGTGTTGCCTGCCTAATGGCAGTTGGATCAGCTCCTTCCCCCCCCAAAAAAGTAAGCCTGTCCATGTCAACCAGGAAAAAAATAGTTTCATGTAATTCTTTGCCACTGGAGTCGATTTTACTATGAGCAACGTAATGACTGGTAACCTTTTAATTATTTGGTTGATGTGGAAAATTGGTGATGTAACATTGTTTCTAGGTCTTTTTTCATTGCCTTTTTCATTCTGGTATTAGGTTAATCACTTTGAAGCTATAGTTAAGCTGTAACATTTAGCATGGCTTCACACCAGGTTAGTGTAGCCAGTGAGGAAATAAAAATTAACAGTTATCCCATTGGGACAACTGTGTTGTTCAGAGCCTTTTCTTCTGACATCTAGATTATAAAACAGGGAGGGGGAGGGTTGGGCAATGTGACAAACAAGTGGTTTTCAGTTGCACATATGTTCCTCACATCTAATGTTTGACAGTTCTGTCTCTGGGTGGGATAAAAGAACATTTAGTTTTCAGTAATAGGAAATTAAAAGATTTAAAACAAATATGCAAATTTTTGCTATGCCAGGATGCCTGGAGCATAATAGACTGTACTTGGTGTGCTTGTTTTGTTTCTTTGGTAGAGCTTATTTGATAACACTTTCCTTTCTACTGCATTGCAGTGAAGTGGAAGTCAACAAAATCACACAATACTTGTGAGTGCCACTGCACCAAGTTAACTTGCTGGTTTTCTGCTCGTTCACAATTCTACTTGAAAGCAAGAATTGTCTTAGCTCTTTATCCATTCTAAGAGAAATCTTAACCTTAGAAGCAGGGTTTGATTATTGAAAAACAAACTACTGGTTAGTCAAATACAAATATGAGGTATCTCTCTATTCCAGAGCAAACATTTGTTTAAAGACTTCAAGGAACGCATCAGTAAATACTGTATTTAAATTAAAATTGGTAACTTGAATGTGTGTAATTATTTTGGAACGTGTCGAAAAACCAAATACCCCTGCAAAACAGATACAGCCCACCCTATACTATTTAAATATTTGCTGTTTTATTTTATAGAAATTATTTTGCTGAATTCACAAATAGAATTTGATTTAAGAAGACCATTTTTGTCCTGTGGTGTGTGTGTGTGGTTTTTTTTTTAAAGAACAGACTGCACAGGTAGTTGGATTCTGTGCACTATACTGAATTCTGGAACTTAAAAAGTCGCATTGAGATTTGGTGGACAGAAATTTGATCCTTGACAAAGAATAAAAAAAAAAACTGTAATAGTTTCTTAATGTGACTATCTTGTACTTTTTGTATGTTTTATATATACATATATATTTAATGAGCACAAGCTTGATGGTATTTTTTACAACTGAGTTAATACAAACAACGCTGCTTATCAAGACTAGTATTTATAGTTGAAATGAACTAAGTTAGAAAATCAGAAGTGTGTTCTGTTGCATTTAGTGTAATGAGATAGTCTTAAACCATTTTTAAATATTCTATGTAGCAATTATCGTTTTACTCTTCCAGATTTTCTCTAGAATTATGTTAACTGTTATGTTTTTAATAGCATATAATTTGATGGGTTGACAACATTCAGGCAAAACATTCCCAGTATATTTGGGTATGTTTACTACTGGCTTAAATCAGAATATTATCCTGTTTTTGTATTTGAGCTGCAACAGTTCATATTCCCTTGGACCAGTAATTATTGTTAAACATAATGTTTCAGAGACTTATCTTTGCTTACAGAAACGTAGAACTTGTTAGTTCAACCTTGGAAAAAATGAAGAAGCATTAAGTGATTGTGGATTTTTTAAAAACTTATTTTCATAAAGCATTAATTTGTTTTTCCCATCCGTGGGGGAAGAAGTTTCTGGATGATCAGTTTGGGAGTATTGTGGCTAATCTTTCCCCATAAAAGAGACTTTTCTAAAATGATAGCCTCATATAAGTGTGTAGCAGAAACCTGAGAAAGGGATTTCCTTTTCTTCTTCAAAAACATCAAATTTCTTCATTTTAAATGAAAATGTTCTGAAGAATGATTAATGCATGCTTTTGTCAGAGCTCTGGCAGCAGTTGCTGCAAAACTGTAATGTAATACCTCAATATTAATGGCACACATTAAAACAAGTCCTCAAAGTGCCTAAATGTTTAATTTTACTTTTCCACTGATTATTTAATTTTTGTTGTAACAGTTAATCGGAAATCCCTGTCTTCCATAAAAGTGATCCATCCAGCAGCAAAATAATCTTACATTTTTCCTAATTATCTGACATAAACTATAAATAAATTGTACACCTGTAGGATTTTTTAAGTATGTTTGTAATCAGAATGTGTTTATGTGAATAGTTTTCTTCACCCTAATAGTTCTATGTGCAAATGAATCTTTGCCACTGTCTCAGTGCGAGACTTTAAAGGTCTTTTTTGTGTGTGTGTTAGCTGCTAAACCAACATAGTTAAGTAGCCATGCATGGCTGCCAACTTACTGGGGTTCTTTAAATGTATCATTTGTGGGGAGCTTTTGAATGCCAAAACTCATGGGAGCCTCAGTTTTTTGTTCGAACATAGATTCTAGTCTTTAGCAATTGTGGAAAAAAAATGAAAGCATGTCTGCGGTGTCCTCTCAAGATTTAAAAACCAAAAGAGAAATAAAAAGAATCCAAAATGGAATTTTAAACCTCATGATTTTTAAATGAAATAATATCTTTGTTTAAATGGCCATGTGTTTTGAGGTAGCTTTAGAAACACATGTACAGATTTGATTTGCTTCCCAAGCAAATTAGGATGTGATTAGTAAAAAGGTTTTTAGGCAGTATATGTATATAAATCAGATATTGGGTGTCATTTTGCTTATGTAATTGGTAAATTACAAAGAAAGACAAACATGTATTTGAAATTTCTGTATCAGTTTAAAGAGAGAGAAGTAGAATAAGTAGGTTAGCTTTGCCCTTCTAGGCACATGTTCATGTAGATGCAAATGTTGTCTTGCTGCTATCACCCTGGAGGTGGTTTCAAAATGAAATTGCACTTTAAGAACTTGCTGCAAAATGTTTGTGTTTGTTTCCATGTTTCCTGGAACATGTTCATTTATGTTGGTTTCTACATTTTCTGAGTGTCCTGGCTGGCACAGTTCAAAGGACAAGTTGCCTGCATAGCTCCCATACATTATAGTAGAGCGAAAATAAAAAGTACTGCTATGTTCTTGGGACAAGCCCATCAGTTCTCCTGAAGTTTGTTTAAGAAAACCTCCCCAAGTTCTGTTTATCATTTTGTAAATTTGCTGCTAATACTAGTCACTGTTGTATGACAGAACATTTAACTTATTCTTCTTACTCTACAAGCTTACATTAACATGGGCATTTTTTGTTGTTGTGTGCCTTCAAATATTTTCTGACTTATGGTGATGGTGAGATTTTCTTGGCAAGATTTGTTCATTATGCAGACAAGCTCTTTGCAACAACAACAACAACAACAACAAAATAAGGGAAATGTAAGTTTTTAGAATGTTCTCATAGCAGAAAAAGTTATTTTAGAAATGTAACGTCTTCCTTCTGGGAATTATGGTTATTAATAGAAAACACAGATGTGTGAAGCTGGTTCTCACTGTTGCATGTGCATAATTTCATAACATCCCAGCAAGTGGTGCCTTGTGGAAGAATGGGCAATTGTGAGTCAGGTGTTATGGCTAGAACATTATATGATCTCATGTGCGGAGGATTAAATCCTGTGAGGGTTGGAGACCATCCTGAATTAGGTGATCTGTGGTTCATGGAGCACTTGGTAAAACAGTGAGTCTCCAAAGATAAAGCAACAGTAGCTTCCTTGAGCAAAGTTCTGCTTGTATAGGTTTTCTGTAATAATGGGATCTTTCTTTCTTCCCTTGACACAGTCCATCCTATTCAGAATGGTCCCTCTAATCAAAAAGTTTTGGTTATATACAGGCAAGAAGGAGCAGGGAATGCCCCTCGGCAATTTCCTTCTACAGAGTGCTTAGGATTCAACACAGTGCGTTTCTGTAGTGTTGGTTTACATTCTGAGAAGCAGGTTTTCATGTGTTATTTATGAATGGATCCTCTGTCACCTTCTTTTGATCAGCAGGAACATGCTTTTGTATTATTGTTTTTGTATTCTTTAGCCTTCCCTAAAGGGACAGTAATCATTTCATCTTTCTAAAGTCCTATGGCTAAAAGGTGAAGAAATAGATATGCATCCTTCGTGCACAATTTACTTCATTGCTAATGTGGGAAAGGCATTCGATTATCTGGAGAGAATCTAGTGCATGCAATATGAACGCTGTTGCAGTAAGGAAAATAACTGTACCTTAATGAATAAACATTGGTACAAATTGCCCCCCTTCATATTTTTGTTCTCATTCTGAATAGCTGTCCTGCTTGGTATCAGATGACAATGGTAAACAAAATAGCAAATTACTGACCAATTAAGTACTAAATTCAATAGGGATTGGATGCTATTATAGGACTCATATTGGAGTTGCTGCTGTTTGTGTAATTATAAAAAAAATACTGCAGTAGTGACACTATTAGTGTACGTTATTACCTGAACCTATTTCTGGCATCTTCCTGTTCATTGGCTTCTGAAGATAGTTGCACTTGTTGAATTTCAGTTGTGCTCAGGTTCTGTACTGCTGTCGATTTGACCCATAGTGGATTCCTAGGGGCTTAAATTGCAAATACTGAGAGAAAAGATGCAGACAAGGAAATTAGTACTTACAGTAATCTGCTAGGATCATCCATAATGAAGAGCTGGTGAAGCACATTGGCTAAAAAGACACGGTAAAGGTCAGAAAATTCCCAGTTCAGACTCAAGATATGCTATGAACTCATGTACCAGTACTTTTAGGCATGCCAGTCTTGACGAACTGTAATGGAGATAATATATGTGAAGAAATGTGAACACTTATAAGCACATTTGAAAAATTGTGTGTTTAATAGCGCATTATTGTTCTGTGCCATCAAATCAATCTAACATAAGGTAATCCTGTGAATGAAAGACCTTCAGGAGACCCTATTATTAAAAGCCTTGCTCAAATTCTAGATTGGGTCAATCCAAAGGAAGCATTTCAGTAATGCAGTTCTGTGTGCTCCACAGCTAAATTGATCCGTAAATGACACAGTTCCTGCCCACAAACTGTAGCTCTCCAATTAACCTAAATGCCAGCAATTGCTAAGAGCGAGTTCAAACATTTGCTCCATGCCTTAGTGCCAATTCCTGTGGCCATTCTGGCTGAATATAGGTCCGTTTCAGTCCCAGTGATTGGGGTTGGCTGTCGTGATTGCTCATGCAGTTGTTCAAGCACAAGAGGCAGCTCTCACGCATAGAGCAAAATATTTTCATGTGTGGATTTTCTGTTGATAGTAAAGACACCTTAAATGTTCTTTAAGAAGAGTGCTAATTAAACAGGTTGTTTTTAAAGGTTTGTGTTTAAAGGCACCACCATTTAAGTCTCTGTCCCCTTAACTGTCATCATAATACCCAAAACAATCTATTTAAAATTGTCTAATTTTCTCCATTCAAATTTGTGTTTTCATAATTGCATTGCGCTGGGTCATAGTGATTGGCTTCCCCCCTCATACTAACAAAATTGCCATTTCTCTGATCTTTGTACATGTGTGTGTGTGTGTGTGTTTTTTAAAAAGGAGCACCATCTCTTGCTCTTTGCTGTACATCTTTTTATTTAATTCCTGCAAGATTTAGTTTGTCCAAGAAAAGTTATTTTAGGTGCTCATGAGTTTAGTATGCTACTCTACATTCATTCCAGTACCTGTATTTGCTATCTCTTTTATGTTGTTTCATTCTTGGAGACCACCCTCTTGCTCAGTACAAAATTTGATTTGCTCCCTTTTGCTTAAGCCTGTATGTGGATCTGAAAAATTAGCTTTATATTTTCAATTTTGCTGTGTGTTTGATTAATTCCATAGAACATTTATTGAACAACACAGTAATTCATGACCTTTTGGAGCCTTGTTTGGTAATCAGTTGTCCTAGAATGAGTATGAAGGGGGAGCACATAACAGTGATCTTCAAAGTGTATGTATGTGCCTTCAAGCTGCATGTCCACTTACAGTGACCCCATGAATTTCATAGGATTTTCTTAGGCAAGGAGTACTCATGAGATAGTTTTGCCAGTTCCTTCCTCTGAAATATAGCTTGCAGCACCAGGTATTTGCTGGCAGTCTCCCATCCAAGTAGTAACCTGAGCTAACTCTGCTTTCATCCTCCACCTCTCATGGTTGCCAGCAAGTTCATTCGCCTCAGATACCATTTTTGGCAAAGCTGATTTCTCTTCTGCATGGGCAACCATTTGTCCCTCAAATCCAATTTGTCATTTGTATTCTAGTTGCTGACCTATTTTAAGACTTTGATCCAAAACACACTGCAGAAATAATCCAGTTTGAGACCACTTTAACTCTCCTGGCTCAGTGGTAGGAAATTCAAGTACAGTACTATCATTTTTAAAGACATTTAGCTTTCTCTGTCAAAGAGTTCTGGTGCCACAATAAACTACAATTCCCAGGATTCCCCAGCACTGAGCCAGGACAGTTAAAGAGGTCTCAAACTGGATTATTTCTGCAGTTGTTTTCAACCGCTAATCTGCTTTTCGTTGACATTTTAATCATAGTGGGGGCAGGCTGTTAAAGCTAGCCGAGAACCTATGTCTACATTTTTGAGGATCAGGGGACGCGCTATTCCATCCTATCACTTACATTGTCATACTCTTCACCTATATCCTATTAGGTGTTGAGGAAGTGGTTCCCATCTGCCTGTGTTGGGTATTCGTATCTCTTTGGACAGAATTGATTTATAATCTTGTCATATGGAGGAGATGTAGCTGACTGGCAATTATATTTTCCCCATGGGGCCTGGAACTGTTTTTCTTTCCTGGAAACTACTCAAGGATCACCACTTTGAGTAGTACTCTTTGAGTGTTCCTATTCCTACATAACAAAGCAAGCAGCAACAGAGCTAGTCTATTTCAAAATGATGTGGTTGAAAGTCACTATTTTTACTAATATAAAGTCTAATTCAAGAGAAATAATATAGGTAAATGATAGAAAACAGTTGCCAAAACTATCCTGATCACCAAAAAAATAAAATACAATTCTATTAGACTTTGGATGTGACATGTAAAATATAAAATATTTTCCAGTTATATTTGAATGTTACATTTTAAGAATTATGTGATTATAGATCATATCTTGCTCTATCTAGGGAAGGCATATGATGGAAAGCTTTGTCAAAACAACTTTTAACTATTTCTGATGGGTGCAATTAATTCTTTTCAACATTTTTATCTGAAACCTCTATTAAAACTTCTGGCATACCTTTTCTTTAGCTTTAACATTTGCATTCCATGTTTGAATTCTAGAGTTTGGATGAGCTAGATCTAGTAGAACCTTGAACGGTGTTCAATATTGTACTGATGAAGATTCTTGCCACTAATGTATTGATTTTCATATATGGGAGACTACAGGGAATCTTGACCTTCTCTTGAAATCTTCCAACCCTGTCTGTTGCAAAGTATGAGCTTCTAGGAGGTAGGGAGAATACTCCCAGTTTGTAGATTGCTTTGGAAATGTTTGACTTATTTGACAAAATCCAAAAGGGAAATCCTTTCCTCCCTTTCCAGCACTCCCACCTTGCCTCCCCAGAGCGTTCCCTCAACTCCACAGTACATTTCAAGGGGGGCTACAACCAAGATTTTCACCTCCCATCGAAGGTGTTAACTGGACACAATCCAATTGCTGCTGTTTCTTCCACAGCCTATTCCAGTAAGTGCCACTTATTTTGTCATCACTGGTTTTACTGAGACTGGTAGAATACTGTATTTCATAATTACATTTTTGGATTCTGTATGCAAGTGTGAGTTAACATTTGAAACGGGATTTCGAAATGTTTACTTTGAGCTCAGTTGGTTGTTTGGTATTTGAGCCATATTTAATTTTGAATTTGAAACTGCTCTGCTAAGGAAAAGCATAGAAAGGGAAACTATTGGCAAAATACCATATTTATACAGTAAGTCTTAATTTTCAGGACTTTGTGCAAGCACAAATACACTGTTTAGTTACTACACCCTGAAATTGCAGCTCAACAATTTTTAGATTGAAGATGGGCTACTCCAATGTGCCTTTATGCCTTTCATTTCCACCTAGCAATAGCATACTTAGTTCAATATTCTTCCAGTTTTTAAATGCATTTCCTAAGTGCTTGGCCTTCATTTATCTCACTGTAAACAAGGTACCTTATGTTACACATCTATTTGTAGCAAATGAAGCTTAATTGTAACAAAGGTTTTTTTAAAAAAGCTTGAAAGCCAGTTTCTTAAAAATGGGTGCCCTCCTGCTTCAACCTACAATTGGAGAGCCTCTAAAAATATTTCCAATAAAAAGGGCTAAAGCATTTTACTGGATTTGGTATTAACTTGCGTTAAGATTGGTTTATACTTAACCCTTTGCTAATAAAACTTGAGAAATGTGCATTTTGTAAATTGTAAAAATTACATTTGCTGGCTATATTAGTGGTTCACTGAGCCTTCTAGTTTAGTACCCTCATTCTCTGGTCTTCGAATGAGTGCTTATGCTACACTCCAGAAATCTCTGCGATGCAGAAAAGAACATACCGTATCCAATTTACTGGCCAACGTTTTCCATTATCACTGTCATTGACTAAGATTTCCTTTTAACATCAGCAGTCAGGAACAGGCCTACCAGGTGCTGGCCTAATAGCATCTAATTCTTGGTAGCTCTACAATGGATCAGTAAGCTTGAATTTTAGTGTTCTTTGTCAGGATGGCTAAGGGCCCAGACAGGCCAAAATAAAGCTGCTTTGGGTCACTTTGGAGGTATGTTGTTTAAATGACACATGCATCTTTAAGAGGCTGGAAGCTGTGCCAAAGCTGCACTCCAGTCCTTAGGACTGGAGCGTGGTTTTGGCATGGCTTCAGACCTCCTAGGACACATGCATCATTTAAACAGCATACTTCCAAACTGACCCAAAGCACCTTTATTTTGGCCTGTCTGTTCAGGCCCTAAAAGAGGTTTGGAAACTGCTTTTTTAAGCCCATGAAGCAGCAATTCAGCAACTAAAAGCTGAGTTTTTGTCTAAGCAATAGTTTTTTGAGATTAGCCTTAAGTAATTTACATTAAAAAGCCAAAACAGACTGCAGAAGGAAGGTTGGATCCACCCTAGTGTTTGCATTAAACAGAAAGTACTAATTTCTGTCTTCAATTGGCTAGGTGCTTTCCCATCCTGTGGCAGTCCTATGGGCTTAATGGGACTATTACTGATAATGGCTGTTGCCACAAGGGGAGAAACAAATGGAGCAGCAGTTTCATACAAATCTGGGCCCAACATATGATTAAGCTACTTCAACTTAAATATGTAAAGTTGACACAGCAACACTCATCACTGTTGTAGCAGGGGACCCGTTATTCCCCATTTGGCTTGGAGATGTCTCCCAATTTAAGGAATAATTTGTCAAATAGTAGTGTGAGAACTATTGTTCCAAATATATATATATGGAAACCCTACAAGGCTAGTTCAATTTTCATCACTTTAAAATGTGTTTTAGAAGAGGACTAACAGTTTAAGCTTACTGCATGTGCTTTCTTTTATATTAGTACATGACTGTACATGAAACAAATACAACTCTGCTATAACTTTTGAATATAATTAACACATTGATCAACATTATGGAATTATTCTTTTCTGTTACACAATTAGCTATCCTACTATTTAGTAAAACAGAAGAAAAATTACTTTGTGAACCAAGTTTAGTATTGCAGTTACCCTGAACAATGTTTTTTGTAGCCTCAACTGAAAGTTTTTATTCCATTATCCAGTTTCAGGACACCTACATATATATTCAATGCTTTGCCAAATTGTTACACGTAGAAAAAAAAGAGTATTTCCACACATTTTTACTAGATGTACACAAATAATGGCATTTATTTTGTTATGAATATAATGAACTGAAGATTTAATTCTCCTTCTCCTGCACAGTCTTTGTTCCACGCAGTCTGCCAGTACGCCGGGCTGCAATGAGACCAACCTTGCGACCAGCTGGAGCATCTCTCCTAATGGTTGATGGCTTACCAATATGCTGGTGGTTGCCACCACCAAAAGGATGTTCAACAGGCTGTGAAAAGAACAATCGGAATCAGAGCCAGAAATTATTTCAATACAACACGAAACAGCTCTTCAAGGCAAAACCTATACAAAACCCCATTTAATGCCATGGAACTGAAGACAGAAGATGCTGAAGACACAATTGATGGGGGAAAGCCTGCTTTATCAACTTCAAGAAATAGCGCACATTACTGCAATAAGAACTAATGTTATGTTTTAATTTTATGATGATTAGTGGTTTTGTTTTAGCTTTGAATTGTATGTTTTATATGTATTAGCCAGCTTGATATGTACAATACAAAAAGTACAGTAGTTACATATGCATAATTAAATCTTTGAAGCACTGGCAATGCATGGTTTTCTGTTTGAACTAGAACATCACTTGGGCAGTACTATAACTATGTCTGTTAGCAGTCACTGACCCACTTGAGGGTCAAGAGATGCCTTGACCCATCAGACTGCCCTTTAGTTCCAGCATTGTGTGGCTGAAGTGAGCATACCACCTCAGTCAAGAGCCAGTAGCTCAACTGGCCTATTTTTCTTTTCCACTTCCATTTTCCTTTTGCATGATGGATCTGAAGTAATGGATTACAATTAAAAATTGTAAACAGTCTTAAGTGGTTTGTCAGAAAGGAAATAGATCATTGTAGAAAAAAAAAACCAAGCAAGAGTGCAATAAAAAGAGTTACTTACGTTCATAGCTACACCACGGACACGTGGCCAGCAGTTTCTCTTTGCCTTGTATTTGTGGTAAGCCCGTCCAGCTTTCAAGATTGGTTTGTCAATACGACCACCACCAGCAACAATACCTGTTAAATATAAGAAGTTTGTTCTCCGCTTTTTCTTAAAAAATCAACACCAGTTGAAACAGCTCACAGTCCTTCTCAAATACAATCACACCACAGTTAACAAAGCTTAATATAAAGAAGCTTGTTTTTGCAGTCTTTACCCAGCCCTGTTTTCTGCTTCATCCTCTGCTTAGCTAGAGATTTTTAGCTGTATCAGCATTGGGAGACGGTAAAGGAGGGCTAGAGAAAGGCAGACTTTCAAGGTAGGATTGCAGCAGCATATTTCTGGTAAACTGCAATAAAACACTGAGCTGGGAAGGAATGGGATTCTGCTCTAACCAATCCTACTGTAGCCATGTGTGCCTGCCTACAAAAGGCAAGGTAAGCAGCAGCTGCTTCCACAATCCCTTACTGAGCATGTGTGTTAAAAGCAAAACAGAGAAAAGGGAAAGCAGTTAAGCCAGACTCACCACCTCCCCAGCCCATGTTAAAAAGGATGGATTTCTTAAGTATAGCCCTCAAAACTAAAATCCTAAGAAAATTGGAGGTTTGAGACAGAAAAAACCCTGAATGCATTTTAGTAGAAGCTTTCAACTATCTCTAGATTCTAGAGTCTAGAAGGTTCCGTGTTTTTGTTTACTTGTGCAAGGCTTATCTGACCTTATTTCATTTCCCTTGTATATATTGATAGTTTTGGATAACATGTTTACTGGAGTTTACTAAACTATTCTTTTTTGTGAAGTAGGAACCTGTCCCTATTCTTTCTATTTCTTTCTCCCGAACCAAATTTTCTGATAAAGAAACAATGCCCAGGAACACATCTACATCATTAAATGAGAGATGCCTGTAATAACAATAAGAAACTATGAACATGCTCTTCTTATATAACATCTTGCAATTAAAAAACAAGATGGAAGATTTAAAAATGCACTCATATGTCATCCTGTAAAAATTTCTGCCATTTAAAATGGCTGGGGGGGGGGATGCCCCATGTCCATAGATGGTAAAAGCAGTTCTTTATTTAATTGCAGTTATGGCTCATCAGAAACTACTGGGAAAGAGGCCCTTTTTTTACAAAACAAGTCACTTCCTGTTTCCTGAAAAAGGTTTTTTTCTACCAGGCAAAAATTGGCTAGGAGTATGTGTCAAAGGTTTTGTGAAAATGCCCCCCCGCCAAACCCACTACAGGGTACATGCCACTTTGCTTATCCCAGCCTACACAGTCAGAACACATCAAGTTCTATACAGACGCATAGATTGATAGGTTGAGTATTAAGAGGTATTCAGTATTGAGTATTAAAAGTATTCCGTACTTTCAATGATGTTGTCCAAAATGTTACCGTTAGGCTGCTTCTGCTATTATTGTTTGTTGTGACACCAGAGCTCTATACACTGCTCCCTCGGGTTACGAAATTAATTCGTTCCGCAGCCGCTTTCGTAACCCGAAAAGCCTTCGTAAGCCGAATTGCCATAGGCGCTAATGGGGAAAAGCCACGTTTCGTGCGAAAAAGCGCCGAAAAGCACCAAAATTTTTTTTCGTAACCCGAAAAACATTCGTAACCCGGAACAATTATTTCCAATGGGATTTTTTCGTATCCCGGAAATTTCGTAACCTGGGTATTTCGTATCCTGAGGTACCACTGTAACAGATCTCTAAATGTCTCATAAAATAATTCCCAGAATTCCACAGCACTGAGCCATGGCAGTTAAAGTGGTGTCAATTTGGATTATTTCTGCAGTGTTGGTACAGCCTAACTCAATATGCAAGTTCAGAGATTCCATGACGAAAATGTCTCAGTAGACTCAACCAACAATTCTAATATGACTCAGTGGAAACCAAAGGCCTAAAAATATGGTTTTCTCAATTGCTGCTATTTTTGTTATTCACTGCATCTGAGTTTTGCATAAAGATCGTCTCCAATGACAACTTCCTGTGGTAAAAACAACCCCCCCCCACCTAAAATGGCAGGCAGATGGCAGAATTGGGGGGTGGCCATTTTTGAAATTAGTGGGGAGCTGCAGCCTTAAGATCTCCTGGAGGACCAATGGGGCCTCAATCCCTGGTAGCTCTTAAAATGCCGCATGGTTCATTTTAGCTTTATATATGCAGTCCCTAGTTATTGTAAAGACATCTTTTAGACATCTGAAAACCCCAAAATAACTCTGCAATCCAGGTTGTATAATTACAATGTTCTATTCAAACACTTCCAACCAAACACTTTGGAGCTTGAAGAGTGCAACACACATTTTAGGTAACACTTACCAACAACTGCTCTGTTTGCAGAGGAGATCACCTTCTTGGAACCAGAAGGCAGTTTCACCCTCGTTTTCTTGGTTTCAGGATTGTGGGAGATAACTGTGGCATAGTTTCCAGAGGCGCGAGCCAGCTTCCCACGATCGCCCGGCTTCTCTTCAAGACAGCAGACGATGGTGCCTTCTGGCATAGTACCAACAGGCAGCACATTGCCAATGTTCAGTTGAGCTATAAGAGATTAAGGAGAGGGGATATTTAAAGCAGGAGTGTCAATCTGGGTGCATTTCAAAGAAACATGCACCATTTCTATCATCTTTACTTACCTTTCTTGCCACAATAAACAAACTGTCCCGTGTGAATGCCTTCAGCGGCAATGAACAATTCTGTTCGTTTCTTAAATCTGTATGGATCACGGAAAACAACCTTGGCAAGCGGAGCTCCCCGTCCAGGGTCATGAATTATGTCCTATTGAAACGGAATTGCAATTTAATATGACGGCATAGAGAGAGAAAGAGAGGGGACAGAGAGGGAGAAGCAATATTAATTGTAATTACTATTAAATACTAGAAACACTACTAATTTTCTTGTGATATTTACTTGCATTGTTGTCAGACCAAAGAAAGC
Source organism: Sceloporus undulatus (assembly GCF_019175285.1). Taxonomy (NCBI): domain Eukaryota; kingdom Metazoa; phylum Chordata; class Lepidosauria; order Squamata; family Phrynosomatidae; genus Sceloporus; species Sceloporus undulatus. The sequence continues at coordinate 75,509,652 of NC_056524.1, read as the reverse complement.
CTGATATTTGACATGACAACTGTTTATACTGGGTAATCGTATCACACAATTCAAGCGCCTACCAGCGGTCCCATTTGCACATATTTAAATTCCACATAGCAATGACAAATGCTAAATACTGGAGGCATACTACTGAAAGGACTGAAGGATAGTTTCATTAAAAACCCATACTCTAGGTGAAATTCATCTGCATTATGAAATTTTATCTGTATTAAAGTCTCATTGTGCTTCACAGGCCTCCAGCCTTTAGTATGACTCTCAAAATATTTTCAGCTCACCTCTTTACACTGAATCCTTTCGGCATCTGAGTTAGCAGACCAAGTCTATGAAAGCGATTCATACTTTCATACTGTGATTCTGTGATTCTACTACTTCTTTCCATCTGTTAGTCTCAGGTGCTGCAAGAGCACCTAAATTTGCATACTAAATTATACTGCTCCCTAACAAGGGCTGCCTCTTGATATCTATCTGTGTGTAATGAGAGACGGTAAATAGTTTCAGTTTTTATACCCACCTACTCTTTATCGCGGCAGTTCAGCCAGGACACAAGAAGTCACATTATACTGAATATACCACAATATGTGGAGCATCATGACCTAAAATTCCCCACCGCCCGGCACTTACCTTCACAATACCCTTGATGTAGCCATGTCTTTCAGCAAAGTCAACAGCCCTGAGCTTCGCTGCGCCCTTCCTGTGTTTCACGTGGGCCCTGAACACGGACCCCGCGCCTTTTCTCTGGCCTCTGATTACGCGGCCCATTCTGCGCTGGGAAAGAGTTGCGAGAGACAAGGAGGTTTAGAATAAAGGAATCCCGGCCCAGGAATTTGTTTAGAGTAATGCCAGTAATGAATGGAGTTCAACCCCTCTCCACACCAGAATCCACTCCTACACTTTACTACTACAAGGATACACAAAGGGGGGAATGGAGCCACGTATTCATGGCACTATCCTGAAGCACAGCTGCCATTACCAAAGTTTAACCACCAACAGATATACATTTAAATCTTACTGATAGGCTTAGTTGAACTAGAAATGGTGTTGTTGCTGTGTGCCTTCAAGTCGCTTCTGACTCATGGTGACCCTAAGGCTATTGTGGCAAGATTTGCTCAAAGGTTTGCCACTGCTTCCCCCTGAGGCTGAGAGAGTGTGACTTTCCCAGGGTCAATCGATGGGTTTCATGGCTGAGCCAGGATTCGAACCCTGCTCTCCAGAGTCACAGTCCAACACTCAAACCGCCACACCGCACTGACTCTTCTTTGTATTATACTTTATGCATTTTGCACCCTTTGTGTGTTTTGTTGCCAAGGCAGAGTAACACATGCAAGTGGAATTAAAGAGCATGCGCACAAGCCAAGAAAACAGGAGGGAGAGAGGCCTTGTAGCGCCTTTGAGGGTAACTGAAAGGAAGAGGTTGGCAGCAGGAGCTTCCCTAGACTTCAGTCTACTTCCTCAGAGGCGTCTGAGTGGAACTAGATGCATCTGAATGCATCTGAGGAAGTAGACTGAAGTCAAGGGAAGCTCCTGCTGCCAACCTCTTCCTTTGTGTTACCCTCAAAGGCGCTACAAGGCCTCTCTGTGTACACAATTTTACAGATTAACACACTTGTGTGTGTATATATACAGTATACTGTATATAATTTTATTCCAAAACACACTGTAGAAATAACCCAGTTTGAGACCGCTTTAACTGCCCTGGCGCTCTCTCTCTCTGACAGAGAAGGCTAAGTGTCCCACAAACACTACAGCTCCCAGGGTCCCCTGGCACAGAGCCAGGGCAGTTAAAGCGGTCCCAAACTGGATTGTTTCTGCAGTGTGTCGTGGACTTATATGTTCCTGGCGCCGCCATTTCCTTGGTGCCCCCCAAAAGGAGCCCAAAAGGCCAGACGGGGAGCTCGAGATGGCGGCCAGGCGCTCCCTTGCTTCCCTCCAAGGACCCCAGCGTCGCCAGGAAGCCGATGGCGGCCTGAGCCCCCCAGGATTCCCCCGATGGAGACGGATTCCGCCCGGTCCCCCCTCCGCCTCCAGCCTTACCTCGGCAGGCCCTGGTTCGGAAAGGAGGCGGGACCGGAAGTTCGCGGAGGAACCGGCTTTTTCCGGCCACGAGGAAGTCGCCCGCCGCAAGGCCTCGTGGGTAATGAAGTCCTGACATCCGGGAACTTAGCAGCGCCGCCTCTTTTTCCCCCTCAGAGATTGATGATGCCTGTTCTCTCTCAAACTATAGCAATGATCGCATTTTTGAGGCCGCGTTCACTGCCAGGGAACTGTGGGAAGTGTAGTGTTTGTGAGACGTTAGCCTCCTCTGTTGAAGAGCTCTGGTGCCACAGTAAGCTCCCATACCATTCAAAATACACCCATCCCGCCATGTTCGCGGCTTTGTTTAATATGTCCTCTCTAGGAATCTCTGGGTCCTCCTCCAGCGCAACTCTATGGCCAACTTTAGCCAGAGAGGAGGATTCCTAGAGAGGACACTTAGCGCAGGCCTAGGGTCAGTGTCTGTCATAATTATATATAACATAATTACCACTCTTCTCTGTCAGAGTGCTTATATATATATATATATATATATAATCACTTATTATTATTATTATTATTATTATTATTATTATTATTATTATTATTGCTTCCCAGCCTCTCCTCGAGTCCAGGCACATCGCATTCAAATACATATAGTTATTGCCACCCTTCTCTGCCAAAGAGTGCTTTTGGACGTACTAAAACAAATGACAGAACTTGCCCATAGCAAGTAAGTATTCTCCAATGATTATTCCTTATGGGCAAGTATGGCTTCTCTACGGGAAGGTATTCTGCAATGATTTCCTATGGGCAAGTACTCTCCAATGGTTCTCTATGGGCAAGTACTGTCATTTGTTTTAGTATGTCCCATATATGTATGTATGTATGTATATATATATATATATATATATATACACACATACATACATATACACACACACATATATGTATGTACATATGTATTACCATCCTTCTCTGCCAGAGTCCTGGTGCCTCACCAAACTACAAATTCCCAGGGAGGGAGGGACCTGTAGGATGGAGCCAGGGCAGCTAAAGTGGTCTCTTGCAAAGTGCTTTCAGCCTTAAGGGAAGGCAATGGCAAACCTTGCCAAGAAACCCCATGAAATGCCTTGAAGGCACACAGCCCCCTGGCTCTCATTCTCTGCCTAGAAGCAGCCCCTGTCCTTGCAGCAGGCTTCCTTGGCAGCAAGGGAGCTTGCTCCTTAGGAAGAGGCTACAAAGGACTGCAACCTATTTAGGCGAAGAAGCCCCTTTCCTTTCCTTTCCTTCTCTTCTCCCTCCTCTTCCTTTTCCATTTTCTTCTGCAGGGCGCTGCGGAGGATCCCTGCTGCCTGCCACCCTCCCTTGGAAAAGGCTCCTGCGATGCAAAAGGCTCTTCTTTGTGGCTGACACAGGCGAGGCTTATGCAATGCAGCTGGCTTTCCTGCTTGGCTGGGGTGTCCTTCTTGGGACTGACAGGGTTTTCTTTTCTCCCCCTCCCTCAATACACACACACACACACCGGATCCCATGGCATTTAAGTCTAGCCTCAATTGAGGCAAGTGAAGCTATGCCAATCAATGCCCATGAATGCCAATGTGCCTCTGCAAGGAGAAGCCAAGCTTGCCTCCCCCCAGGTTCAGCTTGTCGTGCCTCTCAGTTCAATGGCAATGGAGTCTTCCCGGGCAACCGGAGGACAATCTGGGGTCTTCAA